>NC_059329.1:64684154-65016654 GCF_018350155.1 Leopardus geoffroyi | reverse complement strand
ACAGTAGGGTGGGGCTGGAGTTGATTGTTGCATATGTTGACTTAGGAAGATGTCCTGGAGAAGCTGTCCCTGGAGAAGCTGTCCCTGGAGCAAAGAGGCATAAGGGAGTGAGTCTTTTGGTGAGTCAGAGTCCGTGTGCAGGGCAAAGCAAAGGCAATAGCTATGAGATGAGAACATAGCTGTTGGAATCGAGGACCAGCAAGCAGTCTAGAATGGCTGAGTGAGAGGGGACAAGGGGATGCAATGGAGCTGGCTCACAGAATAATGGGGGAGGAGATCGTTAATCCATGGGTTTGGCTTCTAACCAAAGGAGACAGAGTGCTGTTGGAGGGCTTTGAGCAGAGGCAAGGCAGGAAGGAGAAGTTGAAAGGCCGTGGCTATTATCCGGTTGAGAGACAAAAGTAGCTTGGACCAGGGTATTAGCTCAAAGTAAGAGAAAATGCTCACAATGGATATGCTGTGTTTTGAAGACAGAGCCACAGATAGGTTATGGCGTTGACATGGGTTTGGAGGACAAATGACTCCTTGATTTTCAGCCTGTGGAACTAGAAGCTTTGAGCTGCCGTTCCCTGAGATGAGGAATGCTGAGTGCGGAGCAGGTTTAGGGGAAGACCAGGAGTATAGTTCTGGACACACTGTTAAATGAAAATGTGATAAGTTCATTTGCAAATGCTATCTTAGTGGCCTGAATTTCATTTCCAACATCCTGTTAGCTAAAGAGATACTTTCAGGGTGTTTTGAAATTTCCAAGGCTTTAGTTTTCTTTTCCACATTTGGCTGTTGTTCTGCTGTTTTAGTGTATGAGTATGTCATGTGTACAAATGCCAACTATTTTGTATTTATTTATATTTTCATTCTGACAGGTATATGATGACTCTTTGTAAATATCATATACATATTTTGGGAGGAAAACATAAAGTTAGCAACGTAAAAAATGTTGTTTCCCTCTTATATCTACTCTCTTATTACCATCTGTTAAATCAACTTTTTATTATTATAACCTTCTCATTTTTATGTCTGTATGGTCTATTTTGTCTGCCAATCTTTGAGGATGGTGTGTTAATTTCTCTACATTTTGGTTGTTCTTCTATTTAGTACTATTGGCTATAAAATTATAGTTTGACATTAATATTACTTCCTTTTTATGTCTTTTTGCATGTATCTGACATACTTGTACACATTTCATTGACATCTAATGTACGTGTAGGAAGTGCATAAATCCTGACTCTACATCTCGACCTCTCCCAAACTGCATATCACCTGTGTTATCACCACTGACATCAAGAAACAGAGCATGTGTGACACAAGCGCTATGACTATGAAGGAGTGGTGCTCCAGGTGTGTGCTCTTGAGGTTTCTCACCTGTGGGGCCAAGGTCCAGCCTCTTTAGTCATCATGCCAAAATATGAGAAAGTGTTTATGAAGTGATTCCACGTTCTCCAGGGAAGGATTCTACAGGGCATATGATTCAATGTCATATATAGTTCTAGAATCAGCGCCCTGAAGCACTGAACTGTATCCAGAAGGTGGCTTTTGAGTGGAGTTTAAACTTCAGGTAAAGTATTTAGAAATTTAAAGAGACAGAATCAGTAGGTAAGAAAGGGAGGATCCGGCTGTGTGTATGTGTTTGTGGGTTTCCCATGTATAGTTCCTCTCCAGCGGATCATTGGAGATGCTGTTGAAGTGATGTCTCTGTGCTCAGGGGTCACTAGACAGAGCTGACACATTTGACTCCATGG
Source organism: Leopardus geoffroyi (assembly GCF_018350155.1). Taxonomy (NCBI): domain Eukaryota; kingdom Metazoa; phylum Chordata; class Mammalia; order Carnivora; family Felidae; genus Leopardus; species Leopardus geoffroyi. Next base: position 65,014,915 of record NC_059329.1, on the reverse strand, counting down.
ACTCCTTGGTTTTGAAGCTGGTTGATTTCTCTTTCCCTTCTTTGCAGAGAAAAGTTTGGGCAATAATTAGGGGTATAAAGACTTTGCACACACTAATCATCAAATGTTAGAATTTTGCAACTGGAAGGGAACTTGGCAAATAAGTGCAACTCCTACCTTTTCATCTGAAAGTTTGAAGCCTATTTAGGCGGTGCTCTGGCTAAGTATTTCTTTTCAGGAATTCTCCAAGACAGCATCAGGGTCTCCAAGTTACAGAGAAAAGGTGCAGCCACTGTAGTCAGTGATCTGTTACCAGTTGTGAACATTTTTTGCCCCCATCAGATGCTTACAATCAGTCCTACAAAGCTTTTCTATTTTATTTACATTATGCTTTACGTTTTCCAATTTTCAAAACCTACCACTTTAAATATTTGGACCTTAATACACATTACTGTTTTTCTCATTAGAAATGGGTTTTAAGTGTTTGACCCTGTGACCATATTTTACTAATTTCTGGTGACTTTTCAAAATGCAAACTATAATCAGCATAGTTAATATGGACATGTGATTTTAATGAATGATATTGCCAAATTCATAAATAAATCAACTTGCTTTCCACTAATATCCTACTCTTAATGTTCTACTGGTCTTTTCTCAAGACTCCATGAAATGTCTTTAGCTTGCTGTGTCCTTCTGTTCTCCTGGGTTTCTCATCTCTCACAGTGTATATCTCCTGGTTTTCAAAACATCACACAAAGGCCAGTAGGCCTCCATTTGTAATGCTAGGATGTCATCCAATACTCTTGACTTGAATGAGTCCTCCCTCCTCCTTATGCCTTCCTTCTTCTACCTACTGTACCTTCTACTGGTGACATGCTATGGTTGTAGTTGTTCACCCCCCTTCTCCATTCAGAAGAGTTGGGTCCCTCACAGAAATGTCTAATAGCCCCCTTGTTTTTACCTCTGCTTCCTAACTGTGTTGTTTTTGGTTTCACTCTTTTCAACATGGATTCCTTACATATATATTGGATTTCCTCATTTTTTAATTCCATTATTCATAAAATGTTGGTTTAGTATCATTTATTGGGTATGGGCTGTTGTAGACATTGGGAAAATAGCATAGAAAAAAAACAAAGTTTTGTATTTCTGGTGTTTAGATTTTAGAGATGGAGTTAGATTTTACACATGTATAATCTATAAATATTATAAATATGTAATTTATACTTGTGTATACGTGTAAATCACATCTGCCTCGTTAATATATAGATACAATGTCTGCTGGTAATGATAATGGAGAAATGAAGATAATGATAATGGAGAAACACAGAACAAGACATAATATTGGAGTACTGACGTAACAGTGGAATGCTATTTTATATAGCGTTTCCAGCTCTCTATTGAGACGAGGAATCCATTGTGTCCTTGAGTCCTTGAGATTCCTAACCTAGAAAATGGTAGGTGCTCAATCAGTGTTTGTTGAATAATTAATGATTCCATTAACTCGTGAGAAGGATAAAAGGAGAGAGAGGAAAGACAGAGAGAGACAGAGAGTAAATGTTCAAATCACAGATTTAGAATGATCAAAATTGGATGATTCTTCATCATCATGGTCACAAGGATTAGCCATAGAGAACTGGCCCTTAAAATTTCCCATGTAGGCCAATCTCAATGTAATTGGCCATGACAGCCTTTACAAAAATCAATAAGCCTGAAGGCAATACACCCTATTTACAGATCATCTAAGATAGGTACATCTAACTAGAAACCCATTTGTAGGTTCCTGCAGAGTTTTCATATTTAACCAAGTTTCATACAGGTATTTTGAACATGATGAATACTTATAATAAATGTTAATCAACTGTGCTATAACGCTGATTCATTAGGCTGTTTTAAAATTTGTTGTGTACCTTTCCCCTTTGTATACTTTTTAATACTTTAATTTTTGTAGTTTTAAAAATACCTATTTATATAAAATTCAGAACAAGAGGTGATAGCGATAGCAATGTGATGGGAATGGAACCTCGGTTATAAAATATCTATGTTTGTTTTAAGGCTATGTTTAAAATCAAATTATATTAAGTTGCAAAAACATTTTGATATTATTTTTTGCTTTTCAGACAAGACTTCTGAGCCAGTATTCTTCACTTCTTCCTTTTTATTTTAAAAGCTTATTAATCCAAGTAATTGGCCATTTCCAAAATTGCCAAACTGAATTTAGTCAGGATGTGTTCCTTTTTATGTCTTCTGCCGAGAGTATCTGGGGTGAATTTCAGACACAGATTCTTAGCTTTTGGACCGTGACTTCATAATTTTTATGCAATGTCCATCAAAATAATATACTCTCCACCACTGAAATGAAAAGGCAAAATCAAAGCTCTGTGGTTGAATTCATCCTCTTGGGCTTTTCTAACTTTCCTGAACTCCAAGAGCAGCTCTTTGGGGTTTTCTTGGTTGTTTACCTTGGGACTCTGATGGGAAATGCCATCATTATAGTCATCATCTCCCTGGAACAGAGCCTCCACGTTCCCATGTACCTGTTCCTGCAGAACCTGTCTGTGGTGGATGTGAGTTTCAGTGCAGTCATTATGCCTGAAATGCTGGTGGTCCTCTCCACTGAGAAAACGTCAATTTCATTTGTGAGCTGTTTTGCACAGATGTATTTTATTCTTCTTTTTGGTGGGACTGAATGTTTTCTCCTGGGGGCGATGGCTTATGACCGATTTGCTGCAATCTGCCAGCCTCTGAGCTACCCAATGATTATGAACAAAAGGGTTTTCGTGAAATTACTTATAATTTCATGGCTCTTAGGTTTTACGTTAGGTACTGTGCAGACCACATGGGTTTTCAGTTTTCCCTTCTGTGGCCCCAATGAAATCAATCACATCTCTTGTGAAACCCCAGCAGTGCTAGAACTTGCATGCGCAGACACCTTTCTGTTTGAAATCTATGCGTTCACTGGCACTGTGTTGATTATCATGGTTCCTTTCGTGTTGATCCTCTTGTCTTATGTTCGGATTCTCTTTGCCATCCTGAAGATGCCATCGGCCACCGGGAGGCAAAAGGCCTTTTCCACCTGTGCCTCCCATCTCACGTCTGTGACCCTCTTCTATGGCACAGCCAGTATGACTTATTTACAACCCAAATCTGGCTATTCCCCAGAAACCAAGAAGGTGATGTCATTGTCCTACTCACTCCTTACACCTCTGTTGAATCCACTGATCTACAGCTTGAGAAACAGTGAGATGAAAAGAGCTTTGATGAAATTGTGGCGAAGAAAGGTGGATTCACATATATTCTGACTGTGCTGAGAAGCTATGTGCTATTTGGTCGCTGCCCGACTAAACTCTGTTTAAATATAACAAATGGTGGCAACAGTTTGCATTTCTTGGTATTGAGTATGCTTTACCTCTTAATTTCTACATGTTTGATAATATATTAGGGCTATCATCATATATAATGTTTTATTCTTTTTCATAGATGTATAATATTTGTTAATATTGGGTGTAAACATTTCTTTAGATTTGTTTATTGGTGGCCATATTAGTGTTTGTTAGTTTTTTGTCCCTTGAAGTGTGTTAAATAAAGAAACTAGTTTTATACAAATATAAATATTGTGCTTTTAATTCCTGCACAGTAGGTTTTACAGTGTGGATTTGATGGGCCAAAACAGCTATAAATTTGCAAACTTTTATAAATATCACCTAATCATTTTTTAAAAAGGTAATTCATTTTTGCTTTGAAAACCCACTCTGTCCTACTGACTGGATTGAGCTCCAAGAAAACGACAAATAAAGAGATGGTCTTTTAATCTTTGGAGAGAAGATCTTTTCCATGTAGGAGTTGAAAAGAGCAGTTCCTTATGAAGGGAGATCACACTCCCTCAATTCTGGGACCTATAGAAATTATAGACCACATCTAGGTTTCTTCAGGTTGTCTTAGAATGTATTCATGTACCGTGTGACTAGAAAGCAGCATGGGATTGCTTCTGAAGGTCATTTATTTACTTGACAACGTTTGTTGAATGACTTATATGAACCAAGGACTGTGTCAGGTGCTGAGATCACAAAGATTAGTGAGATAATCTAATGTGAGACAAATATTAAATACACACACTAAAAATATAACTATAGTTGTGATAGTTGTGATAACTATTAAACAGAAACTGCACAATACACCCTGAGATCATCACAGGAAGACCTTATCTTACCTGAAGGGTGTGCAGGGGGAGCAGGGTCACTGGAAAGACCAGGAAGGCCTCCCTGAGAAAGCAGCATTGAAACTGAGCCTCATAGACAGGTAGGAGTTATCCAGGCTCAACTCCAGGGTGAGGGGGAAGGGGATGGCGTCATCCAAGAAGGATGGGTATGAAGGTTTGGATGGGAAGGAACTTGATGTCATTCCAGTAAAGGAAGGAGACTGTAGAGTGAGGGAGGAATGATATGAACAGGTAGGCAGAAGCCAGACCAAATAAAATCTTGTCAGTGCAAGAACTCTGAACTTACCTACCAATGACAGGTGGGCCGTGAGTTGTTAAGCAAAGCAGTGACATGGATATGTTCACACTTTTAAAATGTCTTTCTGGCTTATAATTGATGGAAGCAGTTCCAGAGTGGAAATAGGCAGGGAAGGCAATTGTTATAACCCAAGTGAGAGTGATGTGCTTGGGCTGAGGTGGTGGCAGTGAATTGGAGCAGTGTGGATGGTTCTACCCATACTTAAGAAGTCAAATGGCCAGGACTTGGTAATGGATTGTATGGGGAATGGGTGTGGGTAGAAGAGAGAGGTGAAGAATGAACACATATTTCTAGTTGGAGCAGAGAGTGGATGGAGTTTACATTTGCTGAGATGGGGAACACTGGAAAGGAAGAGTTTTGGGGATGAAATCCAAGTTTGGATGAGTAAAGTTTAGATACCAGTGTGAAGTCAAAGTCAAGTAGATAGTTGGGATATATAGGTCAAGCTTAGAACAGAGGTTCTGAATTAGGGGAAGATGGGTACAGGGCAATACCTAGAGAGGGATACATGATTCAGGAAGGGTCTTCTCAAGGTGGGGAGACTCCAGAATGCTTGAAGTTCCGTGGAAAGAATCCAGAAGAGAAGAAGTAGGAATTCAGTGTGGCTCAGGCCTGATACTGAAATGTTTCTACCTGAGGAAGAGATAGATACAAATGAATAAAGTGTTGCATGGATCACAGAGACAGGAAGACAGAACTGTGCAGCTGTAGGGGTTCCAGGGACCAAGGAGCTGATTTTAGGAGACTACAGGAAGGGTATCAGGAGTAAAGGAAGTGGATCTGGAAAGATGCTTCAGGATGGTGCCTTCAAGCCTTACATGGATGAAAGCTCCAGGAGGGATTTAGTGAACTATGCCCAAAGATAGAATAAAGTCTCAGTGCCATCTAGTGGCTCAAGCATATAATTGTTACAACCTCACTGCTGAAAGCTTAGGGAGCTAAACTGTTCAGGATTCACTAATATCATCTCTGATGCACTCATAGAAAGTAAGAGAATCAATCACATCAGCTCTGGGATCAAAGAATTTGGACAAATGCAGCGGCAGGTTTCATGTCCTTAATAGGTATAGATTTATCTTTTTGTTAGGCTTAGGAGCAGAAGGGCTGAGGGACATCCCAGTTCTTCTCTCCTTTTCCTATCTCTTTTGCCACCGCTGCCATGACCACCGCCATCACCACCACCATGTTCACCATCACCATAATCATGATCTCGCATCCCACACATTATATATTCACACAAGTGGGTTATGTCTGCAATCTCATTTCAATATCCATTCATAAATTCAAAATCGTTTATTGGGTACCTACCATGTGCCAGTTGCTGTGCTAGATATTAGGCACAACTTCTAGACTACTTTGAGGGATTGAAGCAAACAAATAAACTTAGCCCCACTGTGTGGGGATGTCATAATTGTGGCTAACATTCGTGCTGTGAGACTTCACTGGATAACACTCTTAAGACTAGGAGTCAGGGAAGGCTTCCTGGAGGAGATGATTTTGGTCAAAGTTTATAAAGACTATTAAGAGTTAGTTGTATGGCAAAAAACAAGAAAGAAGATTCTACATATAGAGAAAAGTTGGTCTTAAAAAGTATGATAGATTTTAAGATCTTGAGTGGAGTTATGTGACAGCGGCACAGAATACTTGAGGCATGAAACAAAACGAATTCTGACTATAAATGACTTCATGAGCTAAACAAAGGAGTTTGACCTCAGTGTTGAAAGGTATGGAAGAGTCACTGAAAGATGTTACAGAGGGGAGAAACAAAATCAAACTTGCATTTTAAAAATAGCTAGTATTGGCTTCCGGAGAAGATGGCTGCGGAGGAGGATGCTGAGCTCGCTGTGTCCTGCGGGTCACTTAGATTCCACCCACACCTGCCTAAATAACCCAAAAAATCGCCAGAAGATGAGCAGAACAGAGTCTCCGGAGCCAAGCGCAGACGAGAGGCCCATGGAAGAGGGCAGGAAGGGCGGTGAGGCGGTGTGCGCTACACGGACTGGCAGGAAGGAGCCGGGGCAGCCCACTGGTCAAGCAGAGCCCCCGAGTCTGGCTTGCAAAAGCGGAGGGGCCAGATGGAGTATGTTCCAACAGCAAGCAGGACTTAACATCTGGAAGGTTATAAGTTAACGGATCTACTCGGAGAGCGGGAGGGCTGGAGGACAACAGGAGGGAGAGTTGTTGAGCCCTTGACGACAGAGCTCAGCTTGGTGGGGAACAAAGGCGCTCGCCAGCGCCATCTCCCTCGCCCATCCCCAGCCAAAATCCCAAAGGGAACTGGTTCTTGTCGGGGAACTTGCTTGCACCGTGCAAACACCCAAAGCTGTGCTTCTGCGGATCCATCCCTCTGGTGGCAGGTCTGACTCCCTCCCACTGCCGCAGGGCCCCTCCCAAATCGGATCTCCGAAGGAAAAGCGAGTTGAGCCTGCCCTGCCCGCCCCTGTGCACCTTGCCGATCAACCCCAGCTAACACGCCAGATCCCCAGCACTACAAGCCTGGCAATGTGCAAGTAGCCCAGATGGGCCACGCCACCTCACAGTGAATCCTGCCCCTAGGAGAGGGGAAGAGAAGGCACACACCAGTCTGACTGTGGCCCCAGCGGGGAGCTGGGGGCAGACATCAGGTCTGAATGCGGCCCCGCCCACCAACTCCAGTTATACACCACAGCACAGGGGAAGTGCCCTGCAGGTCCTCACCACTCCAGGGACTATCCAAAATGACGAAATGGAAGAATTCCCCTCAAAAGAATCTCCAGGAAATAACAACAGCTGATCAAAAAGGATTTAAATAATATAACACAAAGTGAATTTAGAATAATAGTCATAAAATTAATCGCTGGGCTTGAAAACAGTATAGAGGACAGCAGAGAATCTCTTGCTACAGAGATCAAGGGACTAAGGAACAGTCACGAGGAACTGAAAAGCACTTTAAACGAAATGCAAAACAAAATGGAAACGACGACAGCTCGGATTGAAGAGGCAGAGGAGAGAATAGGTGAACTAGAAGATAAAGTTATGGAAAAAGAGGAAGCTGAGAGAAAGAGAGATAAAAAAAATCCAGGAGTATGAGGGGAAAATTAGAGAACTAAGTGATGCACTAAAGAGAAATAATCTATGCGTAATTGGTATTCCAGAGGAGGAAGAGAGAGGGAAAGGTGCTGAAGGTGTACTTGAAGAAATCATAGCTGAGAACTTCCCTGATCTGGGGAAGGAAAAAGGCATTGAAATCCAAGAGGCACAGAGAGCTCCCTTCAGACGTAACTTGAATCGATCTTCTGCACAACATATCATAGTGAAACTGGCAAAACACAAAACACAAGGATAAAGAGAAAATTCTGAAAGCAGCTAGGGATAAACGTGCTCTAACATATAAAGGGAGACCTATAAGACAGGTGACTGATCTCTCTACTGAAACTTGGCAGGCCAGAAAGGAATGGCAGGAGATCTTCAATGTGATGAACAGAAAAAATATGCAGCCGAGAATCCTTTATCCAGCAAGTCTGTCATTTAGAATAAAGGGGAGATAAAGGTCTTCCCAAACAAACAAACACTGAAGGAATTGGTCACCACTAAACCATCCCTACAAGAGATCCTAAGGGGGACCCTGTGAGACAAAGTACCAGAGACATCACTACAAGCATGAAACCTACGGACATCACAATGACTCTAAACCCATATCTTTCTATAATAACACTGAATGTAAGTGGACTAAATGTGCCAACCAAAAGACATAGGGTATCAGAATGGATAAAAAAAAAAAAAAAAACAAGACCCATCCATTTGCTGTCTACAAGAGACTCATTTTAGACCTGAGGACACCTTCAGATTGAGAGTGAGGGGATGGAGAACTATTTATCATGCCACTGGAAGTCACAAGAAAGCTGGAGTAGCCATACTTATATTAGACAAACTAGACTTTAAATGAAAGGCTGTAACAAGAGATGAAGAAGGGCATTATATAATAATCACAGGGTCTATCCATCAGGAAGAGCTAACAATTGTAAATGTCTATGCGCCGAATATGAGAGCCCCAAAATATATAAAACAATTACTCACAAACATAAGCAACCTTATTGATAAGAATGTGGTAATTGCAGGGGACTTTAACACTCCACTTACAGAAATGGATAGATCATCTAGACACATGGTCAAAAAAGAAACAAGGGCCCTGAATGATACATTGGATCAGATGGACTTGACAGATATATTTAGAACTCTGCATCCCAAAGAAACAGAATATACTTTCTTCTCGAGTGCACATGGAACATTCTCCAAGATAGATCACATACTGGGTCACAAAACAGACCTCCATAAGTATACAAGAATTGAAATCATACCATGCATACTTTCAGACCACAATGCTATGAAGCTTGAAATCAACCACAGGAAAAAAGTCTGGAAAACCTCCAAAAGCATGGAGGTTAAAGAACACCCTACTAAAGAATGAGTGGGTCAACCAGGCAATTAGAGAAGAAATTAAAAAATATATGGAAACAAACGAAAATGAAAATACAACAATCCAAACGCTTTGGGATGCAGCGAAGGAAGTTCTGAGAGGAAAATGCATTGCAATCCAGCAATTTTTCCAAGAAAAATCCCAAATACAAAATCTAACAGCACACCTAAAGGAAATAGAAGCAGAACAGCAAAGACAGCCTAAACCCAGCAGAAGAAGAGAAATAATAAAGATCAGAGCAGAAATAAACAATATAGAATCTAAAAAAACTGTCGAGCAGATCAACGAAACCAAGAGTTGGTTTTTTGAAAAAATAAACAAAATTGATAAACCTCTAGCCAAGAAAAGGGAGATGACCCAAATAGATAAAATCATGAATGAAAATGGAATTATTACAACCAATCCCTCAGAGATACAAACAATTATCAGGGAATACTATGAAAAATTATATGCCGACAAATTGGACAACCTGGAAGAAATGGACAAATTCCTAAACACCCACACTCTTCCAAAACTCAATCAGGAGGAAATAGAAAGCTTGAACAGACCCATAACCAGTGAAGAAATTGAATCGGTTATCAAAAATCTCCCAACAAATAAGAGTCTAGGACCAGATGACTTCCCAGGGGAGTTCTACCAGACGTTTAAAGCAGAGATAATACCTATCCTTCTCAAGCTATTCCAAGAAATAGAAAGGGAAGGAAAACTTCCAGACTCATTCTATGAAGCCAGTATTACTTTGATTCCTAAACCAGACAGAGACCCAGTAAAAAAAGAGAACTACAGGCCAATATCCCTGATGAATATGGGTGCAAAAATTCTCAATAAGATACTAGCAAATCGAATTCAACAGCATATAAAAAGAATTATTCACCATGATCAAGTGGGATTCATTCCTGGGATGCAGGGCTGGTTCAACATTTGCAAATCAATCAATGTGATACATCACATTAATAAAAGAAAAGATAAGAACCATATGATCCTGTCAATCGATGCAGAAAAGGCATTTGACAAAATTCAGCAACGTTTCTTAATAAAAACCCTCGAGAAAGTCGGGATAGAAGGAACATACTTAAAGATCATAAAAGCCATTTATGAAAAGCCCACAGCTAACATCATCCTCAATGGAGAAAACTGAGAGCTTTTTCCCTGAGATCAGGAACACGACAGGAATGTCCACTCTCACCGCTGTTGTTTAACATAGTGTTGGAAGTTCTAGCATCAGCAATCAGACAACAAAAGGAAATCAAAGGCATCAAAATTGGCAAAGGTGAAGTTAAGCTTTCACTTTTTGCAGATGACATGATATTATACATGGAAAATCCGATAGACTCCACCAAAAGTCTGCTAGAAGTGATACGTGAATTTAGCAAAGTTGCAGGATACAAAATCAATGTACAGAAGTCAGTTGCATTCTTATACACTAATAATGAAGCAACAGAAAGACAAATAAAGAAACTGATCCCATTCACAATTGCACCAAGAAGCATAAAATATCTAGGGATAAATCTAACCAAAGATGTAAAAGATCAGTATGCTGAAAACTATAGAAAGCTTATGAAGGAAATTGAAGAAGATATAAAGAAATGGAAAAACATTCCATGCTCATGGATTGGAAGAATAAATATTGTCAAAATGTCAATACTACCCAAAGCTATCTACACACTCAATGCAATCCCAATCAAAATTGCACCAGCATTCTTCTTGAAACTAGAACAAGCAATCCTAAAATTCATATGGAACCACAAAAGGCCCCGAATAGCCAAAGGAATTTTGAAGAAGAAGACCAAAGCAGGAGGCATCACAATCCCAGACTTTAGCCTCTACTACAAAGCTGTAATCACCAAGACAGCATGGTATTAGCACAAAAACAGACACATAGACCAATGGAATAGAATAGAAACCCCAGAACTAGACCCACACACGTAAGGCCCACTAATCTTTCACAAAGCAGGAAAGAACATCCAATGGAAAAAAGACAGTCTCTTTAACAAATGGTGCTGGGAGAACTGGACAGCAACATGCAGAAGATTGAAACTAGACCACTTTCTCACACCATTTACAAAAATAAACTCAAAATGGATAAAGGACCTGAATGTGAGACAGGAAACGATCAAAACCCTAGAGGAGAAAGCAGGAAAAGACCTCTCTGACCTCAGCCACAGCAATTTCTTACTTGACACATCCCCAAAGGCAAGGGAATTAAAAGCAAAAATGAACTACTGGGACCTTATGAAGATAAAAAGCTTCTGCACAGCAAAGGAAACAACCAACAAAACTAAAAGGCAACTGATGGAATGGGAAAAGATATTTGTAAATGACATATCGGACAAAGGGCTAATATCCAAAATCTATAAAGAGCTCACCAAACTCCACACCCGAAAAACAAATAACCCAGTGAAGAAATGGGCAGAAAACACGAATAGACACTTCTCTAAAGAAGACATCCGGATGGCCAACAGGCTCATGAAAAGATGCTCCACGTTGCTCCTCATCAGGGAAATACAAATCAAAACCATACTCAGATATCACCTCACACCAATCAGAGTGGCCAAAATGAACAAATCAGGAGACTATAGATGCTGGAGTGGATGTGGAGAAACAGGAAGCCTCTTGCACTGTTGGTGGGAATGCACACTGGTGCAGCCACTCTGGAAAACAGTGTGGAGGTTCCTCAGAAAATTAAAAATAGATCTACCCTATGACCCAGTAATAGCACTTCTAGGAATTTACCAAAGGGATACAGGAGTGCTGATGCATAGGGGCACCTGTACCCCAATGTTTATAGCAGCACTCTCAACAATAGCCAAGTTATGGAAAGAGCCTAAATGTCCATCAACTGATGAATGGATAAAGATATTGTGGTTTATATACACAATGGAATACTACTTGGCAATGAGAAAGAATGAAATCTGGCCCTTTGTAGCAATGTGGATGGAACTGGAGGGTGTTATGCTAAGTGAAATAAGCCATACAGAGAAAGACAGATACCATATGGTTTCACTCTTATGTGGATCCTGAGAAACTTAACAGAAACCCATGGGGGAGGGGAAGGAAAAAAAAAAAAGAGGTTAGAGTGGGAGAGAGCCAAAGCATAAGAGACTCTTAAAAACTGAGAACAAACTGAGGGTTTATGGGGGGTGGGAGCGAGGGGAGGGTGGGGGATGGGTATTGAGGAGGGCACCTTTTGGGATGAGCACTGGGTGTTGTATGGAAACCAATTTGACAATAAATTTCATATATTGAAAAAAAATTTTTAAATAAAAAAATAAAAATAGCTAGTATTTATTAGGCATTTACTATACACCTGGCTAAGCCCTTTACATGGTTGAACTCATTTTATTCTTCACAACAATACCATTTAACAGAGGAGCCAAGAGATACTAAATAATTTGTCCAAATATTCAAAATTATTTTGTGGCTGTATGGGATAAGAACGAACTTCATGGATGTCAGAGTTCATGCTTTTGGCCCAGAAGCTTGCTTTACTGCATCTCATATGGTGCAAGAAAAGGAGCTGAAGACACTCTCAAGTTGGGCTTACATGCCCCAGGCATTTCTCCAATGGCCACGCACTGAGCTGTTGTCCCTAGTGTACATCCCTGGCTGGAGCTCGTTTCTGGAGGTGGCCTCATTGAGTAGACCTGTAGTCCCAGAACAGGTTGTCAGCAGATTGTCAGCAGAGTTGTTCAGATCAAATACTGATCGTTCTTGCTTGGGAGGTACAACACCTGGGGTCATCACGGGTCCTTGTGCACGTCTCCCGGCATCCCATCATTGTGGGCAATTTGGACATAACAAACAGTTGCTTTGGGGAAGTAGACAAAGGCAATTCTTTTCAGAAAGTTCATGTTTCCCTTTTTTTTTTTTCCACTTTCCCACCAGGCCTTAAAAGGCGACACCAGACATTCATTGCACATGAAAATTCTTTCAATATCTGTCATTCCTGTTTCCAAGTATGACCTGCTTTTTCCCCTAAGATTTTAGCCTTTGCTAATAAACTCTGTGGACTTATGATATTTGGCAATTTATAGAGCATCAAGTCAGTGTTATAAAAAATATAGCAAACTTGGTTTTGGTGTAAGGGCTTCTAGATGGGCTATTTCTCTGTTTTTCTGATTACCATCTAGAAACAGGAGCCGACCATCCCTGATGTCATTGTAACAACATCCCAGCAGCAGACGGGAACTCCTTGTAGGTTGCAATGGTCAAAAGCAGCGGAAATATCAAGAGTAGGGCATAGACACTTCCATCTTAAACACTTTTTTCAGCCTTTTTTCTTGGTCTATTTCTTTATGTTTCATTCAGGAATAAAGCTATTCAGTGACCATCTTTTATTGCAGTTTTCTTTAGAGTAGTGGTTCTCAAAGTTGGTTTGGGAACCCCTGAAGGACACTGAGACCCTTTTAGGGGTTCTGTGAGGTCAAAATTACTTAAAAATATTATTTGCTTTTTATCTATCATTCTCTCAGAAATGCAGAGTTTTCCAGAAGCTACATGATGCATTATACCACAACAGATTGAATGCAGAAGATGAGAATTCAGCTATGTTCTTTTATTAAGCCAGGCATTAAAGAGATTTGCAACAATGCAAAACAATGCCACTCTTCTAAATATTTTCTGAAAATATAACTATTTTCCATCAAAATGTGTTATTTCTATTAATGTACAATGGGTTATACTATTGTTATTTTTAAATGAATTAATAAGTAAATATTTATAAATGTCTTAGTTTTAATTTCTAGTGTAGTAAGTATCAGTTATTCTAATCTGTATAAATAAAAGCTCTTTGAGGTTCTCTATAAATTGTCAGACTATAAAGGGGTCCTGAGACTAAACAGTTTGAGAATGGTGGTTGGAGAATTCACTGTAGACAATTTCTCAATGACTTTTTTAGAGGAGGATGCATGTCCTGATTGACTTGGCATCCCCCTCGTGCTAAAAGAAAGCAAGAGGCAGCAGAAATACACATGTTTACAGCTCCCTGGTCTCCTCATGTCAAACATGCCCTTTGGTACAGTTGATCTGTTTCCTTGGTGACTAAACGGTAGCTGCCTTGTGTGGCCTATTAACAACCTCCCTCTGCTGGCTGGATTCCATAGGGTGATGCCTGTCTGGGAATAATTAGGGAACTTGGTAAGGAAGTTTCCTCAGGCAGGAAATTGGTTCCTCTGGAACTTGTTAGACATGAACTCCACAACCAAATCATGAAAACATTTACTGAAATTAGCGATAGCGTTCAGGTCCCCTGAGAACATTTACCAAGGGTGAACGGTGTCAGAAATCGGGGACTGTGAGTTTATTCTTAAAGGTTTAGGTGTCAGTTTTAAGATGTGATGATGGAGCAATTATGTTAAAAATGATTCCTGCATTTCTTTTTTTTTTTTTTGCAACGTTTATTTATTTTTGGGAGAGAGAGAGACAGAGCATGAACGGGGGAGGGGCAGAGAGAGAGGGAGACACAGAATCGGAAACAGGCTCCAGTCTCCGAGCCATCAGCCCAGAGCCTGACGCGGGGCTCGAACTCACGGACCGCGAGATCGTGACCTGGCTGAAGTCGGACGCTCAACCGACTGCGCCACCCAGGCGCCCCGATTCCTGCATTTCTAATGAAGCCACACTTTGAAGTCTCTTCCCAGAGTTAAACACTGGTCTAGGGGAGGGATGTATGGTGTAATTAAAGTCTATTTCAATCCAGATATCCCCTTCACTGAGCCCCTTTTGTTACCGCTGGCAAGTAAAAGTAACAAATGCTTGTTGATCCTGGAGAAGTGGGCCACACTTCAGATAGTCTCAGTCAATCATGAATTTCTAACAACTTGATCAGTTTCAAGTCTGAGTAGAAACCAATAGAGTTTTCCCTAGCTAACTCTTCAAGGCATTAAGACTTGTCTAACATAAGCATATGAACCTAAGGTAAAAGTGAAACAAATTGATAAGCAAAACACACCTATAAAAAAAAAATGCTGAGAATGCAACAGAAGTGAAAAAAAAAAAAAAAAAAAGAAAGAAAAGAAAAGACAAAGAGCAGAGCATAGAGGCCTCTGCCTCAGTGACATATCCTGTCACCCCCCCAGAAGGTGTCCGTGCTGGGGGCTGCAGCCTGGGGACCCCAGCTCTGAACCCCAGTTCTGGTAGTGCTATCATCTCCTCTTTCTGGGTGCCATTCAAATGCTTTATAGATGGCCTGAAATGGAAGAGTTTTTTTTTTTTAATTTTTTTTTTTTCAACGGACAGAGAGAGACAGAGCATGAACGGGGGAGGGGCAGAGAGAGAGGGAGACACAGAATCGGAAACAGGCTCCAGGCTCTGAGCCATCAGCCCAGAGCCTGACGCGGGGCTCGAACTCACGGACCGCAAGATCGTGACCTGGCTGAAGTCGGACGCTTAACCGACTCCGCCACCCAGGCGCCCCGGAAATGGAAGAGTTTTAGGAGCACCTAAAAGATTATCCAATCACATTGAAAAAAGTATGAGTGGACAAGGTGAACATTTCAATCTGAAGATTTTGAACAGTAGAAGAAGAAAAATAAAGAAGTATGAAAATACAATAAATAACACTGCTGAGTGCCTACCAGGAGCTGGGCAGGTGCTGAGTGCTTTTGTGCTGTTGCACTTAATGCTCTTAATCAATCCTCTGTCCCTACTGTGATGCTCATTTCACTCAGGAGGACACCTAGCTGTGGAGAGCTTACATATGTTGTCCAAGGCTAAGTGGCAAAAGTAGAAACAGAATATGTTTCCCTCTAATTCCAAGTTCCAAGTTTTTGACCACAGCCTCCACTCATCATTCCCTTTTACTTCTTCTACTAATGTTTACTCAGGCATCTCTCCACGCCAGACTCTAAAATATGGGGCCAAAGTAGACAGTGTTCCTGCCCACATGGAGCTCATGGTAAATCACAAATGATATAAATCAAATAACCACACAAATCAGCACATCATTGCAAGTTCAAGGTAAGTGTCTGAAGGAATATATAATACAAACCAAGGACTTCACACACACACACACACACACACACACACACACACACACACACACACACACACCCATTTCGCCTTGTCTGGAGAGGTCAAGAAAGATATCTCTAAGAAAGAAGGCATTACTATCTGAAGTTTAAGTAGGAATTCACAAGAAAGTTTGTGGAGGGTAGGTGGTAGAAAGAGTGTTGTGGGCAGAAACAACAAATGGTCTGTGGCAGCAAGAAGCAAATCCCAGGAAAAGAACCCAAAGAGGTGCAGTGTGTGATTTATGATTGGAGGGGTAGCAGGAATTGGGCACGTAGGAACCTAATAGCTGTGTTAAAAAAGTATTGAAAAAGTTCCGTTGCTATGTTTTCATTTGGAGTTTTGTTTGGTTTGAAATTTCTTTGACTGTGTTTTCTTCTGTGAGAAATAGTTCATGTATGCAGGACAAAGAAGAATGTAAGGACTATTCATGTAACCAGTACCAAATCAAACAAAGCATTATACTTAGAGGATGCTTTTGAATAATATGGCCTCAATTATCATTGAAATCTCTTGTATACCCAATGACATTGAAAAATTTTAGGCCAACGGCACACATGAACAGATTGGCATTTTGAAAATGTCTGTGCGTAGTTGTGGAGAATGAATTAAAAGGGAACAAGCATGGATGTGGAGAGTCCAGCCAGCTGATGAATGAGGCTGTCCTAGTGAATGGGGTGCTGGTAGAAGGGACAGGAAGAACAGACAGGCTGGGGAGGAATCAAGATAAAACTGGTGAGGCTGTCATTGATTGATTGGTGAAGAGGAGTAAGGTGGTAGAATGTGGCTGAAGAGAACTTCTGAAATACTCTTTCATGAAATCAAGTAATGTTTCTAGGGGGGAAAGTATCTATCCTTAATGATGATCACCAGAATTAAGAAAAAAGTACAGCCAAATTAAAATAGAAACAGAACAAATAAAGTGGTTGTTGAAAGTGTACAGTTAGATTATGTGTACGTTCGATTTTTCTAGATTATGGTAAACTGTATTCTAGAATGGTTGTACTAATTTGCATCCCAAGGTAAATTGGTGTTAAGTTTTTGAATGAGTTCAATTCTGAAAAATTCCAACTTATATTTTAGATTGACACATTGTTCACCAATATCTCTGTCTACTATATCCTTCTCCTTCAGTAAGATTAAAACCATAGAATACTCTTATTTCCTTCTTCCCCAAACCCACTCTCTCACCCTGCACTATTACCTGTCATGTGGAGATTGTTTCCAGCAGTGATCACTTGGGTTTAATTATATGATTTACTTATTTTTTACTTCATCATGTTGGGGTGTGTGGGGATGGGGGAGAGAGAAAGAATGAGAGGGAGGGAGGGAGGGAGGGAAAGAGGGAGAAGGAGAGAGAGAGGGAGAGGGAGAGAGAGAGACATCTTCCCTTAATCTGATATACCTGGAGTATATCTTTGAGTAGTCCTTTCAGGAAGATTCTGAGAACAATACATTTTCTGAGTTATGTTTGAAAATGCTTTATTTACATGCTAGTTTAGGTATAGGATTTTAGGTTCAAAATCAACTTTCCTCAGATTTTGGTGTACTACTTTGTCGCATTCTTGAAAAAAATGTGTTGCTGAAGAGAAACGTGGATTTTTTTTTTTTTATTTCTTGAGAGTCAAATTATATTTTCTCTCAGGAAAAATTTATAGCATTCCCCTTTATTCTTGGTATTCTGAATTTTACCATGAGATCTGGATTTGATCCTCTATGACATTCCTCAGGCTCACCATCCAATGGGACTTTTTAACCTGAAGACTTTGTTTCTTCAGCTTGTATGGAATTTTCTTAAAGTTTGACTATTTCATCTCTTCCATTTTCTTTATTTGCTTTTCTGGGAACTCCTCCCAAACAGGGCTTGAGTTTCTGGATATAACTTTCATATATCACCTTTTCTCTCTGTATTGCTTTTGAGGAAGAATAACTCAATTTACTTGTCACTCATCCTTTCCTCAACATTATTCATTTGCCTATTCAGCCCATTCTCCTTCCTATCTAGTAAGTTCTCCAGTATTTTTTCAACGGTCATAAAGTATTTCCCATGTAATGGAGGTATTGTTTTATAACACATGTGTGATTATATTAACTGAAATAATTTTCATGTCTATTTGTTTTGTGATTTTATTAGGTATTATCTCTTCTGTTTATAAAATTGAGTTCCTCTTTTTTAAAAAAATGTTTGTTTATTTATTTTGAGAGAGACAGAGAGAGTGTTACACAAGAGCAGAGGAGGGGCAGGAGGAAAGGGAGAGAGAGAATCCCAAGCAGGCTCTGTGCTGTTAGCGCAGAGCCTGATGCAGGGCTCAATCCCATGACCGTGATCATGACCTAAGCCTAAATCAAGAGTGGGACGGTTAACCAACTGAGCCACCAAGGTGCTTCAGGGTTCCTCTTTTTCAAAGCAAAGGGTTTCCTCGAATGCTTGGCATTTTTTGATTTTCATCTCACCTTTAGATTGAAATAACCGATTTATTTAGCTATGGCTCTGGTTTCTGATGAACCTCCTTTCATTGTTTGGAGGAACAGAACACGTTGCCATCTGGAGTATGTCAATGGTTTTAAAATTTGTTTTCTTAGTGCCTCCATCCATCATGGTTTCCCCATCCTACCTGGAAAACTATCCTGTGTCTCTGTTCCCACTATCTAGACTCACTGCTTTAGTTTCACAGAAAACGAGATTTTGGCCTGCTGCTCAGCATAAGCAGAGGAGAAGGGATTGAACAACCATTGGTAATTTCTCATTAATCATTCCAATAATTAGCTCTAATGTCTCTTCTTCCTGCTTGCATCTATGGATTCCGAACTTAGAATTCCCCTGGACAACTCCTAACTCTTCTGCTTCTGTTTTTTTTCTCAGAGTGTTTCCATGTTTTTCTCCATCAATTTAATTAGATAATAGTATGTGGAAAAAATGACAATTTTGGTCATTTTCTTTCCTTCTTTTGCCATTTTCTTCCTCTTCAGCTCCCTTTACCCTCACCTTGGCACATTGCATTGACTAGGACTTCTAGAATATAGTCTCCCACCAGCTGACCATAAATACAGATGTGCTGGGATGGCCAGCACAGATAATCAACTGTTTGTTGTGTCCAGGCACAGATAAAATCTCTTTTACAGCATTATGACACACACATTATCATTTTTCAAATATGCTATAATGTGAAAAAGATTGGAAACTACTGCTCTAAAACAGTGTGGAAAATAATCCGCTTCATTTATATGTTTTTAATTATGATACAAAATAGCATCATATTGAACTTACCAAATTCTTTTTATCTGTGGTGATATATTTTTTCCTCATTCTAATTTTGTGTTCTCTTCTCTCTTTTCCTATATCTCTTTCTTTTCTTTTTAAAAAAATCTTCCAGGGGCGCCTGGGTGGCACAGTCGGTTAAACGTCCAACTTCAGCCAGGTCACGATCTCGCGGTCCGTGAGTTTGAGCCCCGCGTCAGGCTCTGGGCTGATGGCTCAGAGCCTGGAGCCTGTTTCTGATTCTGTGTCTTCCTCTCTCTCTGCCCCTCCCCCGTTCATGCTCTGTCTCTCTCTGTCCCAAAAATAAATAAACGTTGAAAAAAAAAAATTAAAAAAAAACAAAAGATCTTCCTCAGGCAGACTTGCCCAGGAGGTGCCAAAAGGTCATTTCAAAGAAGGAGGTATTTTTCCCCTTTAAACCAAGAATACGCATTTCCTGAAATTTATCTAATTGGTACTTTTATATGTATCAGTTTGTTCTCTTAAAATTTTTTTTAATGTTTATTTTCAATAGAGAGAGAGAAAGAGAGAGAGAGAGAGAGCATGAGTAGGGAAGGGGCAGAGAGAGAGAGGGAGACACAGAACCCAAAGCAGGCTCCAGGCTCTGAGCTGTCAGCACATACCCTGACATGGGGCTTGAACCCACGAACCGTGAGATCATGACCTGAGCCAAAGTTGCAAGCTTCATCGACTGAGCCACCCAGACACCCTGTTCTTTTTTTACTATATTAGCACTAGTATTTTTCTCACACTGACTGAATGTTTCATTTTTTTTCTTTTCAAATTTTTATTTAAATTCTAGTGAACATACAGTGCAATATTGGTTTCAGAAGTAGAATTCAGTGATTCATCACTTATATACAACACACAGTGCTCATCACAAGTACCCTCCTTAGTACCCATCACCCATCTAGCCCATCTCCCACCCACCTCCCTCCGTCAACCCATAGTTTGTTCTCTAACATTAAGAATCTCCTTGGGGCGCCTGGGTGGCGCAGTCGGTTAAGCGTCCGACTTCAGCCAGGTCACGATCTCCCGGTCCGGGAGTTCGAGCCCCGCGTCAGGCTCTGGGCTGATGGCTCGGAGCCTGGAGCCTGTTTCCGATTCTGTGTCTCCCTCTCTCTCTGCCCCTCCCCCGTTCATGCTCTGTCTCTCTCTGTCCCGAAAATAAATAAAAAACGTTGAAAAAAAAATTAAAAAAAAAAAAAGAATCTCCTGTGTCTTCTTTCCCTCTCTATTTTTTCTTTTCTTTTTTTCTCCTTCTCATATGTTGATCTCTTTTGTTTCTTAAATTCCATTTATGAGTGAAATCATATGGTATTTGTCTTTCTCTGACTGACTTATTTTGCTTAGCACAAGCAAATTTACATTTACATTTACATACATTTAGTGAATGTTTCATTTTATACATAATTCTCATTTTTAAATAGTGCTAGGGCTACAAGTTATCTCCAGTGTACCATTTTGGACACACAGTGATATGCATTGCTTTCTTTTAATGACAATGGTTCATTTCTAATTATGCCATAAAATGGAAGCTGTTTAAAAACTCAAGTCATTTATAAGAGAGGCATTTATTTCCACGGGCTTAGAAACCTTTTTTTTTCTATTTTCCACTATCAATTTTCAGCTTTCATTTATTTTGGTAAAACACTGTACCATATGATTTCTAGCTCTTGAGATTTATTTAGATCTTCTTTGCAGCCTCATATGTGATTAATTTATGTAAGTGTATCACTGGCATTTGCAAAGCATATGCGTTCGCATTGGGATCTCACGTTAAGGACACACATTCACACACATGCATTCACAGGTACATCTCATGTTTCCTGCTCCATCATCACCCATCAGTGCACTTGATCATTTGCCTGCAGCCACCTGCTGGCCGGGCAGGAGCTCAAATGCCTTTGTGCTGCTGCTGACCTCCAGGCAGCCTGGTAGTCTTAGCTGCCTGCAGTGCCTCATCCAGAGTCACTGCCATTGTAGAGACATCTCAACTTCTGCTGGAACCTGGATAGTCTCGGAAGTCCAAAACAAAAATGGAGTCTGGTGGAGAGATTCAAGAAATGTTCCCTGGAATCGCTAGAACCAGTGTTTTATAGGTCATGAGACATTAGAAAGAGGGAAGAATCAATAACGATATATGATTTATGACTATTATGGAACCAGACAGCCTACATCATTTTTGTTTTAGTTGATTATCTTAGACTTCACAGGAAAATAATGATAATTTGGTCTGTTTGCCTTCAATATTTACAGTCTTACAAGTCTGATGGCCGCTAAATCACGAGAGACTTTTCTGAGTCTCGAGGAGTAAGAAAAACCCAGCTGAGATCTAGGTTATAACAGCAAGCCTCATCTGACTCCCAGTCCTTCCAGTGAGCTGACATCATGGAGAATTAGAACAATAGTGTAGTGCTATCCAGGTGTAGCAGTGCTCAATGATTCACTTCCTCTGAGTTCACTCAAAGAAGATACGACTAGGGAGATAAGTCACCTCTAACAAGGATCATTCTGATTAGAAAGAATTTCTCATCAAGCCAACTCAGAGGATACTGCAATCACTATATGTTGGAGGAGGTCATGGAGAGGACACAACCACCAGTTGACCTAGGAGCTGGACCCCAGGCAATCAGAGCGTCCTCACCCCCTTTCCTGTCCTTGGAATATATGTTCTGTCCACTCTTCCCACAATAAGGGCCAGGTCCAAGGACACAGTCTCGTAACAGTAAGGTGTTGTTGAGACCATCTGGATGGCATATGTAACTGAACCCAGTTAAGGCCTCTCCGTAAACTTTAAGATTATGGTGGGTGGTACAGACATCTACTCATCTTGCAGCTGCCCAAGACAAGCCTTGAATGTTAAGTTCCCATGCTTATTAAACTTGCCACCTACCAATCTAGAGTGGTCTGCTTTTTTCTTTGGTCTGTCTTTCTCCAATTTCCAAACCAACACTATACCTTGTCAATTTTCAGTAACTTTGGGTTCATCCATTCTCTTAGGGATTACAGGAAAGAGAAAGCACATTCATGGGGATTTGGAAGAGAATTTAATGAAGGTACTATTTACCAAGGTATAGGCAGGCTTAAGGGGGCCCATGAAGGATGGTGAGACACTCTCAGACTAGTAAAACATTAACTAAAAATAAAGCCATTAACACCTGTAGGCAGGCAATGGTGAAAAGGAATGAGTTACCAGGCTGGAGCCACAGGGTTGCCTAACAAGAGTGAATGCTGGCTGTAGTGGGAAGCAGGCACTGCCAGAACCATAGTGCCTAGGCAGAGAGAGAGTCTGAGAATATATATCCCGACCTCCTTCTCCCCCCACCTTCTAACCTTCTGCTGGTGTCTTAGATGGGCTGTATCCAAGCAGAACACACATAAAATTAACCATCACCCACTTGTAGGACTTTCTCCCTTGGAATACATTCTTTCAAGTGCAATTTTTATGTAAAAGGAAATTAAATTTTTAACTTTGATGAGTCTTGTCAGATTACTCTCCAGAAAAGAAAAATGCCCTTTCCTCCATAGTCTCACCATCGGGGATTTTTATTTTTAAATTTTAAATCTTGGCCAACCTGATGGGTGAGAATTTATGCCTCATTAATATTTTGTTTCCATTGTTTTGGTCTCAAATAAAGTCAAGCTTCTTATCCTACATGTGCTTTGTTTATGTCATGTCTGTGTGTGTGTGTGTGTGTGTGTGTGTGTGTGTGTGTGTGTAGATAGATGGATATAGAGATACGTAGATGATACATTTATATACATATAAATTTTGTGGTGGCCAATAAAAGTACAAAGGGGGACGCCTGGGTGGCGCAGTCGGTTAAGCGTCCGACTTCAGCCAGGTCACGATCTCGCGGTCTGTGAGTTCGAGCCCCGCGTCAGGCTCTGGGTGGATGGCTCAGAGCCTGGAGCCTGTTTCCGATTCTGTGTCTCCCTCTCTCTCTCTGCCTCTCCCCCGTTCATGCTCTGTCTCTTTCTGTCCCAAAAATAAATAAACGTTGAAAAAAAAAAAGTACAAAGGGAAGTTGCTGCTTTTCAATTTTCTGGTCTATTGTGCTTTTGGAACTTTTAAAACCACATGTATGTTTTGCATTTTGAATTAAAATATGAAAACATGCATATAAATAAAAGTGTATATGCTCTGTGACTCAGCAATTCTGCTTTTAGGACCCTTATTCTGGAAACATTCATTATCCAACAGTTTACCACAGCAATTTTTGTAATAATGAGAAATTATCCATCAATAGGCTCATGATTAATTGTGGAATTTCTATATTTTGTCCTATGCTCTGTGTGGTTGGGAGAGTCCTTCTCCCCACCTTCCTGCCCTAGCCCAAAGAACAGGAATATTCACTGTTTGAGTATAGAAAAATGGGTTCCACCTTTCCCTCCATCTCTTAACGACAAGTGGAGATATGAGAGGAGAATGACTGACTTATCTGGTGAGACCAGAAGAGACTGGATTCGTCCTTTCTTAGATCCGTACATGTTCTCTTGTGTGCTCTGCAGTAAATCTTTGAGGGGAAGCTCCTTTATGCTGGGGGATATGCAGAAGTCTAGCTGGCTGGGTAAACACGTATTTAAAGAATTTTTTTAAGTTTATTGATTTATTATGAGAGAGAAAGAGAGAGAGAGAGAGAGAGAGAGAGAGAGAGAGAGAGAAAGCATGGGGGAGGGGCAGAGAGAGAGAGAGGGAGAGAGAGCGTCCCAAGGAGGTTCTGTGCTGTCAGCGCAGAGCCCAATATGGGGCTCCATCTCACAACCATTAGATCATGACCTGACCCGAAATCAAGAGTCTGACACTCAACTGACTAATCCACTCAGGCGCCCCCAAATTTTACTAAAATTTTTTTTAATGTTTATTTATTTTTGGCACACAAAGAGAGACATACAGACGGCTAGTGTGGGAGGGGCAGAGAGAGAGGGTGGCACAGAATCTGAAGGAGCTCCAGGCTCTGAGCTTTCAGCACAGAGCCCAACTTGGGACTCAAACCCATGAGCCGTGAGATCATGACCTGAGCTGAAGTCAGATGCTTAACCAACTGAGCCACCTAGATGCCCCTTTAAATTTATTATTTTAAAACAATAACCCTTGGTACTTTTGTTATGATTCATAAACAATAACAAAAACGTATTAATATATATTTTCACATCTTAGGCAATAGATAGCCTCTCCTGAATGTTGTTTCTTACGTTTGGAGAACACTTTCAGTGTTTCCATTATAATGAATATTATAATGGAAATTTGCTATTTTTTTTGCTATTTTTTTCCCCTTAGCGTAGTTAATTATAATAACATAATTCTCGTCTACATTTGACCTCCTGAAATAAACCTTACCTGATCATGATGTTGATTTTTTCATACATTGTTGAATTCAAATGTCACAGATTGGACTTAGGACTTTGGCTCTATAGTTATAACAGATTGGACTATGATCTCCCTTTTTTGTGTGCCTGGTAAAATCATCAAGGTTATTCTAGCTTCAAAAAGTGAATTTGCGGGGCGCCTGGGTGGCGCAGTCGGTTAAGCGTCCGACTTCAGCCAGGTCACGATCTCGCGGTCCGTGAGTTCGAACCCCACGTCAGGCTCTGGGCTGATGGCTCAGAGCCTGGAGCCTGTTTCTGATTCTGTGTCTCCCTCTCTCTCTGCCCCTCCCCCGTTCATGCTCTGTCTCTCTCTGTCCCCAAAATAAATAAAAACGTTGAAAAAAAATTAAAAAAAAAAAAGTGAATTTGGAAACCATGTAAATAAAACTTCCACACCTCCCACACTTCTGCTAGTTTTAGTAGTAGGATATGTTTACCCATAGGTCAAGTACTAAGTTCTGTGTTCTCATATTCTTGTTAAACCCTTAGTACCAACTGAACAGTCTCTTATATGTAATATTGTCTTTCAATTTTACCTCTTTCCTTGATTAGATTTTCCGAGAGGCATTCTCATTTACTAAACTTTTATATTTTATTTATTTTATTTTTTAATAAATATTTTTGAGAGAGAGAGAGAGTGAGTGAGCAGGAGAGGGGTAGAGAGAGAGGGAGACACAGAATCTGAAGTAGGCTCCAGGCTCTGAGCTGTCAGCACAGAGCCCGATGTGGGGTTTGAACTTATGAACTGCAGGATCATGACCTAAGCTGAAGTCAGATGCTTAACCCACTGAGCCACCCAGGTGGCTAGTAATTAAAAATTACTAAATTTTTAAATAAAAGAATTGGCTTTAATTTTTTTTGGTATATTTTATTATTTTCCTGTTTTCTAAGCATAGTTGACCGTTGAACAACATGGGGGTTAGGATTACCAACCCCTCACACAATTGAAAATCCCCATGTAACTTTAGACTCTCCCAAGACTTAACTACTGATAGTCTACTGTTTTCCAGAAGCCTTACTAAGAGCATAGTTAATTAATATATATTCTGTGTTACATGTATTATATACATTATCCTTACAATAAAGTAGTCTAGAGAAAAGAAAATGTTAAGAAAACCACAAAGAAGAGAAAATACATTGGGCGCCTGTGTAGCTCAGTAAGTTAAGCATCTGACTCTTGATTTTGGCTCAGGTCATGATCTCTGGTTCTTGAGATCAAGCCCCACATCAGACTCTGCACTTACAGCACAAAGCCTGCTTGGGATTCTCTCTCTCCCTCTCTTTCTGCCCGTCCCCATGTTCTCTCTCTCTCTCTCTCTCTCAGAATAAATAAATAAACTTAAAAAAAGTGAAAATACATTTATGGTAAAATACTATAGTTGTCTTCTTTGGTCATAACTCCTTACTTTTTATATTAACATATTTTATTCCTTTTTTAATGTTTTGAGTTGAATGTGCAGTTAATTTTTTTTTATTTTCTAGGTTTTGTAATAATAGTTTTAATAACAATAGCTTTAATAATTATGCAGATT
This sequence comes from Leopardus geoffroyi, assembly GCF_018350155.1. Taxonomy (NCBI): domain Eukaryota; kingdom Metazoa; phylum Chordata; class Mammalia; order Carnivora; family Felidae; genus Leopardus; species Leopardus geoffroyi. Next base: position 64,988,794 of record NC_059329.1, on the reverse strand, counting down.
CTCTGAGTACAGCTCTGATCTGAGGGACCCCTTATTTCTTTACCTGTCTCTGTGATTTGACTTTGATTTCATCCTGGTAGAGAGGGCAGGACTAGAGTGCAAGTTTGAGATACAGCTTGTTTGACTTTTATGTTTGTGGTAGAATTATTTAAATAATGCTTTTTCCCTGTTATCCATATTGGGATTCTATTCTTCTATTTTATCTTATTTTATTTATTTTGGATTCTATTCTATTTTCTTCATGTTGCACTGATTCTCTGAGATGAGACACATAAAAAATCCTATCATTCCTTGACATGATATGGTATATAGAATCCCAAAGACTCCACCAAAAAAAACCCCACAACTATTAGAAGTAATAAACAAATTCAGTAAAGTTGCAGGATATAAAATTAACACCCAGGAATTGGTAGTGTTTTGTTTTTTTTTTTCAACGTTTATTTATTTTTGGGACAGAGAGAGACAGAGCATGAACGGGGGAGGGGCAGAGTGAGAGGGAGACACAGAATCGGAAACAGGCTCCAGGCTCCGAGCCATCAGCCCAGAGCCCGACGCGGGGCTCGAACTCACGGACCGCGAGATCGTGACCTGGCTGAAGTCGGACGCTTAACCGACTGCGCCACCCAGGCGCCCCGTGGTAGTGTTTCTATATACTAATAACAAAGTAACAGAAAGAAATCAAGAAAACAATACCATTTATAATTGCACCAAAAAATTAAAATACTTGGGAATAAATGTAGCCAAAGAAGTGAAAGACCTGTACTCTGTAAACTATTGACACACTGATGAAAAAAATCTGAAGATGACACAAACAGGTGGAAAGATATTCCATTCTCATGGATTGGAAGAACAAATATTACTAAAATGTTCGTATTACCCAAAGTGACCTACAGATTCATTGCAATCCCTATCAAAATACCAATTGCATTTTTGACAAAACTGGAACAAATAATCCTAAAATATGTGTTTAACCACAAAAAACCCCAAGTAGCCAAAGCAAAGAGGAGGAAGGAAAATAAAGCTGTAAGTACCACAATTCCAGATCTCAAGGTATACCACAAAGCTGTAGTAATCCAAACAGTATGGTACTGGCACAAAAATAGATACAGATCAGTGGAACAGAATAGAGAGTCCAGGAATAAACCCATGATTATATGGCCAGTTAATCTATGACAAAGGAAGCAAGAATATATACTTGGGGAAAGACAGTCTCTTTAATAAATGGTACTGGGGAAACTAGACAAATACGTGCAAAAGAATGAAACTGGATAATTTTTTTTTTTACATCAAACACACAAATAAACTAAAAATGGACTAAAGACCTAAATGTGGGACCTGAAACCATAAAAAGTTCCTAGAAGACAGCACAGGTGGTAACTTCTTTGACATTGGCCATAGAAACATTTTTATAGGTATGACTCGTAAAGTAAAGGAAACAAAAGAAAAAATAAGCTATTGGGATTACATCAAGATAAAAACCTGCATAGTGAAGGAAACAACCAACAAAACCAAAAGGCAACCTAGAAAAATGTAAGAAAATATTTGCAAATGATATATCTAATAAGGGGTTAATACCTAAAACATATAAAGAATTTATACACCTCAACACCAAAAAACACAAATAATCCAATTAAAAAATGGGCAGAGGCCCTGAAGAGACATTTCTCCAAAGAAGATATACAGATTGCCAACAGACACATGAAAAGACGCTCAACATCACTAATCATCAGGAAATGTAAATCTAAATCATACCGAGGTATCAACTTACACCTGTCAGAATGGCTAAAATCAATAAGGCAAGAAATAACGAGTGTTGGAGAGGATATGAAGGAAAAAGGTACCTTTGTGCACTGTTGGTAGGAATGCAAACTGGTGCAGCCACTCTGGAAAACGGTATGGAGGGTCTTCAAAAAATTAAAAATAGAAATATCATATGATCCTCTAATTCCACTACTAGGTATTTACCCAAAGATAACAAAAACACTACTTATAAAAGATAAATGCACCCGTATGTTTATTGTAGCATTATTTACAATAGCCAAGATGTAGAAGCAACCTATGTCCTTTGATAGATGAATTAATAAGGAAGATGTGGTACACACACACACACACACACACACACACACACACACACAGTGAAATATTATCCTGTAAAAGGATGAGATTGTGCCATTTGAGACAACATGGATGGACCTAGAAGGTATTATGTTAAGTGAAATGAGGCAGACCCAGGAAGACAAATACCGTATGATTTGACTCATATGTGGAATCTAAAAAATAATATGAATAAACAAAAAGCAGAATCAGACCTGTAAATACAGAGAACAAGCTGATGGTTGCCAGAGGAGAAGAGTGTGGGGGCGGGGGGAAGCAAAATGGGTGAAGAGAAGGGAGAGATACAGGCTTCCAGTTATGGAATGAATATGTCATTGAAATAAAAGGCACAGCATAAGGAATATTGTCAATGGTGTCGTAATAGTGATGTATGGTGACACATGGTGGCTACAGGCGTGGTGAACATAGCATAATGTACAAATTTGTTGAATCACTATGTTGAAGACCTGAAGCTAATGTAATGTTGCATGTTAACTTTACTAAAAAAAAAATGCTATCATTCCTGCCTGTGTCTGTCTAGAGTATTTTACATGCATGGTGGGAGCCATCATTATTAATACACCCCTAGCCCCACTTTTTGCTCACTTGTGTGAATGTCTGATTGGAGGATTAACACAATAATCTGCACAACCTGAACCACAGAATTCAGCAGGTACGTGGCGTGGAGAGCTTGGGGAGCGAGAAGTTGAGAAAGGTAGGGAACCACTTTTGTGGGCGGAGAGAGGATGGAGACTGGGGAGGGGGGGAGAATATGGGAAAAGCACCCCTACCCAAAAGCAGCTGGAGGGAAAGTGGAAAATTGGAAACAGCCACAGAGACTAAACTAAAAAGGGAGAAAGGAGAGGGTTTAAATTCCATTAAGACTGTAAACATAACAATAACATAAATACTGAGTTTTATAATAAGAAAATGAAAAGGATACCAGAAAGCACATCCAAATATTCAAACCACATACTAAACGAGATATATTCCCTGCCCATAAATGAATGCATACCTGTTTCCCTAGCATTTCCCGAATAAATTATGTGCACTTATCTTTATTTTAGGACCTGCTTCTGAGGGGACCCAACCTTTACTATAGATGGACTAATGATAGAATATTGAGTAATGATGTGAGAGCCATTAATATTGTTTTATTCTTATTATGGAAAAGTTCCCACAGATCCAAAAGGAACCAGAATGGGGTAATGGACTGCTATGTACCCAGCACCCAGTATCAACAATTATCAAGGCAATAAGCATGAATACCTATGGGCCAAAATACACAAAATCAAAGAATATAAAGTAAAATATCAAAAATGGAAAAGATGCCAGAATAATGGTGGGAGATTTTAATATAACTTTCTCAATATCTGACTCACATAGTAGCCAAAATAAGTAAAATATAAGTATTTTTGAATAATTTAATATTTACTCTTAACATTTAAAAAAATATTTATTTATTTTTTGAGAGAGACAGAGACAGAGTGTGAGCGGGGGGGGGGGGGGCAGAGAGAGAGGGAGCCACAGAATCTGATGCAGGCTCCAGTCTCTGAGCTGTCAGCACAGAGCCTGATGCATGGCTTGAAATCACGAACTGTGAGATCATGACCTGAGCTGAAGTTGGATGCCCAACCGACGGAGCCACCCAGGCGCCCCAATATTTACTCTTTTAATACTTTTATAAAAATATTTGCCATTCAAAGTGATAATACTCCTTTTTAAATGTTTTTCTAAAAATTGGTAATATAATAGTCATATAGAATATTTAATTAATTCCAAGAAGTAGAACTATGGCACATGTCATTCTCTGACCATAATTCAATAAAGCTAGATTAACAAAATATTAGTTAAAAACAATATAACCGCTTAGAAATGTAAAAGTTTCTTCTAATTTATTCTTTGTTCAAAATGAAAATGAAATTCTAGTAAACTGTTTCGAAATTATCATCAATGATAGGAATATAAATCAAAACTTTTTGGCTATAACCAAAGATACACTCAGAAAGAGTTTACAGCCATATGTAATATGCTAATATTTACATCGATTATTCTTTTTTGGACTTTTGGCATTGAAATCCCCTTCTGGTGCTTTTGAAATCCTAGGCTTTTGCATTGCAGTGGGAAGAAAACACCTTGCACTACAGAGGTAGAAAATGCTAGGTGTTTCTGTAACCTCCTATGCAGTTAGAGCACAGAGACATTTATCCTCATTTCCTTCAGACTCTGAATCTGAAGCTCCTAATGTAAACAGCAGGACCACAGAGAATTCACTCGTGGCCAGTGGCTGTAGTTGTAGCAAGATCAAGTGGACAGAACAAGTTTCTGCGGGATCTGCTCTACTTTAGGATGACCACACAACCTTTTGTGAATCTTCCTTCACCTTGTTTCCTGGAACAATGGGTTGGATTTGGTGGATGCTTGAACCATGGTTATCCCTTCAACGGGCTGGCTTATAACCTGGATTGATGAAACGAGTGCACCCAGATGAACTGAGGCAGACAGCCCTGGGAACTGAAGTTAAACCCGGGAGATAGAGAAGGAGTCATGGGGCATCATGGCCACCAATCATTACAAAGATGTAGAAATTATTAATAGAAGGAAGGTGATAAGGAGTAGAGATCATGAAATATGTGACAGATATGCAAAGTCGATGGAAAAATAAGTGGGTCAGTGGTAAAAGGAGGGGGAATGAGTGTATAACAAGTAGCCGAGTCATTAGTGGCACCCATATACCCACATACTGGACACCCCTTTGCTCAAAACTTTCCAGTGGTTTCCTGGCTCACTCAGAATCATTAGCAAGCCTATGAGTCCCTACATGCTCTGACCTCCTGCTGTGTCTCTATCTCATTTCCTGTTCCTCTCCTTCTTGCTAACTCCACTTAACCATATCTACACATCCTGTTGATCCTCCAGTATACCAGCCCACTTCTGCCTCTGAGCCTGCACGCTTTCTGTTCCCCTGCTGCTTGGAGCACTCTTTCTTCAGCTCTTCTCATGATCACTTCCTTCAGGCTTCTCTTCAAATGCCACCTTTTCAGAGAGGCCTTCCCTGGTCAGTCATCCTGTTACAGCTGCTTCATCCCAGTTACATCCCAAACATGCCATGGGAATTTGATGAGAATCCTTTCAGCTGGTTTTATCTAATGTTGCACCAGAAAGATAAATTTCATGTTATTGAGCTTGGACCCAAGATGGCAGAACAGCATGGAAGCTTTTTGAGTGTCTCACGTCCATGAAATACAGCCAGACCAACACTAAACCATCCTACACACCTAGAAAACTGATTGGAGGATTAACACAACAATCTGCACAAACTGAACCACAGAATTCAGCAGGTACGTAGCGTGGAGAGCTGAACTTGGGGAGCGAGAAGTCGCGAAAGGTAGGGAACTGCTTTTGTGGGCGGAGAGAGGACGGAGACTGGGTGGGGGGAGAATATGGGAAAAGCACCCCTACCCAAAAGCAGCTGGAGGGAAAGTGGAAAATTGGAAACAGGCATAGAGACTAAACTAAAAAGGGAGAAAGGAGAGGGTTTAAATTCCATTAAGACTGTAAACAAGGGGAGCACAAAGGCTGCAACTCCACAGCTCGATACCTGGCAGTGCTCTGGTGAGAAGGGCAAATCCCCAGGAACAGAGTGGGGTCCGGGAGGTTCTTGGGCCACATGGGGAAAAGCGGTTCCACTGCTAGAAGGACATTTGGTAGAGACTGCTGAAGCCACTTGGTCCCAGCAGACCCCAGAGGGTGGCCACATTCGCTGGTACTGGGGCAAGGTCATTAAGGGTAAAGCCTGGTGCCAGATGTGTGTTGTAATTTTCCATAATCCCTGAAGTGCTGCTGCTACACTGTCTTGCAAACACTTTCTGAGGTGGGCTAGTACCTGGCCGCAGTCTCAGGGCACTGGCAACAACAGGGCCCAGCGGGCATTCCTGGGTGCAGCCGATATTCAGCCATTGACCATTCAGCCTTTGCTCGGTGAGACCCTCCTGCAGAGGGGAGGAACAGGTCAAAGCTATAGTCCTTCGGAAATAAGGGACCGGGGAAAACCTGGGACAAAACTTGGGACAAAACTTGAGACAAAACTTGGGAGAGAGGTACTGCCTGGGGCCTGGTCATGGAGAGTGAAGAAGTGGGGAGTGGATGAAAGCTGAAGACAGAGGATGGGTGTGCAATTGCTGATCCGGGAGAACAGACTGGGTAGCTGGGTGGTGCCATTTTCACCGCTCCCGCGCATGTGCACATGCACCTACGAGCGCGGCAACAATCCACCCCAGTAGGCTACGAGCGCCATCTAGTGGAGAGTGGAGAGCGCCATCTAGTGGAGAGCCCTGCCCAACTGGGCCAACCTCGCTCTTCAAGAACACAAGTGTCACCACTGGCTTAGTTTATGGACTATAAAGTGCTACATAGACTGACTTCTAGGGGAAAATGAAGTAATTTCAGTCCTACTTCAATCTGTTAGCAGGTCCATCTATTCAATTTTCTTTCTTTTTTTCTTTTTCTCTTTTACAATTCTTATCTTTTTCTAGAATACAGAAAGAGAAAAAATTCATTTTTATTTTCAATTTTTATTAAAAATATCTTTAATTTTTATTACTATATTTTTTAATTTTGAATAAATTTTTTCAAATTCTACTTTACTTCCATAATTTATTTTAGTCTACTTCAGTGTATTCACCTTTTCAAATTTTCAAACAATTTCCTTTTTTTTCTTTTCTTTCTTTTTCTTTTTTTCTCTTTATCATTTTTTTCTTGAATGCAGAAGGAGAAAAACTTCATTTTTATTTTCAATTTCTATTAAAAATATTCTTATTTAATTTTCATTACTATATTTTTTGATTTTATGTAAATTTTTCAAATTCTATTTTACTTCCATCATTTTATTTTAGTCTACTACAGTGTATTAAATTTTTCAAATTTTCAAACAATTTACTTTAAAAAAATTTTTTAAATCTTTTTTCTCTTTTTTGTTTCTTTTCTTTTTTCTTCAATACAGAAAAAGAAAAAATTCATTTTTATTTTTAATTTTTTTTTTTCAACGTTTATCTATTTTTGGGACAGAGAGAGACAGAGCATGAACGGGGGAGGGGCAGAGAGAGAGGGAGACACAGAATCGGAAACAGGCTCCAGGCTCTGAGCCATCAGCCCAAAGCCTGACGCGGGGCTCGAACTCATGGACCGGACCGCGAGATCATGACCTGGCTGAAGTCGGACGCTTAACTGACTGCGCCACCCAGGCGCCCCTTTATTTTTAATTTTTTTCTACTATATTCTTTACTTTTGGGTATATTTTTTCAAATTCTATTTTCTCCCCATCATCTCATTTTAGTCTACTTCAGTGTATGCATTTTTTCAAATTCTCAAACGATTTCCTTTTTTTTCTTCCCCCCCTTTTCCTTTCTCCAATCTGTCAAACCACTTTCAACACCCAGACCAAAACACACCTAGGACCTAGCATAATTTATTCGATTTGTGTGTGTGTGTGTTTAATTTTAATATTTTTTTAATTTTAATTTTTTTTAATTTCAGTTTTTCTACCTCATTAATTCCTTTTCTCCCTTCAAAATGACAAAGCAAAGTAATTAACCCCAAAAGAAAGAGCACGAAGAAAGGACAGCCAGGGATTTAACCAACACAGATACAAGCAAGATGTCTGAACCGGAATTTAGAATCACGATAATAAGAATACTAGCTGGAGTTGAAAATAGATTAGAATCCCTTTCTGCAGAGATAAAAGAAGTAAAAAATAGCCAGAATGAAATTAAAAATGCTATAACTGAGCTGAATCACAGATGGACGCAGCAGCGGCAAGGATGGACGAGGCAGAACAGAGAATCAGGGATATAGAGGACAAACTTATACAGAATAACGAAGCAGAAAAAAAGAGGGAGATTAAGGCAAAAGAGCACAATTTAAGAATTAGAAAATCAGTGAGTCATTAAAAAGGAACAACATCAGAATCATAGGGGTCCCAGAAGAGGAAGAGAGAGAAATAGGGGTAGAAGGGTTATGTGAGCAAATCATAGCAGAGAACTTTCCTAACCTGGGGAAAGACACAGACATCAAAATCTAGGAAGCACAGAGGACCCCCCATTATTCAACAAAAACCGACCATCAACAAGGCATATCATAGTCAAATTCACAAAATACTCAGGCAAGGAGAGAATCATGAAAGCAGCAAGGGAAAAAAGTTCCTAACCTACAAGGGAAGACAGATCAATTTTGCAGCAGACCTATCCACAGAAGTTTGGCAGGCCAGAAAGGAGTGGCAGGATATATTCAGTGTGCTGAATCAGAAAAATATGCAGCCAAGAATTCTTTATCCAGCAAGGCTGTCATTCAAAATAGAAGGAGAGATAAAAAGTTTCCCAGACAAATAAAAATTAAAGGAGTTTGTGACCATTAAAACAGCCCTTCAATAAATTTTAAGGGGGACTCTCTGAGGGGAGAAAAGACAAAAAAAATTATATATATATATTATATATAATATATATATGTAATATATATATATAATATATATATGTAATATATATGTAATATATATGTAATATATATATGTATACAGATATATGTATATGTATATATACGTAATATATATAATATATATGTATATGCATACATATATATGTGTATATATATGTAATATATATGTATGCATATACATATATATTACATATATATACACATATATATATTTATATAACCAAAAGCAACAAAGATTAGAAAAGACCAGCAAACATCACCAGAAACTCTAACTCGACAAGCATCATAATGGCAATAAATTCGTATCTTTCAGTACTCACTCTAAATGCCAATGGATTCAATGCTCCAATCAAGAGACATAGGGTAATAGAATGGATAAGAAAACAAGATCCATCTATATGCTGTTTACAAGAGACCCACTTTAAACCTAAAGATACCTTCAGATTGAAAATAAGGGGATGGAGAACCATCTATCATGCTAATGGTCAACAAAAGAAATCTGGAGTAGCCATACTTACATCAGACAATCTAGACTTTAAAATAAAGACTGTATCAAGAGATGCAGAAGGGCATTATGTCATAATCAAGGGGTCTATCCACCAAGAAGACCTAACAATTGTAAACATTTATGCACCAAATGTGAAGCACCCAAATATATTAATCAATTAATCACAAACATAAATAAACTTCAATACCCCACTCACAACAATGGACAGATCATCTAATCAAAAAAATCAACAAGGAAACAATGGCTTTAAATGACACACTGGACCAGGTGGACTTAACAGATATATTCAGAACATTTCATCCTAAAGCAGCAGAATATACATTCTTCTCCAGTGCACATGGAACATTCTCCAGAATAGACCATATACTGGGACACAAATCAGCCCTAAGTAAGTACAAAAAGATCAAGATCATACCATGCATATTTTCAGACCACAATGCTATGAAACTCGAAATCAACCACAAGAAAAAATTTGGAAAGGTAACAAATACTTGGAGACTGAAGAACATCCTACTAAAGAATGAATGGGCAAACCAAGCAGTTAAAGAGGAAATTAAAAAGTATATGGAAGTCAATGAAAATGATAACACCACAACCCAAAACCTCTGGGATGCAGCAAAGGCAGTCATAAGAGGAAAGTATATCCAGGCCTTCCTAAAGAAGGAAGAAAGGTCTCAGATACACATCCTAACCTTATGCCTTAAGGAGCTGGAAAAAGAACAGCAAATAAAACCCAAAACCAGCAGAAGACAGGAAATAATAAAGATTAGAGCAGAAATTAATGCTATTGAAACCAAAAAAACAGTAGAACAGATCAATGAATGAGAAGCTGGTTCTTTGAAAGAATTAACAAAATTTATAAACCACTAGCCAGTTTGATCAAGAAGAAAAAGGAAAGGACCCAAATAAATAAAATCAAGAATGAAAGAGGAGAGATCACAACCAACACAACAGAAATAAAAATAATAATAAGAGAACATTATGAGCAATTACATGCCAATAAAATGGGTAATCTGGAAGAAATGGACAAATTCCTAGAAACATATACACTACCAAAACTCAAACAGGAAGAAATAGAAAATTTGGACAGACCCATAACCAGTAAGGAAATTGAATTAGTAATCAAAAATCTGCCAAAAAACAAGAGTCCAGGGCCAGATCGCTTTCCAAGGGAATTCTACCAAACATTTAAGGAAGAGTTAACACTTATATCTTGAAACTGTTCCAAAAAATTGAAATAGAAGGAAAACTTCCAAACTCTTTCTATGAAGCCAGCATTACCTTGATTCCAAAACCAGACAGAGACCACACTAAAAAGGAGAACTATAGACCAATTTCCCTGATGAACATGGATGCAAAAATCCTCAACAAGGTATTAGCCAACCAGATCCAACAATACATTAAAAAAAATTATTCACCACGACCAAGCGGGATTTATACCTGGGATGCAGGGCTGGTTCAATATCCACAAAACAATTAACATGATTCGTCACATCAATAAAAGAAAGGACAAGAATCATATAATCCTCTCAATAGATGCAGAGAAAGCATTTGACAAAATACAGCATCCTTTCTTGATAAAAACCCTCAAGAAAGTAGGGATAGAAGGATCATACCTCGAGATCATAAAAGCCATATATGAACGACCCAACACTAGTATCATCCTCAATGGGGAAAAACTGAGAGCTTTCCCCCTAAGGTCAGGAACAAGACAGTGATGTCCACTCTCACCACTGTTATTCAACATAGTATTGGAAGTCTTAGACTCTGCAATCAGACAACACAAAGAAATAAAAGGCATCCAAATCAGCCAGGAGGAGGTCAAAGTTTCACTCTTCGCAGATTACATGATACTCTATATGGAAAACCCAAAAGATTCCACCAAAAAACTGCTAGAATTGATTCATGAATTCAGCAAAGTTGCAGGATATAACATCAATGCACAAAAATCAGTTCCATTCCTATACACCAATAATGAAGCGACAGAAAGAGAAATCAAGGAATCGATCCCATTTACAGTTGCACCAAAAACCATAAAATAACTAGGAGTAGATCTAACCAAAGAGGTGAAAAATCTATATGCTGAAAACTATAGAAAGTTTGTGAAAGAAATTGAAGAAGCCACAAAAAAATGGAAAAAGATTCCATGTTCCTGGATAGGAAAAACAACTATTGTTAAAATGTCGATACTACCCAAAGCAATCTACATATTCAATGCAATCCCTATCAAAGTAACACCAGCATTCTTCACAGAGCTAGAACAAATAATCCTAAAATTTGTATGGAACCAGAAAAGACCCCGAATAGCCAAAGCAATCTTGAAAAAGAAAACCAAAGCAGGAGGCATCACAATCCCAGACTTCAATCTATACTACAAAGCTGTAATCATCAAGACAGTATGGTACTGGCACAAGAACAGACACTCAGATCAATGGAACAGAATAGAGAACCCAGAAATGGACCCACAAACATATGGCCAACTAATCTTTGACAAAGCAGGAAAGAATATCCAATGGAATAAAGACAGTCTCTGCAGCAAGTGGTGCTGGGAAAATTGGACAGCGACATGCAGAAGAATGAACCTGGACCACTTTCTTACACCATACACAAAAATAAACTCAAAATGGATGAAAGACCTCAATGTAAGGCAGGAAGCCATCAAAATCCTCAAGGAGAAAGCAGGCAAAAACCTCTTTGATCTTGCCTGCAGCAATTTCTTACTCAACACGTCTCCGGAGGCAAGGGAAACAAAAGCAAAAATGAACTACTGGGACCTCATCAAAATAAAAAGCTTCTGCACAGCGAAGGAAACAATCAGCAAAACTAAAAGGCAACTGGCAGAATGGGAGAAGATATTTGCAAATGACATATCAGATAAAGGGTTAGTATCCAAAATCTATAAAGAACTTATCAAACTCAACACCCAAAAAACAAATAATCCAGTGAAGAAATGGGCAAAAGACATGAATAGACACTTCTCCAAGGAAGACATCCAGATGGCCAACCAACACATGAAAAAATGCTCAACATCATTCATCATCAGGGAAATACAAATCAAAACCACAATGAGATACCACCTTACACCTGTCAGAACGGCTAACATTAACAACTCAGGCAACAACAGATGTTGGTGAGGATGCAGAGAAAGAGGATCTCTTTTGCATTGTTGGTGGGAATGCAAGCTGGTGCAGCCACTCTGGAAAACAGTATGGAGGTTCCTCAAAAAACTAAAAATAGAACTACCCTACGACCCAGCAATTGCACTACTAGGCGTTTATCCACGGGATACAGGTGTGCTGTTTCAAAGAGACACATGCACCCCCATGTTTATAGCAGCACTATCAACAATAGCCAAAGTATGGAAAGAGCCCAAATGTCCATCGATGGATGAATGGATAAAGAAGATGTATATCTTACACACACACACACACACACACACACACACACACACACAATGGAGTATTACTCGGCAATCAAAAAAATGAAATCTTGCCATTTGCAACTACATGGATGGAAATGGCGGGTATTATACTAAGTGAAATTAGTCAGAGAGAGACAAAAATCATGAGTTCACTCATATGAGGACTTTAAGAGTCAAAACAGATGAATATAAGGGAAGGGAAACAAAAATAATAGAAAAACAGGGAGGGGGACAAAACAGAAAAGACTCATAAATATGGAGAACAAACCGAGGGTTGCTGGAGGGGTTGTGGGAGGGGGGATGGGCTAAATGGGTAAGGGGTATTAAGGAATCTACTCCTGAAATCATTGTTTCACTATACGCTAACTAATTTGGATGTAAATTTAAAAAAATAAAAAATTAAATTAAAAAAATTCATGTTATTGACACACTGTAAGAAAAAATGGAAAGAATTATTCAATATTCGATATTATTACAATGCTCATTCTGGGCAGATGAGATTATAGGTCATTTATATCATTTAAAATACTTTCTGATATTTTCAAGTATTTTCCAGCAAACACAGGTAACTATTCCAATATGAAGTAGAACTTCAAGCAATACAGACAAGAAAGGGATGCAGAGTAACTGAGGGTGATGGGTGTGGTGAAGACTGAGGCATTTCTGGAGCCCCACTGACCATACAGCTCTTTCCCTGTCACTTTTAGCTCCTCTCAGAATATGTTTGGGTCCATTTCTCCCCTTTCCTCTCTGTCTTGATATTTCCCTCTGGCTCTTTGATTTCCTTTTTCTTTGATTCTTTTTTCTTTTTGTTTTTCACTTACACCATTGTCCTTTCCTTTATGCCAGTCCCCCCGACCTTTCCTTTCATTTTCTTTTGTTTTAAAGTTTATTTGTTTGAGAGAGAGAGAAAGCATGATCAGGGGAGGGGCAGAGAGAAGGAGGAGAAAGAATCTCAAGCAGACTCTGCACTATTAGTGCAGAGCCCAATGTAGGGCTGGAACCCACACACTGTGAGATCATGACCTGAGCCAAAGTGGGATGCTTAACCCACTGAGCGACCCAGTGGGTTGTAAGGCAAGAAGGCTATGCATTAAGTAGCTTTATCTTGTGTTCTGTAATCTGCAAGACTACAGAGGCCAGCAGCCACCCTTCTGTGTAAAGTGGGCACTTACTGAGGGCTTACCATGTGCCAGGTTCTTCTGTGCTTTAAACATGTTCTCTCATTTAATCCCCAGGACACCTATGCAGTTGGTACTATTGTTGACCTCATTTTATGAAGTGGAAACACAGAGATTGCATGACTGGTGGACCCAAAATTCAAACTCAGGCCGCCTGACTCTAGAGCCTTTAACCACTATGTAATCCCAGTAATACCATCCCTAATTCTGGCCAATGGGCTGCTGACTCCTGGCCCCATGCCTGGCCAAATGTTGTGGCATTATTCCTCATTACGGAAAAGAATTCTACATTCTTACTTTTCTGGGTCCTCCATTCACGTAATAAAAAAAGGTGCTCCAAGATTTAAAGGCATTTAGAGACTCCAGAAGTGTATTTACTATACATAAACCCTCTAAATGCTTTCTGAGGTTATTTGAAACATTCACATTCTATCAGTCTTGTAAAACCATTATTTGATCAATAAAATCAATGAACCTCAAGGTTTCCTGGTATTTTCAGTGGCTCCCTGTTTTCTTTAGTTAGTGCCTCCTCCTGATTGCCTTCTAATGAATCTTGTCCTATTCCTGGAGGGTGTTTATGGGAAACACACCTTTCTCCCAAAATGTAGATGGCTCCTCTCCTACACCCAGATAGAAGAAATAGTTTTCTTTTGCTCCCACGGTGCCCATACAGTCTTCTACCATAGCACACAGGACATATTTCTTCCACTTTTCATTTGTGAGACTCTTGCGGTGTGGGATCATGTCCAATCCAGCCTATCCACTCAGCACTGAGCCTGGGGCTGAGGACATATGAGAGAGAATGGTTTTGGAGGTAGGCATGTTATCCAAAAGGGGCCAACTTGTGAATGCACTATCATCCTTGCATAGGAACTCTCCCTTTGTCCCAGAGTTGATCTGATTTGTGGATTCTGAGTCACTCTAATAAAGCTCACAAAAGGCTTATGGATATATGGCCAGATGCCACTTTACTTAATTACAAGAAGGAAAATTTGAAATCTAAGTTCAAGTAACCTGGAAACCTTCCTCTCCCCTAAGGCTGGAATCAGAGTAAGGGAGTTCTGCTATGATGTAGCCATTAAATGGCTAGGGGTCCTGGTGTCTTGATGCATCCATTCTCTAAATCAGGAGGACCAGATATTAGGGTTGGATCCACAGGGCTCCTCTCCCATAGATGTTTGATGTTTTGTTGTTGTTGTTGTTTTGTTTGTTTGGAGAGAGAGAAAGCAAGCAGGGGAGATGGGCAGAGGTGGGGGGAGAGAGGGGTAGGGGTAGGGGGAGAGGCAGAGGGAGAGGGAATTTCAAGCAGGGTCCACACTGACTCTGAAATCCTGACCCAAGCCAAAATCAAGAGTCAGACACTCAACTGACTTGGCCATGGATAGTTTTTAGATGGTACTATTATTGGTGGCTCTGAAAACCTTTTTTCTTCCTTTGCTGATACATTCTCCTTTTAAATGGCACACTGTTCTGAAGTATGAACAATCCTGTGTACTATTCGTTAAGGACCAGGACCATAGGATATGAATGGAGGATGATGTAAACATCAACAAAAATGAGAGAAACTGAGCATCCACATGAGATTATGATGCATTTCTTGTCCTCAAGCAGCTCACAGTCTGGTGGGAGCCACAGGCATATCAATGACCATTGCAACGTAAGTGGTGGGTGCAGTGGGGGAAGCCTGTGGAGGAGAGAGTGGACAGTTTTCTTCTGGCATGCTCAATCTTTTGTTTTTGTATTATTTCTACTGGGTTCTTTTAGACTGTTACTGCTTTTATAACTAAGAAAGGCATACAAATAAAACCACTTACCAAAAGCAGAAATAACATGTGACTTGATGTAGAGTTTACAAAGGCTACAAAGACCAGGGGCGCCTGGGTGGCTCAATTGGCTAAACAAAGGCTACAAAGACCAGCTCCTTTTCAAGAGGGTCCAAGTGCTGTAACTTTCCTAATAACATCCTCATAATTTTCTCAATAGCAGGATTAGTATTAAATCCCGGGGGAAAGTTGCAAGAACCCATTTTCTCAAGTTATTTAAAACTCAGACTTGACAGACTCCCCCCATTTATACCACAGTATGAACCTGGAGATCAGACATTCAAGGTAGCAAGGACATGCATGTACATGGCTGCTAGCTGCAATGCCTCAGATCTTTTTTGAAAAGTTAATTTAAAATTATACAGCCCATAGGCATTATATCTGGCTTAAAGAAGATTAAAAAGTTAGATTTGAATTCATCAGAAGGAATGTGTAATATATCTGACAGTTAAGCTCAACTTGAATTTTAAATCAATATTTTAAAATATTTTTATTACAATATGCTTGAATTCTGCAAAGTTTTTAAGTTATCATAACTTGGAACATTTTTTAAACAATGCTTTAAAGGCTCTTAATTAAAATGTTTCTTCTTAGTTATGGGTTTGTTTTTTTTTTTGCAGGGGCTTATGAATTATGTGTTGCTGCTCTACTAATCAAGCAAAGGTTTGTAAGGTTTTAGAGGCTGTTCCTTTCTTTTCTTTTATTCTTAGTCCAGAGTGTTAGCAATTGTTAGGTGCTCATATATCACATCTCAAAATTTGATTTTCATTACAAAACTGGGAGGTTTAAATGGGATTTAAATTGTCAAAAAAATTGGGTCCACTCTCATGCTTTTTGAATCATGCCAGTAATTTGATCCTGTAGCTTAAGAATATTGAGAAAATGAGAGTATAAAGAAATATAGGGCTCAGACATCTCCTCTGAGGCCAATGATTTACCAGAATGGCCCATAAGAGGAGACCCACCTCTTACCATAAGGAGCCTGAAGTGAGTGTTCTTTGGAAGAGAGGAGGTAAAGCCTTCAAAAAGCCTGCAGAATATAATAACTCCTTATTATATTTTGGTCCCTGAGAATACTTGGGACAAAAGAACACTTCTGGAGCAGAGGGCGGACTGTGTATGGAAAGCTATGCTGTGCTAGGGTAACCACCAAGAACAGTCTCTGGCCAGGCCAGCCGGGCCTCAGCTTTCCTGTGTTCTCAGCACTAGGCTCTCCCACCTGAGCCGTGGGGAAGCAGGTCAGTCCCACCAGGCAGGAACAATAGGTCACAGCCCACTACCACGCTCCCGGAAAGCAGTATGGGGTCCAAAACCAGCACCACCCTTTACTTTTGGGTTATACCCAACCAGCATTCCAATAACATGCCTGCCATACTACTAGATTTCTTCTCCCCACATTGGAATCTGACCTCCATCAAATGCAAGCTCTGTGATCCAGGATGTGTCACTTGGCTTCTCCAAGTTCGCTTAAGTTACATCTGCTATTGTGATGATGAAAGGAGACAGACCCTTGCAAGCAGAGTGCTCAGCGCTGCCTGAGAGCCCAAAGCAAGGTAAGTGAAGGGGGTTAGACCCCTGAGAAGGGCCCACCTCTTTCGGGCTGATACCCTGGGCATTCTGAGCAGACTTCTTGGTGCATTCTCTATGTTAGTTAAGTCCAGCACACAATAAGGAAACGAAATATGTCAGTGACAAGTCCAGATGAGAAGGGCAGAGATTTGTGCTTTGCTAGGAACCAGCTGAATTCTGACAACTAGACAAGTGAGAACAGGAGGACTGGACTTCCTTCTTTTTCTTGAACCTGGAAGTCAGGGAAGACCTCTCTGGAAAAGTGGCATTGCAGTCCCAGGGCAGAACCCCCAGACAGAAGAAAGGCTGAGGTGACTGGGTAAAAGAGATCCGATTCCAATTGCAATGTTTTCTTTATTGTTTTGAACTGCCTTGATCAGTCTCTTCTTGGAATCTCCAGAGAATATTGCCAGTAGAGTACTGATACATCAAACTATAATAAGGATCATATGGAACCACGTTCATCCATTAAAGAAACATTCAATCACCACTATGTTCAAGGTTCTGTGTTGAGTGTCTAAATACCCAGCATCTTCCAGCTAAACCATCTCCTCTTTTGGCCAAGGGCCTCCCTGTCAGACAGATCTGAAACTCCAGCATCATCTTTAACTCCTCCTTGTCTAATTTCCCCCTTTTCCTGCTATCCTTACTCACTATATATCTAGACTGTGGTAGCATCCTTTAACTTGGCTCCCTGACTCTGGGCTTGAAATTGGGTATTAGAAAGGTAATTTGGAGTTAAAAATGTAGGATAGAATCTTGGCTAAGGGTTTAAGACTATATCTGAATTCTTATTTTTTTATTTCTAAACAGCCAGTAAAAAGAACCTGGAAATGACCAATACCAACCACTGCTAGCAATTTGTATATCTCTATATGTTTCACACACTTTTTAAAAATAAAATGAAATCATGTGCATAATTGGAAATCCTTTATACAGAAACCATGAGCATTTTCATGAAAATAAACTATACCCACATTTTTAATGGATAGTTATTATATATACTATTGTATCACTATTCCTTAATTTATTTAGCAAATCCTTCATTGATTTACCTTTATATTGCTACTGATGTTTTACTGTTATAAACATTATTATAGCAACTTACAAAATGCATAGATATTTGTACATTTCTTGGTGTATTTTCATCAAATAAAATCTCATATAGGCAGTTGCTGGATCAAAGAGGTATTTAAGGCTTTTGGTAAATAATGTCAAATGGCCCTCTGGAAATTTTATACCAATTTACACTCCCAAAAGTAGACTAGAAACATGGCTCTTTCCTATACTATCACCCAGTTATTAATATTCTTTAATATCTTTGCCAATCTGACAGGTGACAAGTGATCTCATTATTGTGTTAATTTTATATTTCCTTGAATACTAATGAGATTGAGCAATTTTTGCATATTTTAGGCTATTTATATTTCTTGTTTTTTGAGTTGTCTGCTCATATCCTCTCATTATGCTGTATTGATTTACCTGATTTGTCTATATTAATTCTGCTATGTATATATTAAATATTCTCCCACTTGATGTTTGTGTTTACCAATTATTGGAATAGAAATTTAAAATTTTGATTTCACCAAAACTGTCACACCTTTTATTTACAATTTGTGACCTTAGTTTTTTTTTTTTTAGAAAGGCTTTTCCTGTTTCCAGACTAGCAAATATGCATCTATTGTTTTATTCCAGTATTTTCAAAGTTACATTTACTACATTAAAATCGTATTGATATTGGATTTATTTTGATATAAGGCATAAGACAAAAAAGTATATGTATGGCATCATTTGTTCTAATTTATTGATAAATCCATCATTTCCCTGCTGGTCTGAAATGCTGATATTATCACTGACTATACTCACGCATCTGTGAATCCGCTGAGGATCTTTGAGGTGGGCAATTAGAAGCAAAGACACAGGGAGGTTCAGATATGAAGTTATGATAAGGGCGGTAATAGGAATGAAAGGATGGGGATTATGAATGAAAGGATAGATTAATAATGGATAAATCTTATCTTCTCTTTGAAATGTGAAGATAATAAGGAGAGCTAAAGAGTAACAATAGCTTTTTTTGAACCAGGAAAGTGTCATGCATAAAACTGTGAAAAGCAGGAGTTGGTTGTGAAATAGAAGATGATGATTATTTGATCATTAAGATTTTGAGCTTGTGGACACCATGGAGCATCTATGTGATGGTGATGATGATGATGATGATGATGAGAGAGAGAGAGAGAGAGAGAGGAGAGGGCCAGGGAGAGAGTGAGGGAGAGAAAGTAAATTAAACTAAGATTCAGATGAATTTTATTGAGCATCTCCTGTATTTCATAGGTAGTGCTGCAATTTCCTGGATGGTTCATTGGCACTTGAAAGATTTTGCTTTCTTCCTCAGAGAAGTAAAGCAATAGCCAGGGGCACCATGGAGTCTGAGAAATGGCACATCAGCTACTCCCTAGTCCTCCCTCATCTTCCTCCCTCCCCTCCTGCCCAGCCTTAGAGCCTCACATCTCATGTCCCTAGTCACCCTCCTCCTGGTGTGAGAGGAGGTGGAAATCCCATCCTGGAAGCCCACATGGAAAGTAGAAAACACTGGAGAGGAGATGGGAGGGGAAGATGACTGACACTCTGGGGTTATCTCCCCTAAACTTCCTCCAAGTCTACGGCCAGGGCAAGCAGAGGTTGAGGAAAAGGAGCAGGAGAAAATGAGCGAGAGCCCCAACACTGCTCCACCACACAGTCTGGCCTCCACCCCACAGCTCACTCTTAGTTGCTCTTTCACAGGCTGGGGTGCAGCCAGAGAAGCTCAGGGCAGCCACATTCGTGGGCATGAGAACGCTGCCTTCCACACCAGTAGGTGTAACAAGTAGAAGTGGAGTTCCCAGTGGCCTGATTTGGAACGTCAGACCTTGGTTCTATGGGAACATGTGAGCTGAGTCGTTCAGGGTCAAAGAAATGTCTGTGGAGATTTATATGAATGAAGAAGCCTTTCATGGTCTGCTCCCACACGCAACTGTGTTTCCATGGACAGCGTGTCCATGTTCCAAGTCACTGACTTGTGAACAGACATTAGGACTGAGGCTCCTGGAAGTTGGAAATGGGCTGTACTAAGTTTCCCAAACAAGCAGATGAAATATAGAAAATCAATCATTGGAGACATACGCAAACTTCCATACTTCATAGAAACATTACAGGCAAGGATTTTCCAAATTCTTTCTTCAAATCAGAGATCCTTGAAGTTGAACACTAGTCAGAAGTAGTAGAATCCGGTTATTAAAAATAAATGCTTTATACTTTTTAAATGTTTTTATTTTTATTTTTGAGACACAGAGAGACAGAGCATGAGCAGCAGAGGGGCAGAGAGAGAGGGAGACACAGCATCCAAAGCAGGCTCCAGGCTCCAGGCTCTGTGCTGCCGACGTGGGGCTTGAACTCACAGACTGTGAGATCATGACCTGAGCTGAAGTCAGACGCTTAACCATCTGAGCCACCCAGGCGCCCCTAAATGCTTTATACTTTTAAATGTTTCAAATATACTTTAGCATACCTCTACTGTTTTAACCCATGATGACCCTGCAAGAGATGATTTCCCCATTTTCTAGATGAAAGCTAAGACTAGGATGGACCAATGCACTTGACTGATACCATGGTTCAGAGCAGAACTAGGACTCATGAGGACCTTGTGTTCTATCCCCACTCTCTATTACCCCACCAACATGCCGCCATCCTTGAAACTCTGCCTTTTGAGGCCACTTTTTTTTTTCAATAGCAAATCTTCACTTCCCAGACCATACATTTTTTTCAGGCCTCAGCATGGTTTATTTTGCTTGTTTGGCATGCAGGCATCCGTTACATATCCCAAATGTGAATTTACAGATATGATCCGAAGTCTGTTATAAATTTAGCGAAGTGGTCACACAGACAGAGCCTCCTTTTGATAAATGTAACAATTTAATGTCCTGGGAACATGAATAGGCCAGGATATAAAAGCTTAGCAGATCATGTTTTACTACCTAATCAATGAAAGCAGAGAACGTTGTACTCTTAGATAAACGCGTATGGTGTTCTTCTGTGCCTATGGACACTTTAGGACATACTTGTGATTTGTGGTAAATATAAGAAGGAAAGATAGCCCAACGTTTGTGAAAGATACTTTAACATTTTTTGTAAAAATCACTCCTCTCGATATAAATAGCATTAATCAGAATTTCTTTTCAAGTTGCTCCTCTATGGCTATATTAATTTTACCATTAATTTAAACTCCACTTATGAAAGATTTTTTAGGCAGGCTTCTCCCTAGTTTTGGTGAGCAGATGATAAGGAAAACATACTATTTATGATATCAGCCTTCAGATGAAATAGGAGATGATATGATAAGGAGAGTTAAAAATGAGTCTACTAGGAAAGACACTAAGAATGGAATAAAAACCTGTGGGAAATCCAGAGATTAACCTAGGAGTCCTCCCTAGTCTTGCCCAAGTATGAGAAGCCAGTGTTCATGCAGAGTTGAGTCAGACATGGGCTGGAGAGTGCAAGCCTGGCTGGCCCCTTGCCCTATCCCTTCTCCTCATACCATGCCCCATGTGGTCAGAAACAGGACTTCCTGTAAAGAGGGGAAGATGCCGCAAGTTGTTAAGTCCAGGTGCCAGAGTGGTCAACACACCCAAGCAAAGAAAGTGAGCTTGTAAGCATAAAACATTCTCTTTCAGGACACAGAATAAAACCATCTGGGAAGTGTCTGTTAGGACAGGTAAGCTGTTGCAATGGTGAAAGAGATAATTATTTGACTTTTATTTAATTTTTAAAAGTTTACTTATTTATTTATGAGAGAGAGAACATGAGAATGAGCAGGGGAGGAGCAGAGAGAGAGAGAGAGACAGACAGACAGACAGACACAGAGAGAGAATCCCAAGCAGGCTCTGTGCTGTCAGTGCAGAGCCCAACGCGGGGCTGGAACTCACTAACTGTGAGATCATGACCTGAGCGGAAACCAAGAGTCAGAGGCTTAACTGGTTGAGCCACCCAGGCGCCCTGAGATAATTATTCGATTTTTAAAGCAAAAGATTATCATTTCCTCACTGCAATTTGCATTGTATCACCAGAGATGGAAGTTCTAGTTATTTTTAGAACATTTGTATTTTTACAGCAAGAAAAGAGCTTGGAGGAATAGGCTAAATCTGTCACCTTCCCAGGAGCCTAAAGTCCCCAAGTTCTGACATTAGTGGTTCCCTATCTCTCTGGTGGATGTGCCACTTAATTGTAGGCAGAAGCCACTCTGAGGCACTGAATTAACATTTTCCTGTCTCACCTTGCTCTCCAAAGAATGCTGGAATTGCACATCCAGGGCAGAGTTGAAGATTTGGGGGCACACATTTGAGATTTTAAAATTCTAAGTTTTTGAAATACTGACGATACATCAAATAATACAAAAGAAAATGAATAGTACCTGCCTTCTCATATTTCCTTTTTCATGATCAACATCATAAAAAAACCCTCTTGGTATGTTTCTAAGTATGACAAATTACTAGCGTAGTAAATGAGGATAAATAAGACATCTAAAATTAAGCTGATTAAAAATTCAGCATTTTATATGCGAATCAGTATAAATTTATAGACACATATGCAGGTGTCCAATGTTTCGGTAACATACTACAATTATTAATGGAAGTTGTCTATATGGTAAACGTTGGCGACTAATACGTTTTTAGGATTACCATGAGGAAAACAGATTTCCATTTTATTTATGTGTGAGAGAAGTTTTATTTTCACTTTTAATGAAATGTTGGACTCTGAAAATCCAATGAAGATAAAACATTTTTATTTTGGCAACATTACATATTGAGTTATTTGGGGCTGAAAAATTAGTATAATTATTATGAGTATTGATTGAAATAGGTTCACTTTATAAGTGAAAAGATCGTATTGGTTTCTTATATGGCTTAAATATTGTCATGTTAATACTACACATGTGTATAATGCACTATATATATTTTTTAATGTCACTAATTGATTAGAGAATTCTGCATCTGAGACTTTTCTTACCATAAGGCCCAAATCAGGGAGATAAACTTTTAAGAGTAAGGAGCCCCAATGAGAAAGGAAATAGAAAATACTATCTCAAATTCAGCTAATAATCAACTCTTCTTCATAATCAACTCTTTGTTTTATAGGTCTTCAGGAAATTTGTGAAAACATAGATTCATATCCTTCATAACCTATGAATATATTATTAAAAATTTTTTTAATGTTTACTTTTGAGAGACAGACAGACAGACTGTGAGCAGGGGAGGGGCAGAAAGAGAGGGAGACACAGGATCCAAAGCAGTCTCCAGGGTCTAAGCTGTCAGCACAGAGCCTGATGCAGGGCTCGAACTCACAAACTGCAAGATCACGACTTGAGCCAAAGTTGGATGCTTAACCGAACGAGCCACCTAGGTGCCCCACTATGAATATATTATTATTAATTTTCTACTTTGTTTTACAGAAAATCAAGGAAGCACTTTGAACAAAGTCCAGAAATTCAACAGCTGGGAAGGCATTATGGAGAAAGCAATTTTGATGGGTTTTCTTCAATTTTCTCTAAAAAGAGCCAAAGAACTGATGAAATTTACTCTTAGACCAAATAGTCCTTTAAAAACATGAGTACAATACATTCTCCAAGAGACATGTGTTAAAACATGATATCTACTTACTGTTTTTTTGGTTTCTAAACTAAACTGACATGAAACTAGTTCTAAAAATATTTAAGAAATGGGTATGATTTTTTATAGGAAACATAATTTTCTCATTTGAGTGTTGGTACCTGCTCATTTTCTTCACCTAAAAGCAACCTCTTCCTATTGTAACGGTCCCTTGCCTGTCACTGTCCATTGTCAGCTCTAGCTATTGCCATCTTCCCAACAGACCAACTTCCTGGATGCATCTTTTTCACTGGCCAGGATGTGTTGCATTCATACATCTTTCTGCCTTAAAGATGTAGCCTCCTTGGGGGGACATTAAAAAACGGTGTTCCTGTCATGACTGCTGTAACTTCCTTTTCTCTGTTGCTTCCCAACCACAGGGCCATTACTGGACACCATGTCCTCCCATCCACCAGAATCAGGAATAAGTATGGAAGAGTTCCTTTCGGTAGAGCAAACAGATATGGTGTTTCTGTTCTGCGCCAGGAACTGTGGTAGGTGTTGGGGTGCAAAGTGAAGAAATAATGTTTAGTCTCAAAGAGCTTATGGTTCAATAATCTGTCTCAAATTATCCTTCAGTGTGA
The DNA here is from genome assembly GCF_018350155.1 of Leopardus geoffroyi. Taxonomy (NCBI): domain Eukaryota; kingdom Metazoa; phylum Chordata; class Mammalia; order Carnivora; family Felidae; genus Leopardus; species Leopardus geoffroyi. The sequence continues at coordinate 64,964,448 of NC_059329.1, read as the reverse complement.
TCCTATCCACTTTGCTTGCTCCTTTCTTGTTCATTACCTGTGTAAGCTCTCCTGGGCTTGTTTCATATCTTTCCTCCCTTTGTTCTTTAATCCTGTAATATCTTTCTTTTTAACCCCATTCCCAAGTGTTCAGGAATACAGCTTGCAATGGAGGTCTCAGAAAGGCTTTCTGAGCTAAATAAAAGAAGCTATAAACATTTAACTGTTTTTTTTTTTCTCTAAATTACCAGATCAAAAGCAGCAATAAAGCAAAAGATCACATCACATTATCTGAAGTGTTAATCTGGGGACAATAGGAACCTCTTAGTTTCTTGATTAATTTAAAATTTCTATGTAATTGATTGACAATATATGATCTTAGCTACTTAAAAAAATTTTTTTTAATGTTTATTTTTATTTTTGATATAGAGACAGAGCACTAGCAGGGGAGGGGCAGAAAGAGAGGGAGACACAGAATCTGAATCCGAAACAGGCTCCAGACTCTGAGCTGAGGGCACAGAGTCCAACGTGGGGCTAGATGTGGGGCTGGATGCAGGGCTCGACACAGGGCTCAAACCCACAAACCCAGATCATGACCTGAGCCAAAGTCGAACGCTTAACCAACTGAGCCACCCAGGTGCCCCTGGTCTTAGCTACTTTTTAAAAAATCAAAACAATAATCACATTTGAAAACAATTTAGGGAGAAAATCTAATGGTTTATGGAAGATTTGTACATCTTAAGAATTATTTTGGATGAAATATTAAAACTGAGACTTGGAAAAACCATAGAATGCTCATATCCTTGCTTAAATAAAAAAAAAAAATTAAAAGAGATTTTTCTTGTGCCTATCCCCAACAACAGCAAGAACCTGTAGATTTATAGTTTCAACTCTAAGGAAATTGGGCTGTCAGATCTGCAAAAACAGAAATAAAGAACATGGAAAATGTTGCAAAACTAAAGTATTTCTCTAGATTATTCAAATTACTTAAGACAATAATTTTATTTCTCAGAAACATGCATACTCTGGCCTGGTACCTTAGGAGACTCTCTCTCTCTTTCCCTTTCTTGAACTCAGGTAGGACTCCCTCCTCTGCCCTGTAAAATCACTGTAGCTGTGGTTTCCAGAGACTAGAAAAATTAAGCCCTAGATGTTGAATAAATGACCACTTATAGCATCTCTGAAAGTAGCCTAAACCTTATCTCTTCTTTTTTTTCTCCAAGTTTATCTATCTTTGAGAGAGAGAGAGTGTGTAAGTACACATATTCTAGCATAAGCGGCAGGGGGTCCAGTGGGGGGTGGGCAGACAGAGAAGGAGACAGAGGATCTGAAGTCGGCTCTGGGAAGTCAGCACAGAGCCTGATCCAGGGCTATAACTCACACACCATGAGATCATGACCTGAGCTGAAGCCTGACGCTTAATGACTGAGCCACCCAGATGCCCCAAACCTTATCTCTTCTAATTAAACAATTTCACTGATTTCCCCATATTCCCCCAGTTTCCCCATATTTCACTGATTCATGGTTTTTCTGTTTTCCTCTCCACTTATTCTTACTGTAATACTATTATTTCTATTGTTCATTGTAAGCATGTAGTATTTCAACTACATTTAGAATAAATAAGCTTCTTGCAACCTGGTCTTGAAACTTAACCACGATCTATAGTAATACATTATGAAGAAATATATTTAAGACTAACAAGTGGTTTGCTACAAAACAGTGTTTTAAGCTGGAAAATATTTCTAACACTATAGATATTCATGTATGGATTTTGTACTTAGGTTCATTAATTTATAGTTTTACCCAGAATATTGCTTCTTAGGATCCTTTAAATTTTAGAACTCATATTATTATGTAATTGGTAATAAGTCACTTCACATTCAACATACAAAAGAAGTAGCTGTTAACAGTATAGCTTGTAAATCAATTCTGATTAGTCCATGATAATTGGTTGGATTCAATATTACTACATCAAGCAAGTGGCCCAGTACATTTGCTCTTAAAAACATGCAAATTGGATTGACCGAATGGGAATGGGCTGCTAAATTTCCATCATGCTGGTTATACTATGTCAGAGTATCACACTTCCTCAATGCTACCTTATGACAACTCACTCACTATGGCTCTTTGCCTTCTAGCATCTTTTTCAGGGTGTCCTTTACTTCTGTGTTCCTCAGGGTATAGATCAGGGGGTTGAGCAGGGGAATGACAAGACTATAAAACACAGAGACCACTTTGTTGTACTTCCATGAATTCCCTGCTTTGGGTTGCTGCATGTACATGAAAAACAGCGTTCCATAGAAGATGATGACCACAGTGAGGTGGGAGGCACAGGTGGAAAAGGCTTTGCACTTGCCTTCAGAAGACTGAATTTTTATAATGGAAAGGAGGATGCAGATGTAGGAGATGAGGACAGTCAGGAAGGATCCACTGAGATTCACTGCAGAGAAGATCAAGAGCTGCTTCTCTTTGGTGCGGGTGTCAGAGCAGGAGAGGGCAAGGAGAGGAGGGTCAGCGCAGTAGAAATGGTGGATGATATTGGAGTCGCAGAAAGACAACTGAAAAGTCAGAACTGTTTGTATTACAGAGTTCAGGAAGCCGTAGGTATAGACGCCTATCACCAACTCCTTGCAGACCCGCTGAGTCATAACGGCTGGGTAAATCAGGGGGTTGCAGATAGCCATGTAGCGGTCATAGGCCATTGTGGCCAAGAGGAAGCATTCAGTAGTGGCAAAAGCACTGGAGAAGTACAGCTGGGCAAAACAGCCTGAAAAGGAGATGGTTTTTTTCTTTGCCAATAAATTTTGTAGCATCTTGGGCCCAATGGAAGATGAGTAGCAAACATCGATGAAAGCCAGGTGGCTGAGGAAATAGTACATGGGGGTGTGGAGCCTTGGATCCACCTTGATGAGTAGGATCATGCCAAGGTTTCCTACCAGGGTGATGAGATAAATTACCAGGAATACCACAAAAAGGGGAAGCTGCAGCTCAGGACGCTCTGTGAATCCCATAAGGACAAATTCTGTCACTGTGGTACGGTTGCCTCTTGCCATTTTGTTCTCTCTCTTGTTGGAAAAAAAAAAAAAAAGGAATATGGCTTCAAAATGATTAGACTAAACAAAAAGGTTCTTACCTCTTTGTTCCAGTACCAGATGACAAAAATTTGGCTTCACAATTCCAGTGGCTAAAGACTGTCATTAGTCATGGGGCTTTACTCTGCTCACTCAGAGGGTTGGAATTCATTCACTTTCTCTTTTGATGGAAATTGACCAATTGACCTCCACGTAAGTTGCACCAAGTTACACTCCCAAAAATGTTGTACAAGAATGCTGATTTTCCCACCAACCCAAAATCTTATCAAATTTTAAACCTTTGCCCCCATGATGGTGAATCCTGGGCAACTCAGGTCCTCTTGATTTTTAAAAATGATGAGTAGGGATTAGCATTTTTTTAAAAAATTTTTTTAACGTTTATTTATTTTTGAGATAGAGACAGAGCATGAATGGGGGAGGGTCAGAGAGAGAGGGAGACACAGAATCCGAAACAGGCTCCAGGATCTGAGTGGTCAGCACAGAGCCCGACGTGAGGCTCGAACTTTCGGACTGCGAGATCATGACCTGAGCTGAAGTCGGAGGCTTAACCGACTAAGCCACCCAGGCACCCCAAGGGATTAGCATTTTTTCAAACAATTATTTGCATACCTATTTCTTTTTCATGACCGGTCAGTTCAGTTCCTTTGCTAATTTTACTATTAGGTTCTTGATCTTCTAAGCATTTTATTTACAGGGCCTCTTTGTTTATTAAGGAGATTAGCCATTTGTTTGCTACATGTATTGCAAATTAATTCTTAGTTTGTCACTTAACATTGGTATGATATCTTTTTTTCTTTCTGCTACGCAGTAAATTTTAAAGGGTTTTTGTCAACTTTATCGATCTGCTTTTTGAATTCTGATCTTTGTGACATAGATACATTTTTCTCTATTTAAACTTATTTTAAAAAATGATCTCTTGCTCTATTCTAGGGCTTTACGGATTTCATTTTTACATCATTATCTTTGCTTTATCCAGAGTTTAAGTTTGATATAAAGAATGAGGTAGTCAACTCATTTTACTTATTTCCCCAAATAGCTAGCTGGGTGTTTGTCCTAAGGCCGTTGGTTAGTGAAACAATTTTCTGGTTGATTCTGCTGATTTAAAACTCCAGCCTTAATGTACAGTTAAACATTCATAAGTACTTGGGTCAATTTCTGATTCTTTTTCTTTGTCCTCTCTTCTAGAACAAGGACCAAACATTTAAATCCGAAGCTATAAATTTAATTTTAATATCTGGTAATACAATTTCTGGCTATTTTCACACGTATATTTTCAAGATGAACTTTGGCATTATTTTATCAAGTTCCAAAAAAAAAAAAATCCTGTTTTCACTTAGAGTGCTATTGCATTGAATCGATATGTTAATTTGCTGAGAATTGACAGCTTTACAATCAAAACTTCTATAACTAAGGAATGTATGTATTTATTAATGACGTCCCTAAATAGTCTTTCCTTAGAGTTTTCTTTAAACTTTCCAGATAAATATCTTATATTGTTCTTTAAAGTCTATTCACGAATGTTTTATTTTATTAACTATTGTAAATGAAGCTTTTTTTTTTCATTTTGTGGTTTATTTAAGTACTGTTTACATATGGAAAAACTACCAATTTTTGAAAAATTGATTTTATAACTATCTTCTTTACCATAGTTTCCTATCATTTAAAAATAGTTCTTAGTTGATTCTTTTGGGTTTTCAAATATAGATTCATATAATATGAAAAGGATATGAACTTCTTCCCTCATTTCTGTAGAGCATCTCTCATTTTTTTCACTTTTCAACTTGTATTGGCTAGTACTTCCAGAGTATTACCTTTCAACCTTTTAAAGCATGCTCTAAAGGGGCAAGGAAACCCCCAGGTATATAGACATACAGCATAGCCTATGTAATATAACTGATGTTTGAGAAAGACAAGGCTTTAAAGAACCGCGCATATTTGGTGTGGTTAAAAAACTGACTCCCCAGAAGCAAGCCCACCTTTGACACTGGAAGAGCCCAGGGCAAGAATAACAAATGGGGGCTCACATATCTACGCCTTAATAAGAAAAAGTTAAAAATGAAAATAGCAAATTAATAAGATATGTTCTAGATTTCCTCCTCAACAAATATACCCTCATAATAACCTGGACGATGGAATCCTCAGAATTCCATGCTGGAATGAGGTGGTGGGAGAACTTGTCTCCAGCTCACATGTGCACAGCCATACGTGTGTGCATCTGTTCACACCCCTGCAAATAGCCATCCCTTGGTTACCCCTAAGGCCTAAGCATGTGAATATCAGCATTGTGGTTTACCCTTACAAGGGTGATCTTGGAAAGTGACTCTTGTAGACTCTGGAAATAAGTTGAGGGCCATCTGGGCAAGGAATTTTGTTACCTGGAAGATGGTCTAGAAGGGGTGGATAGGATGAATGCTGTGTGGGCACATCCCTTTGGCCTTGTCCACTGGAGTGTGGTACAGTAGGAAGAGGCCCAGAATTTCCCTAAAGAATGAGACCAAGGCAGTGTCTCTTTTCTTTGGCTCTAAGGGTAACCAAACTTATAGGTTTGCCTATAAGTAAACACATGTCTGGGCTAGATAATTGAGGGTCTCACTCATTTTAACGAGTTTGGTCTGTATCCTATAGGGAGTGGGAAGCCTTGAAATGAACAGAGATGGTGACTGGAAAATGGAAAGAACCTCAAAAGATGAAAGATAGATTCAAGGAGAGCATTTTAGGAAGGGGGTTGAGTCAGAGCAGCTCAGAGCATGTTTGGGAGACTGCGCATCCTTTCTGTTAAGAAATGTCCATCTGAAAGAGAGTAGTGAGAAACAAACTGGAGGGGGGTAGGGGGTGACATATTGTTCAGAGTTTCCCATGTCAGGGAGATTTTAATGACTAGATCAGTAGTGAATGTGGACACAGTGAACATCTGAGCAGTAGAATGACTTGGCCAGTGTTCAACTTTTAGGGAGTTACTCTGGGAGCATGTGCAGGATGGGTTGAAGGGAGAGAATAGTCAGAGGGATACCAGCTAGGATGTTAGGAAGGAGAGATAGCCCAAAGGCAGAGTCTGTGTCACTTGGCAATTAACTGGGATTCAAGTTTTAAGTCTGAAAGACCAGGATAATGGTAACCTGATAATTGGTAGTTTAATTAAATTTTATCTCTTATCTAAGGTGATCTGACACAATTTAAATACACACACACACACATGCACCAATAATATTGAGAACATATTAAGGGGAAGATAAAAAGATTTCCCACTGTATTTATAACAAGTCACTGTGAGGTGGTGCTTTTAGTAGGAACAGAAAGTCTGGGCTAGGAGTGGAGTAGGAGGGAAGGAGGTTGAATTCAAATTGAGAGGATTGTGGATGGCTATCACACAGACACAGATGGTGACATTGATTTGGGAGTCATCAATGGACAGAGGATGGTAAAAGCTAGGGAATCAACAAGATGGTTCAGGGATAGGGAAAAAGGTAACAGAAGGTTCAAAGACAGACCTTTGGGAAAATTGTATCTTTAAGGTTTGGGGAAAGGAGCAGCAGCCTTAGATGCCTGAAGATGTTCAGGTTAGCTCATATCAGGAAATAGTAAGGGGTCTTTTAATATGGCCTTTCTAGCACTCCTGGTGTATTTATGGTAGACAGGGCCTGTTTGGTTGTGGTTTTGCTTCTCTCATTAAGAGCTTAAAGCAAAACCAGACATGGAGATCTTCAGGAGTTACACATAAGCAATTTTTTAAAAATATGATTTATTGTCAAGTTAGCTAAAATACAGTGTATACAGTGTGTCCTTGGTTTCAGGGGTAGACTCCTGTGATTCATTGCTTACATACAATACCCAGCACTCATCCCAACAAGTGCCCTCCTCAATGCCCATTACCCTTTTCCCCCCCTCCCCATCAACCCTCAGTTTGTTCTCTGTATTTAAGAGCTTCTTATGGGTTTGCCTCCCTCTCTGTTTCAAACTGTTTTTTCCCCTTCCCTTCCCTTGTAGTCTTCTGTCAAGTTTCTCAAGTTCCACATATGAGTGAAAACATGATATCTGTCTTTCTCTGACTGACTTATTTCACTTAGCATTATACCCTCCAGTTCCATCCACGTTGTTGCCCATAAACAATCTTGCTCAGTAAAATGTTTGTTCTTCTGGATTCCGTGCCATCTAAAGGCAGGAAGACATTCTTGCAGATTTCTAGAATCAGTCAAGACTTTCCGCCTCCATTTAAAGTGTGACCGTTCTCACTTCAGCTGTGACGCAAAGCAGTTTAGTAAGTCTGGAAGAACCCAAAGAGCCAGTAGATCGACTCTGGCTATATTCAACAGCTCTTGTGTGATAGAATATTTTTCCTATGTTAGCTATCATTGATATAATTGCACATTTGCCTATGAAGTTTCTAAAACATGGTTCATGCATTCTAATTTCTAGATTTAAAAATTTTTCTTTTTGAATAGCCATATATTTATTCATCATTTATCCTATGGAATTTTTTTTTTTTTTTTGCATCCAAAAGACCTCTAATTGAATGCTTTTTTTTTTTTTTTTTTTTAACAGTTTTCAACCCAGTACATACTCTGACTTTCTTCCTGGACAATTAAGTTTGAGGCTTACTGATAACATCATTGTTTAGCCTATTAGTTCTTAGAATATAACTAGACCTTATGATAAATTCAGGGAAAAACAAAATAATAAATTTCTCATAAAAAATATTTGACCTGTAATTTTCTACCTAAGAGAAAACGTATGGTCCCTTTAAGAAATAAAATACTAATGGAGCACCTGGGTGGCTCAGTCCATTAAGCTTCTGACATGGGCTCAGGTCATAATCTCATGATTCATGAGTTCAAGCTCTGTGTTGGGCTCTGTGCTGATGGCTCAGAACCTGTAGCCTGTTTCGGATTCTATGTCTCCCTCTCTCTCTACCCCTCCCCCACTTATACTCTGTCTCTCTCAAAAATAAAACATCAAAATCAAAAAATAAATATAATAAAATACTGAGGATTCTGATTTAACTACTCTCAAATTTGGTGAAAATAACCAGTGATTAAATACTTTTTCATGTGCCAAGAATCATTCAATTTTACACATTATTTTATTAAATATGTCATTATCATTTCCCCATTTTCCTAATGAGGAAACTGAGACACAGAAATATTCATTAGTTTTTTTCCAAATTCACAAAGTAGAGAAAGTAGATAAGCCAGGATTTGAAACCAGGTAGGCTGATTCTAGAGCCCTCAGCCTAAACTATACTGCGTCCCCATTTATGATTCCCTTATGATATATGTATATATAACATTCATTGTGTTTAATATATTCAATGTCTGATGATTCAAAGTATTGGTTTGTGTTTTACCACTCATTATTTGAGTAATTCAAGTAACTTTGTTGAATGACCTAAGAAATCTTCTTAGCCCCTGGGAAGGGAGGGGCACATGAACTACTTTGAGAATCTGGTAAAAACTAAGTATCTGATCCTAGGAAAGTTTCACTCAGACAACATCCTACATGCAATTTCAGAGGTTTCATGAGTTTATCAGGTCTATCCTATGGTTTCCTCATAGAATGATACACTGACAAAAAAATCCCAGCTTTCCTAAGAGTCAACCAATCCTCTCCCATTGGCTTCTCCAACAGAAGGAAAGCATACCTGTCCTAAAGCCCTGTACTCTTCACAATCCCAGAATTAAAACCCTTCTCTTCACTGCCTTGCTTTTACTATAGCAGCCTTGGAAATGAATACAACGTACCGAGCACCTATCGGGCAGTCAGGGTTTCCAACCTTCTGGAAGCATCCACCTCGAGTATTTCCAGTGAGACAAACAGACTTCTTCATGTCTGACTGGAAGACTTGGTTTCTATGTTCTGCACCGGCAAAGCTATGAGTATTTATAAAATGTAATGAGTCTGTTATGTCTTGTTATTCCAGAGCTTCCTGGGTACCAAGGGAACGGTATATACAGAGTTTCTATGAGATATTTTACATTTGATTGAAACCACCCTTGGGAATTAAATCCCTGAATCATCCTGGTAACATAATGATGGCCTGGGTTATGATGCTTTGGTGCATGTACTCAGGATGACTCTCAAGTCCAGAACCTTCGGTGTGATACTTGAAGACAGCCTTTCTGCCCTTGGCAGGGCATATGCAGTGGGGTGGCCTTGAAACTGTGGCTGGGGTGGGTGCCCAGGGAATGTGTTTTAGGGGACAAGGTAAGATTATGCAGATTGTAGGACCAGGTTGCACATATGAGACATTTTTTGCTTGCAAAGAAAAGGTGGCCTTGGCTAGCATATTTATCACAACAGACAATGAAAGAGAAAAGCAGTTTTCATTTTCCCTATGGCTATATATTTCCTGTTGAACCAAATTAAGGAATAAAATCGTATGCAAAGCCAGGTCAGCAACTAAATGTTCTAATGGCTCCATAGACCTCCCTCCCTTTCTCTCTCCCTTCCCTATTCCCCTCTGGATTGAAATTGGGGCAATCAGCACACCTGATATGGCCAGAGGCAGTTTTCCGGTTTTTGGATCCTGGCCCTCTAGGTCATTAATTGTAGTAATTTGGTACATTCTGTAAAGTATTGCTGCAAGGAACATTGCCCTCAATGTTGGCACTCAAAGCAAGGTAGAGCTAACGTGAGAGCGTTCTCCAACTGGAAAGTGCATTTGCTGTCTCCGGGCATTTCCCAAGTTCATTAACTCACCACACAAGAGGAGGAAGCTGGAAGAGAAATGTGTTTGTGTCAGACCTAGAGACATGGTTCTAGTGGCCATTCCTAGTCAATTTTTGCCATTTTAAGTAACTTACAGCAGGTAAATATATGGCTCTTCATTCTGGTTAGAGGAGAAAATTTCTAGGCTATAGAGGGCATAGACTGAAACAGAAGTTTGATTTGGTAATTGAACTAGTCCATGATTTTGCAAATGCCATATCTGATCACAAGCAGGTTACCCTGACACTAAGAAACCGGACTTCTATTTTGAGATTCCTTAGGACTGCTCCCCTATGTAGCAACCAAGAGGGCTGGAGAAAGGAACAAAGCAAGAGTCAGCTGAACTACTTCCTGTTCTGTCACATCTCATGTTTGTTTCCAGTTCAAATGATAATCAGTGTCCTTTTTATCAAGAATTGTTTTTTTCTAAGGATTTCTCATTCCCAAATGAGCCAATTACAGGAATTAAATATTTGGATGTGGGAAAAGCTAGGCCTCCTAAAGGCTGTTCTTGCAGAAATGCAGGTGACATTGTACATCTTGTCCGAGCAAATGCCTAGCAGGGGGAAGGTGAGGAGAGAAGCCAATACTGACAGAGCTGAGGAGAAGTGGGCCATGGCACTTTTGAGCCAGAACTTACACTGTGCCCCATTCCTCAGCCCAACTGGAAAAGACGTTCTGGATCTAAGACTAGCAGATAGTCTCCAGTGAGATTCTGAAGGGGAAGGCATCTTGAAGAATCTGAGTCATGAGATTTCATTGCAGTTTTTAGGAAGGACTCATATTAAAGGAAGGTGCACATATGATTCATGCATTCAGCTGGGGACAAACTTTAAGAAAGAGCATTGTCTGGGTGGGCAAGAATCTTGGTAACATTTGGATCTAAGGGTGGTGACTAGTAAGGGCATCAGAGGCATAACTCAAAACCGTTCATATTTTTTGTTCTACCACAACCAGGAATCATACAGGTTTGTCAATTCTTTCTGTGAGCCAGTGGGTGCTCTGACTTACCACGTTTGCCTCGGAGTAGTCTTGCACTTGGTTTGAGGCTTAAGTATACATTTAGATTTTCCTTGGTGGAAAGTCCCCATGTTAATAGGGTGGAGTAAGTTAAGCAACTGGGAGCGTTCACTTATAATTGTGTCCTACTGTTACCAAAAACTTAAATAGGCCTGGAAGAAATGTGGGTGTTATCATCTGAGTGGAAAAAGTTCAGCTTTCAGAGTAAAGAAAGGCTTCTTCACTCTTATATTTACTATCTTTGTGAGTCATGCTCGTGCTGCGACTTCCCATCAGTTCGGCTTGTTTGGCCTTTATACGATCTGAGGAAAGAGACACGGTGGGCAGTGATTCTACTGGGGGTATTGCAATTCAGGTGCCTGACTGATTACATCCGCCTGTGGCCAATTTGAGTGATATCAACATATTGACCTATAGGATTTGTTCAATAATGTGCTATCAAATAATTTTGCAATAAAATGAGAACCCTTGGAAATGACAATTAATTTGATATGTATTTTCCTTCAGATAGAAAAGCCTGCAGATGAGAGTAACTCAGGATTTTCGCTGTTTACTTTGTAAGCTCAAAATAAACAAGGTATGTTCCACAATATGAGAAATGAACCCCTTCTGTGTTTACTACCCACAGACCCCACAGTGTGCAACAGAGAAAAAAGGAATGGTATAAAGAAAATTTTTATTTGAGAAAATAATAAATAAACAACCGCTAACCAAAATTTCTAATTTGGACTGTTACTCTTGTTTTATGCGCAACATTTTGGTTTTCTGCATTTGATAGATTTTGTAATTCAAACGTTGTATCCCAGTTTCCAAGGCCACTGACACCAGTTCAGCTTAATTATTAGCGGCAAGAACTGCTTTCCTTTGAAGTACACTCAACAATCTTTCTCTTTGGTGCTGTCCCTGAGAAATTCCTTCCCTAAGAAAGCCTTGAGGTGTGTGACAGGGGAGCCAGAATACTTAGGGCCAGAGTTACCTGGTCCAAGTCAGGACAAGATTTGAGCCAGTTTGTTTTGGAATCTCAAAGAAGAAAGTTGGATAGACCCAGGAATGAGAAGTGGAAGATGTAGCTAAAAAAAAGTTTCAGATGGGAGAATTGTTGGGACTAAAGCCAGGATGGATACCTGAGAGATGAAGACACTCCTAAGAGCACTAGGGATCTTTACAGAGACATAATAAAAAAGTAGGTTTTCTGTTGAGTAAAATTCCTAACATCCAAGAGCTAGAGTCTGTGGGACTATATAAGACAAGAGGTGGATGATGGTCCAGTCAGCAAGCAGCAGTAAAAAAGGTTATGATTGCATGTGCCCTTGAACTCAAGTGAGCCCTGGCCAGCAAGTTATTTTGGATTTCTTTAGACACCATGATTGCATAGTTCATAAGGTGACCGATGGACATGCATTTCCCATAGGAAACTCTGGCCAGGAGACAATCATCCCTGGTGAGTGGAGCACGTAAGAAATGACATCTGTGTGAAGGTGCCCATAGTAACAATGGTTGTTCTCTGTAACAGGAGACTGTGCAGTAACCTGAGGGAAAGGCAGCGCCCCCTGCAGACTAAAATGTGCATAAGACAAGAGAAATTCCAACCAAAGGGGTTTATCAGGATTGTCTCCTGTTTCCTTGCAAGGATGATGACATTCAATGCTAAGAAAAACACAAAGAGGGACCTTTGATGTTCTTGACTTTTCTGGGAACTAATGGGGGAAGTGTTTGGGTCTGGTACACTGAATTTCTTCAGTCATTTTGTTTGTTCTTGAATTTTTTTCTTCTGGAGGGGAGAATGAGAAAATAACAGACATTAAGGGAAACAATGAGTGATTAGAAGGATTGAGATTAGATGTCAACAGCGATCCCTCACCACTCCTCCCGTATCATTAGTGTGGATAAAGAACATTGAACATAAACTTTTAAAAAATGACATTTGCTCCTATGGATCTTCTCAGTCATATTTTCTTCACTCCTTCCTTGAATTAAGCACTACAGGCTTGCATTCAGATAACACCCCACTTACATTACAGACCAATTGTAGCAATTGATTTCTGAAGAATAAAAATGTCCGGGTAAAGAGATGATCTAAAAATCTTCAATGGAAGGAATTCTGATGATAGATCATGGTTTGATCTTTACCTAAGAAGATATTAAAATAACAGCTACCCAGCATAGTAAGTGCAAAAAAGTCACACACCAAGTTATACCACCATAAAATTTCAAACCCTAAAAACTTTTTAGAGAGAGAGAGATTTTTAAAAAGGTGTTAGAAAAGCATCAACACACCTCACAACAGCTATGCTGAAAACTGGAAGACAATACATTGGTTCAAAATGCTAATGTAAAAGTATTTCTTTCCAGCCAAGAATTCAGTAACTAGCCAAATTGTTGCTCAGTTGTGAAAGATAGAATGTATTTTCAACCTCGAAAAAAAGAGGATATTAAGATATAACTGGCATGGGCACTGTTGACATCTTCATATGGTTTAAAGAGTGATGGTAAGATAAATAAAGATTGAATGAATCAGATAATAAGATGTTGGTATTTGGTACTCCATTTGTGTCCTCCTCCCCTACGGATAGGTACTCAAAGAGCTCACAGTAGAGTTCATTGCTAGACTAAACCATCACATCCGTTTCTTTCTGCTCTTTGCAATACCAATTTATGTGAAAAATGCCCCATATTGACCAATTGAATTCCTAGAACTATAACATTAAATAGTTAATTCATGTTTCAAAGCTATTGTTGCATACTCAGCTCTATTGTCTCCAGCCATTCTCTTTTTCAGAATTATTCTAGCTTATTCACAAGCACATGGAGTTAAATAAGAGGAACGTTTTGCTTCAGTCCATGTACTTACTTGTGTCCAATATGAAATTTCAAATTCCTTTTTTGTGTGTCTCATATTGCTTTTGCATTTGTTATTGTACTATTACTATATGTTTGGATATTCTTCCCCCAAGTACTTCAAGCTAAGTAAATGGACAAGCTTAAAAATACACTTTGCATGTAATTTGAAAAGAAAAAAAAAATTCAAGCATTCATCTCCTTAATTGTGAGAGAACCCAGCTGAGAAAGGCAATTTGATAAAACAGGGCAGAGTATGACATCTGTGAGGACAGAATATGAAGATGTCAGTAATTCTTTTAAGCGTTTTACGGTGCAACAAAATGGTGAAAGATTCAGTATCTTTTTGGCCATGGGTTATTTCTACAAAGGCTTTTTTTTTTTTTTTTTTTGAGAGAGAGAGAGAGAGAGAGAGAGAGAGAGAGAGAGAGAGAATGAGAGCATGCTAGTGGGAAAGAGGGGCAGAGGAAGGGAGGGAGGAAAGAGACAGAGGGAGAGAGAGAATCTTAAGCAGGCTCCATGCTCAGCGCAGAGCCCAATGCAGGGCTTCATTCCACACCCTGGGATCATGACCTGAGATGACATCAAGAGTTGGACGCTCAACTGACTGAGCCATTCAGGCACCCCCAAAGGTAATATTTTTATGTGAGTTTTCAAATGCCTTTGTTAGCCTCATTTATGCTCTTCTAGCTTCACTGTAAGTCAGATTGTATTTGCTCGAAACCTAGATCCTACCATACCTAGAATCTTTCTCATCTCTTGTTTAGTCAGCATGCACACATTTGCCCAGAATGTGGCTGATGTAGGAGAGGATTTTCAAGCCTGTGTTGATTCCTGAATGAAACCCAACCGGGTGTCCCCTCTCAGTGGTGGGTCAAGCTTCAGATTCAGATGGTACTTACCAGTCATCCATAAAGTCGTTAACAGAGATTTAAAAAAAAATTTTTTTTTAATGTTTATTTATTTTTGAGACAGAGAGAGACAGAGCATGAACAGGGGAGGGGCAGAGAGAGAGGGAGACACAGAATCCGAAATGGGCTCCAGGCTCAGCTGTCAGCACAGAGCCCGACGCGGGGCTCGAACTCACAGACCGTGAGATCATGACCTGAGCCGAAGTCGGAAGCTTAACCGACTGAGGCACCCAGGTGCCCCAGAGATTTTAGAGACTTTACTAGAAATGCTAGTTTTGGGGGCACCTGGGTGACTCAGTTGTTTAAGTATCCAACTCTGGATTTCGGCTCAGGTCATGATTTTACGGTTTGTGAGTTCGAGCCCCATATCTGGTTCTGGTATTCTGTCTCCCTCTCTCTACCCCTGCCCCACTTGCTCTCTCTAGCTCTATCTGAAAAAAAAAGGTCAGTTTTGTTTAATTCCAAAGAGCCAGGTACTTTCAGGCCTCAAGAGAAGATGAATTTCTCTAGTATTTGTAATTTCTGTTTGAATACATACACATATATATGTCTCTTTCTGTGTGTGTGTGTGTGTGTGTGGAGAGAGAGAGAGAGTTCAGAATAAATGACATCCCCTGTTGGTCTAATGCCCCTGTTATATGGGTAAGTGCTATGATTTGCAGATGTGTTACCTTGAACTGCTGGAGAGACAGAGATAGGCAGAGACTGTGTCTCACCTATGAGGCCTCTGGGACCAGTCTTCAGTTCTGTACCTCAACTTCAGTTCCGAATATAGGAGATGTGAATCCCTGAACTAATCCTCAGACACAGCGTGTTTTCTAAAATTGACTATGAGCAAAGGCTGCCCTGCTCCCCGAGGAGTCATTAAAGCCATCTACTCTGAGCCATCTAATCCAAACCCAAAGTCTAGCTTCAGGAAAACAACTTCCTCATCAAAGGCAAGTTGTTGTTCTAATGAGCTTGAAAACTTATTTGCTTATAATTGCAATAAGTAGGCCTTGGTTTCAGATCAGAGCCAGCATCCTTGTAGGACTGAATAATAATGCTAATAAAAAATAAGAGTAGCATCATAGGTAGTAGTAGTAGCAATAAATTAATTCTAGTGCAAACATTCTTTCTTCCTTTGAGAGTGGAAACCAGTGAGTGACAGGCATCTGTTACAGCTGGAGCAGTGAGGGGGCCAGGGTCCTAGAAGCAGAACAATGCCCATTATAAACTGGGTTACTTCTGGCACGCCTGGCTGGCTCAATAGGTAGAGCATGCAACTCTTGATCTCAGGGTTATAAGTCTGAGCTTCACACGGGGTGTAGATATTACTTAAAAATAAAATCTTAAGGGGTGCTTGGGTGGCTCAGTCGGTTAAGTGTCCGACTTTGGCTCAGGTCATGATCTCGCAGCTAGTGAGTTCGAGCCCCACGTCGGGCTCTGTGCTGATGACTCAGAGCCTGGAGCCTGCTTTGGATTCTGTCTCCCTCTCTCTCTGCCCCTCCCCAACTTGCTCAAGCACGTGCTTTCTTCTCTCTCTCTCAAAAATAAACATTAAAAAAATAAAATCTTGAAGAAATTGAGCTATTTGTATTAAATTGAGAGTGTTCTTTATAATTTGATACAAGGCCCTAATCAGATGTATGACATGCAAATATTTTCTCCTCTTCTGTGTGTTGTTTCTTCACTGATTGATAGACTCCTTTTAAGCACAAAAGTTTGAACTTCAACGAAGCAAATTTACCTATTTTTTCTTTTGTTGCTCATGTTTTTGATATCATCCCTACGTGTCCATTACTAAATCCAAGATCATGAAAGATGGAAGGAGTGGATGATATAGGAGCGTGTATGTGTATTAACGTGAATGGCAGAGGTGTTCAGAATGTCAGCTGATGACTATATAAAAACTTTGGCCCAATTAAAAAAATGGCATAAGCTATAGAAATACAAATTTTAACCTCCAAGCTATTTAATTCAGCCTTGACTAAAGTTAGAGTTACAGTCAGAGGGCTCCTATCACTAGCTGCAAACTTGAAAGATTAAGAAACTGAAGTTTTAAGTAACAAAGACTTTGAGATGAAAATGAACTGAACTAGCCATTACATCGTGCTGTATAGATATGAGTAAAATGTTGGAAAAATACTTTTTACATATACATAATTAAAGAAACTAAAGACCCATTTTGAGGGAGTAAGATTTGTATTTCTTAGCTAGAATAAAGTTGAGATGCTTATAGGATAGGGAAAGTTAGGATATAATAGCCAAGGAGGGAGGGGTGCCTGGGTGTTAAGTGTCTGACTTTGGCTCAGGTCATGATCTCAGGGTTCGTGTTTGAGCCCGCAACGGGCTTGCTGCTGTCGCCCTGTCAGCACAGAGTCCACTTTGGATCTTCTGTCCCCGCCCCTCCCCCACTCACTCTTTCTCACAAAAAATTAAAAAAAATAGGCAGAGAAGGAAAGGTTAGAAGTTGAGGTCTCTGGGTGGGCAAAAACACATATCTTGAAACAATGCTGGGAGCATCTGACCACAGTAAGCTTACGGTTCCTCTTTAGAATGTAACAGTAACTCCTTGGAGGATGGAAAAGAATGAAATCTTGCCATTTGCAACAATGTGGATGGAACTGGAGGCTATTATGCTAAACAAAATAAGTCAGAGAAAGATAGATATCATATGACTTCACTCAGGTAGAATTTGAGAAACACAACAGATAACATAGCGGAAGGGAAAGAAAAGTAAGATAAAAAGAGAGAGGGAGGCAACTCATGAGAGACTCTTAAATACAGAGAAC
The DNA here is from genome assembly GCF_018350155.1 of Leopardus geoffroyi. Lineage (NCBI taxonomy): Eukaryota > Metazoa > Chordata > Mammalia > Carnivora > Felidae > Leopardus > Leopardus geoffroyi. Next base: position 64,947,132 of record NC_059329.1, on the reverse strand, counting down.
AAACTGAGGGTTGCTGGAGGGGAGATGGATGGGGGGATGAGCTAAATGGGTGATGGGCAATAAGGAGGGCACTTGTTGGGATGAGAACTGGCTATTACATGTAAGAGATGAATCACTGGGTTCTACTCCTGAAGCCAAGACTACACTGTATATTAACTAACTTAAATTCAACTAAAAAAATACTAAAAAAGAAAAAAAAAAAGAATGTACAGACAGCACCTACTCTCCCTCCCCCCCTCAGGTTCCCCTCAAGAGTTTGACAATCAAAATATCTAACCAAAATAACTAAACCATGAAACTCATGTTATACAAGGGGCAGTATGACCACAGTCTGACTCCTCACAGAGGGGAGTCAGGCCAATCAAGAATGGACAACCCAGCACCTAGAGTTATCAAGCCAATAAGGGTAGAACCTGAGAAGGAACAAGGGGGAAGGGAAGTGGGGGGCAGGGGGTAGCCCAGAACCTTATAAAGCAAAGACACTTGCCTATAGTTGGGGGTATTCAGCTTTGAAAGCCCCCCTCTCTGCAAAGAGAGCTTTCATACTATCCTTACTTTCTAATTTTATACTCTAATAAACTTTTGCCTGCTGCATTTTGTTCTGTGTCCACCTCTTTGTGGGACCCAAGGAATTTAACAAAAATCCCCTACCCCTGGACAAACAGAGCAAGACTAACTCCATTTTATGCTACACCCACCATCTCATGTATAACCCCCACATGACCTACTTATTGCTTAAGACACTCCCCCACCCTAGTCAAGCCACTGAGCACACACTTACTGGAAACCGGCTCATATAGGAATGCGGAACCCCTAACCGCCAAAGAATGTAAACCCTGCCTTTTGTCCGCCAAACTTGCATGCCAATTCTTAAACCCCACCTTTTGCCTGCCAAACTTTCAGGCCAATTCTTTTTTTTTTTTAACGTTTATTTATTTTTGAGACAGAGAGAGACAGAGCATGAACGGGGGAGGGGCAGAGAGAGAGGGAGACACAGAATTGGAAGCACGGACTTTTTCGCGCTAATTCTGACCAGAGTGATAGGCTGGTTCAAACAGTTACTATAGGGTAAATTGTAATTCAATTGGCCACCTGCGTGTGGACTGACATGATGCAACTTTCTGTGTGTGTTACAATCCCATTGGCCACTGGCCCCTATAAAACTGCTCTGCCTCTTAACCTAGGGGTCCAAGTCCCTGCTCCGCTGTGTCGGCTATACTTGGGCCCAAGCTCGAGCTTGCAAATAAACCCTCCTGCGTTTGCATCGGTATCGGCTCCTTGGTGGTCTCTCGGATTCAAAATCGGGGACATTACACTCTTCATTCTTTGAAGTGGTGAGACAACGAAACCCGGGTATTGAGGTAAAGGATCCTGCAACACTTGCTTTTCATAAACTTGCCTGTGAGATTCATTTTACCTCGACTTATTGATTGCTATGTATCTTTCAAACTTGACACCACCCCATTCTAATGCTTGTCAGCTGTGAGAAATTATTTTTGTGTTTTATCTTTGAAAAATATTGAACTAAATGTATTCTTTCTTGATATCCAATCCTTGATTACTCTTGTCTGACCTAGTTTTAATAAACTTAATGTTAATAATATCTGTAATAATTCTTAGACTTGGAAAAACCACTGTTTTTCTTCTTGTAACAATTATGTTCAAATTAAATAAGTAGGGAAAATAGCAGTAAAGGTTCTGGTCATGAATTCCAATGTAGTGGGTGGGGGAGCCCCCATAACCACCAAGTAATTCTCTGGACGTTGACTGAGTGTCATACAATTCAACTCAATTCTGACACTATCTACCTGGAGGTAACATCAGATCCCACAGTTTAAGGGCTCAGTCCCACAAAACTACTGCCCTATTATCCAACTTCAGCTGCCAATACCAAGCACAGGTTATCATCTGTGCTTCTGACCCACCCGCTATAGATTAGACGTTCCTACAACCCCTGCTTGGACTTCAGGCACCAGTCACAAGTTCAGGTTATTGCCTGTACTTCTGTCTGACTGGCTCTAAATTAGAGGTTCCCACACCCCCATCTTGGTTTTGATCACTTTGCTATAGCACATCACAGAACTCAGAGGAACATTTTACTTATGAGATTACTGATGTATTATATAAGGATACAACTCAGGAACAGCCAGATGAAAGAGATGCATAGGGCAAGGGATGGGGAAAGGGTGCGGACCTTCCATGCTCTCTGAGCAGGCCAATCTCCCCAAATCTCCATGAGTTCACCAACCTGGAAGCTCTCCCAACCCCCTCCCTTTGGGGTTTTATGGAAGCTTCATTTCATAGGCATAATTGTTTATGGTGGCTGATTCAATATCTCGCCCTCTCTCCTCCCCAGAAGTCAGGGGGTAGAACTGAAAGTTTCAGTTCCATTCCTCCATCTAATCACAGGGTTCATTCTGAGGGCAATGAGCGCTAATCCCCACTCAATCCACAAGTCGCCTCATTAACATAACAAAAGGCACTTGGTTGCTCTCACCATTTAGGAAATTCTGAAGGTTTTAGGAGCTCTGTGCTAGAAACCAAAACTAAGAAATATATGTATTTCTTATTATTCATCACAATATCACAAACAAAACACAGAAATCCTAATTATTCTTTAGGAAAGCTCTGATTTACAGACACTGACGAATCTCAATCATGAAGTAGTTTAAAGAGTCCAAAGTGGTTTCCTACTGGGAGTGGGAATTTGGATTTGTAAAGAACTGGTCAGTGGGCCATTGTTTTCTTTATGAGCCATTTTAACTAAGCGCATGTAATTATGTGAAAGTACAAAAAATGAATATTAAATTCTTTTAATAAATCACTCCCTCTGGCTGCTGTGTGGAAGGCCAGATGTGCATGTAGGAAAATCAATAAGGACAGCTAGTGTAGTGTTGAGATCCAAAGGGAGTGGACACATTCGATAGGAATTTAGGAGGTAAAATCAACAGGAGGTGCCCACTAATGAACACAGGACAGGAAATGAGGGTCCTGAGTTCTGGCCTGTAGGTCCTGCCAGTTTTAGGGAATTGGACAGAGTGTCAAGGGTAGAGAGAAAAATGTAAATCGAGGACTAGCTGGGAACCAGTGGTCATCATTGAGCCACTCAAGTCTTGAAGTTCACTAGATGACAGTCCTATTAAGAGTGCATATTTTAGCATTTAGTCTGACCTGGATTTTGAACCTGGGTTTAGTTTTACCATTTGAGCACATTTGGACAAGTGGCTTAATTTAAACCTCAGTTCCCTCTTGGTGAAGTTGAAATAATGCAAATACTTGGTTTACTAAATTATCATGAGGATTAAATGAGAAGAGGTAAGTAAAAAGTCAAGCACAGCGCTTGGCAAGGAGTTAAGTCTGGATGAAAGTTGGTTAGTATTATTACTGGAAACCCATCAAGGTGCATCAGGAGATCGAGATAGGACTTTCTCCAGTTAGGATTAGCAAGAGAATTAGAATGAATCTCAGGTTGAAGACAGCTGTTTCTACCATTATTCTTCTAGTCAGATAAGCCACTAGCCAGCTCTTTGAGGCATTCAGGCTAAATCCAATCTGGAAGTCATCCCAAACATCATCTTACTTCACAGCTCCCTGTGTATACAATTTTAAAAGATACTCATTGCATACTTTTTGCTAGAAAAAAATGTATACATGTCTTTAAAATTGTGTTATCTAAAATTCAACTTTATATGGCATTCCATCCCAAATTACCCTGGGTAGCTAATGGAGTGCCTTACCTACATCACTATAAAATGCTTACAAAATGAACACATGTTGAATGAATGGAGCTAAAGTTATATTTTATATTTTTTAGTATTCCTTAACCTGAAATATCAAAGTAAACTTAGAGCCAATATTTAGCCAGGAGATTATTTATTATATTACACTCCCAGTAATTATCAAATGAAAGTGCACCAATACCTAGATAAAAAGAAAAAAAATAAAGAGATCATTTGAGAACTGACAGAACCTTTAAAGATTAGCTGTGTCTGTGTGAAGGGAACTGCTCAATATTCACTGGAGAATGTGATAATGACCCTGGTGCTTGTGAATTCACATTTGAAACTTCAGAATCTTCTGAGAGATTTATCCCCAAAGACAAACAACAATATAAGATAGCATGGCTGCTAAATAACAATGACTTTGAATTTATTGCTCTAGGATGAATGAATTCTTATTTCAAGAGGTGAGGTTTTGGCTTTTACAGCTTAATACTATTTTCTAAAATTGTATCATTGTGGAGAAACAGGGCAGATGTAACCCAGCAGTCAGCTAACAAGTGACCTGAGCTGAATTAACCTAAATTTCTGCGGTCTATTTAGTGCATATAAACAGGCATACTTCAAGGTACCGGGATTCGTCATTTATCCACTCATAAGACCAGAAACTCACAAGGTCTTTTTACGCTATCCACACTTGGAACTCAGCCATAATGCTAATAAATTCACTAGCTTTGTGATGCTTTGTGGACTTACTGTTTGTAAATATCTCGTGGAAAGAGTTCCTTTGTTTATCGTTCTGAATGCTTTAGCTTACAGGAAAACAGATACTTTGGACAAAGTCTAGAATATAAAACCAGAAAGCAACGGAGATGAGGTTCAATCTGACCACCGGCTGGGCAGACCTGGGTAAACTTCTTAACTTTTCAGGCTGGAACTTTATTCAGGTGTACACTATGTCAAAAATAAAATTATTTCATTCTGTGATTCTCCAGTGAGAAAACATTGCTACATCAGGAAACGATTTGTTTGAATAAATGTAGTTTAATTATGCCCTAGATATTAATCATCTATATTGCATAGTAATTAGGTTGATATATCAATCTACTTGGTAAAACAATATTTTAATGGTGAATATTACATGTACATAACAAATTTACAATAGATGACTTCATTTATAACCTTAACTTGAAATTCCCTTCTATTTCTTATTTGTCCTATCAAGAAAATTGTATTTCTCCTTTTAAAAAATGGTCTTGTTTGGGGGTGCCTAAGTAGCTCAGTCGGTTAAGTGTCTGACTCTTGATTTCAGCTCAGGTCATGATCTCACAGTTCGGTTCATGAGTTCAAGCCCTTATTGGGCTCTGTGCTGACAGTGCTTGGATTCTCTCTCCCTCTCTCTCTCTGCCCCTCCCCTGCTTACTCGCACGCGTGCACTCATTCTCGCCCTCTCAAAATAAATAAGTGTTTAAAAAAATGATCTTGTTTTACTGGCACTGTAAACTTTGTGATTTACTAGTACCTTTTTTATATGATAAATAAATAGGCCTATATCTACATATTATTATCGTTTCTGTTATGCTTACCATTCCTTTTGTTCTTTTCATAAATCTTACGTTTTTTTTTATTTTTAGCTTTAAAGCTACTTTAAATACATTTTATAAATATATAATATAAAGACAAAAGAGTGTACCCTGTTTGAAGTTCCCCTAGTATTTCTGCTGAAAACTATTCTTAAGATATAGAATACTCATATAAATATATAAACTTTTGACTCTAAAGTCATATATAAAGTGTATACGTTTTGTACTATAAAATAAAAAAAGTCCAAACTTAGCTTCAATATTAACTTTGTTATTGAATTTTTTAAAATGTTTATTTATGTATTTGAGATAAAGAGGCATGAGAGAATGTAAGCATGAGTGGGGGCAGTGAGAAAGAGAGAGAGAGAGAGAGAGAGAGAGTGAGAATCCCAAGCAGGCTCTGAGATGTCAGCACAGAGCCTGGTGCTGGGCTCGAACCCATGAACTGTGAAAACATAACCTGAGTGGAAATCAAAAGTTGGACACTTGGGGCGCCTGGGTGGCTCAGCCGGTTAAACGATTGACTTCAGCTCAGGTCATGATCTCACAGTTTGTGAGTTCGAGCCCCGCGTCGGGCTCTGTGCTGACAGCTCAGAGCCTGGAGCCTGCTTCGGATTTTGTGTCTCTCTCCTTTTCTGCCCCTTCCCTGCTCATGCTCTCTGTCTCAAAAATAAATAAAAACATTAAAAAAAGTAATAATAAAAAAAAAAAAAGTTGGACGCTTAACCAACTGAGCCACCCAGGCGCCCTGAATATTTACCTGTTTATAATAACCTCTTGGTGTCTTAACAAAAATGAAGCCATCAAATTTGTAACTTCTGTAATGTTTTCATCAGAGCTTCAGTTTGGTAGCAGCTCTGTGGCCTCGTGGATTCCCTGGGGGATGGGAACCACACTGCAATGACAGGGTTCATTTTATCAGGCCTAACTGATAACCTGTCTTCTGAGCCATCCTCTTCATAACCATCCTTTGCATCTACCTGGTGACCATATCTGGCAACCTCAGTACAATCATTCTTATCAGACTTGCCTCTCAGCCCCACCACCTTAGGTAGTTTTTTCTGAGCTGCCTGCCCTTGGCTGATATAGGCTCTTCATCTTCTGTCACACCTCATATGCTTGTAAACTTCCTGATGGAGAGACATACAATCTCCTATCTTGGACGTGCTGTCCAGGCGAGTTCAGCTGTTTTCTTTGGGTCAAGTGAGTGCCCCCTTCTGGCTGCCATGACATCTGATCGCTTCATGGCCATCTGTGACCCGCTGCTTTATTCAACCAAAATGTCCACACAGGTGTGTGTTCGCTTACTCACAGTGGCTTGTGTAGGTAGTTTTCTCAATGCTTCTCTTCTACTATTTGCTTCTCTTTTTTTACTCTTCTGCGGAACAAATCAAGTCCATCACTTTCTCTGTGATTTTGCTCCTTTAGTTAAACTCTCCCACTCTGGTATCAGCACCTCCGCAAGTGTCCCCTCGTAGACGGCTGGCTCCATTGTTGTGGTCACGGTGTGTCAGAGCTGCCTCCTACATCTGTATCCTCATCACCATTCTGAAGATGTGCTCCACCAAGGGACGCCACAAGGCCTTTTCCACTTGTACATCCCACCTCACAGCAGTCACTCTGCTATAGGATGAACACGCTCATTTATGTGATGCCCAAGTCCAGCTACTCAACGGACCAGAACAAGGTGGTGTCTGTGTTCTACATGGTGGTGATCCCCATATTGAACCCCCTCATCTACAGCCTCAGGAAGAGTGAGATGAAGGCGGCTCTGAAGAGAGAGCTTGGCAAAGCTTATTTTATGATACTTGATATAATAATATGCTGTAAATATAATAATAAAAAGGATAGAGAGTGTTTGTGGTCTAAATATATCAGCCAGCATGGACCTTTTCAGTCAAGTAAAATTTGTAAATCAGAGGCTTATAGTGAGTTACCTTTAACAAAATTAATTTAAATCTAAGTTATAAACACAAATCGGTTCACATGAAAACACAATCAACTGAAAATCCTTCATAACTTGTATTCATATTTCTTCAAAAGTTGTTCTCTGCATTAGTTAAGGTTATTGTACCTCTGAACCTTTAAGACTATGTCCATTTCAATCACAGCTTGAAATGAATTTCATCTTGAAATGAGCATGATAATTACTAGGACTGAGTATATTCTGAGGGGAAATGACTAAGGGGAACCAGACAGTAAAACAACTGGAAACATTTTTGCAGTAAGGTTATCTGCTGGGGACGGGCTCTGTGGACCCATAAACGCTGGCCTGTTTGTGGACCCTGGCTCCAGCCTAGCTGCAGAGGGCCTCATAAAAGAACAGGACGAGATGCCCCGGCCTAACCTGTGAATGCCTCTGTCAGGTCAAACAGGTGACTTCTCTGTGGGAGTGAGTGTGACTCCTGAACTCCTCAGAGACTGAGTAAACAAACAACTCTTAGAGTGACTTGTTCATGGAGAGACTCACATCCTGTGAAGGAAGCTTGAGGGGACTGGGTTGTGTTTCCCCCCCCCATAAAGCTTAACTTTCCTTTACGTGCTGACCACTATCAGGCTTATTTCTCTTTCCTAGTCCTCTCTTTAATGTTTTAGACAAAAATATTTTTGTCTAATAAAAGCCGAGCACAGCTTATCTCAAACTAAAGTATTATTTCCCACCCCAAGTTGCTCCCTCCGATATTCTGTAACCCAGTAAGAGGTACCTCATTCAATCAGCTTATGGATTCCAAACCCCAAAAAGAAATTGAATTCTTTCCCCGCCTTCACATTCCTACATCCGATCACAAAGTGTGATACATTCAGAGTCCAATATTTACTTCCTACGTCTTTTCATTTCTGGTGTCAGCAATTCTATTTCAAACTACTACCTCATACATCTATTGTACAGTAGAACTACTGTGATAGCTTACTTTTTTTTTTATTTTTATTTATTTTTAAAAAAAAATTTTTTTTTCAACGTTTTATTTTTGGGACAGAGAGAGACAGAGCATGAACGGGGGAGGGGCAGAGAGAGAGGGAGACACAGAATCGGAAACAGGCTCCAGGCTCTGAGCCATCAGCCCAGAGCCTGATGCGGGGCTCGAACTCACGGACCGCGAGATCGTGACCTGGCTGAAGTCGGACGCCTAACCGACTGTGCCACCCAGGCACCCCTGTGATAGCTTACTTTTACTAGGCTATGGTGATCAGTTGTTTGGTCAAACACCAGTCTATGTGTGGCCGTGAAGGTATTTTTAGATGTTAATAATATTTAATCAGTAGAATTTGAGTAAAGTACATTACCCTCCAAGGGTAATTCAATCAGTTGTCCAATTAGGATTGTTCAATTAGTTGAAAGCCTGAAGAGAAAAAAACTGAGGTCCTCTGAAAAAGAAGGATAATTAATACCTTTGGACTCAAGACTGCAACATCAACTCTTATGGAATTTCCAGTCTGCTGGACTGCCCTGTGGATTTTGAAACTGCTGATTGTAACAACTGTGTGAACCACTTCCTTAAAATCTTTCTCTCTCTCTGTATATGTACTTACATACTCATATATATTTTTTTACTGGTTCTGTATCTTTGGTGAATCCTGACTAATACAACCCTAACTAGCTTTCCTCTACCATCTTTTACTCTCTTCCAATTCATTCTCCCTACAACAACCATGACCATAAACCTAAAGAGATTACTTCTTTAATTAATATCCCCCAGAGAGCTTAGAAAAGAGGCAAAATTTATCCGTTTAATTTTAATTCCAGGTTGGTTAACATACAGTGTTATATTAGTTTCAGGTGTTCAATATGGTGATTCAATACTTCCATCCATCACCCAGTGCTCATCATGACAAATACATTCCTTAATCCCCCTCACCTATTTCACCCATCCCCCACCCATCTTCCTTCTTGTAACCATTAGATTGTTCTCTATAACTGAGGCTGTTTCTTGCTTTGTCTCTATTTTTTCCTTTGCTCCTTTGTTTTGTTTCTTAAATTCCACATGAGTGAAATCATATGGTAGTTGTCTTTCTCTGATTGACTTATTTCACTTAGCATTATACTCTCTAGCTCTATACATTTTGCAAATGGCAAGATTTCATTCTTCTTTATGGCTGAAAAATATTCCATTGTATATATATACCACCTCGTCTTTGTCCATTCATCTATCCATGGACGCTTGGGCTGCTTCCATAATTTGGCTACTGTAAATAATACTACTGTAAACATAGGGTTGCATGTATCCCTTTGAACTAGTGTATATCTTTTGGGTAAATATTCAGTAGTGCAATTACTGGATCATAGGGTAGTTCTATTTTTAATGTTTTGAGGAAACTCCATACTGTTCTCCAGAGTGGCTGCACTAGTTTGCATTCCACCAACAGTGCAAGAGGGTTGTCCTTTCTCCACATCCTCACTACTACCTGTTGTTTCTTTGTGTTTTTGATTTTAGCCATCCTGACAGGTATGAGGTGATATCTCACTGTGGTTTTAATTTGCATTTACCTGATGATGAGTGATGTTGAGCATCTTTGCATGTGTCTATTGGTCATCTGGATGTCTTCTTTGGAGAAATATCTGTTCATGTCTTCTTCCTATTTTTAAATTGGATTATTTGTTCTTTGGGTGTTGAGTGTTATAAATTCTTTATATATTTTGGATACCAACCCTTTACCAGATATGTTATTTGCAAATATATTCTCACATTCAGTAGGTTGCCTTTAAGTTTTATTGATTGTTTCCTTCATTGTGCAGAAGCTTTTTATTTTGATGAAGTCCCAATAATTTATTTTTGCTTTTGTTTCTCTTGCCTTAGGAGACATATCTAGAAAAATGCTGCTACGGCTAATGTTAGAGACATTTCTGCCTGTGCTCTCTTCTAGGATTTTGATGGTTTCCTGTCTTGCATTTAGGTCTTTAATCCATTTTGAATTTATTTTTGTGTATGGTGTAAGTGGTCCAGTTTCATTCTTTTGCATGCAGCTGATCAGTTTTCTCAACACCATTTGTTAAAGAGACTATCTTTTTTCCATTGCATATTCTTTCCTGCTTTATCAAAAGATTAATTGACCATATAAGTGTGGGTTTATTTCTGGGTTTTCTATTCTGTTCTATTGATCTATGTGTCTATTTTTGTGCCAGTACCATACTGTTTTGATTACTGCAGCTTTGTACTATAACCCAAAGCCTAGAATTGTGATGCCTCTGGCCTTGCTTTGCTTTTTCAAGATTGCTTTGGATATTTGGGGTAGCCAAATTTTTGTGGTTCCATATAAATTTTAGGATTTTTTTGTTCTAGTTCTGTGAAGAATGCTGCTGGTATTTTGATAGGGATTGCATTAAATGTGTAGATTGCTTTGGGTAGTGTAGACATTTTAACAGTATTTGTTCTTCCAACCCACGAGCATGGAATGTCTATTTGTGTTGTCTTCAGTTTCTTTCATCAGTGTTTTATAGTTTTCAGGGTACAGGTCTTTCACCTCTTTGGCTAGGTTTATTCTTAAGGTATCTTATTATTTTGGGTGCAATCGTAAATAATACTGTTTTCTTAATTTCTTTCTGCTGCTTCATTATTAGTGTACAGAAATGCAACAGATTTCTGCATATTGATTTTGTATCCTGTGACTTTACTGAATTAATTTATCAGTTCTAATGGTTTTTTGGTGGAATCTTTAGGGTTTTTCATATAAAGCATCATGTCATCTGCAGATAGTGAAAGTTGTATTTCTTCCTTACCAATTTGGACGCCTTTTATTTCCTTTTGTTGTCTGATTGCTGTGGCTAGGACTTCCAGTACTATGTTGAATGAAAGTGGTGAGAGTGGACATCTTTGTCTTGTTTCTGACCTTAAGGAAAAAGCTCTCATTCCCCTCCCCCCCCCACTGAGTATGATGTTCTCTATGGGTTTTTCATATATGACCCTTATTTTGTTGAGATATGTTTCCTCTACACCTACTTTGTTGAGGGCTATTATTCTAAATGAAGGCTGTACTTCATCAAATGCTTTTTCTTCATCTATTGAGATGATCATATGGTTTTTATCCTTTCTCTTATTGATGTGATCACATTGATTGATTTGCAAATACTGAACCACCCTTGCATCCCAGGAATGAATCCTACTTGACCCCTCAGTCTTCTTTTAAATCCTTAAACATGTGCATATTCTTTTTTCCTTTTAATGTTCATTTTATTTTTGAGAGAAAGAAAGAGACAGAGCATGAGTGAGAGAGGAGCAGAGAGAGAAGGAGACACAGAATTTGAAGCAGGCTCTGAACTGTCAGCACAGAGCCTGACATGGGGCTTGAAACCATGAGATCATGACCTGAGCCGAAGTTGGACGCTTAACTGCCTGAGCCATCTAGGTGCCTCAAATATGTCTATATTCTTTGCTGCCGCAGGACCCTCTTACATGCAGTGCCTCTACCTGAATTCATTTTTCCCTCACCTTGGTAACACCTACTTATGCTATAGATACCAACTTGAATGTTGTTTCTTATCCTCTGAGAAGCCTCGTTGAGGCTCCAGAACAAATTAACTATACCTGCAGAACTCTGTATATTTTCTTCAGAATACTCAGTGCACTCACAGTTACAGATTTAATATTTGCTTTCTCCACAATGCTGGAAGCTTTCCACAGATACTACAGTGTCTCTGCTCTTCCTCCATGCATCTAGTTTATACACAGCCAGCCTAAATGCGTATTTGAAATGAGTGAATGAGAAATTAAGAAGTGAATGGATGACTGAATGAGCTTTTGCTCTGGCATGAACCGCTGACTCCACTGCCTTACAGTCTTGGCCACTGAGCTGCTGAATGCGTCACACCGGCTCAAGTAAGTGAACGTCTGGGTCAGATCCTGCTACAGTCATGAGAGGCTTTTACACAAACTCATGCTCACCACAATTATGCCACTGCCTCCGCATTGTTTAACAGACTGGCAACTAGAATCTCATCCTAGTTTAGTAAAAGTTTTGTAATCGCCCTCCTCAGTCAAATGATATCTCCCTCATGTATGTGCATGGCTGCAGAGTTAGAAGATCTAGAAATCAAATGTTAGCAAAAGAAGTAATACCAGCTACGGCGGTATTTGCAACAGGAGCTAACACGATGGGATTGTTTACTACACTCCAGGTACTGTTCGTGATTTACACGTATTCACCCAATTAATCCTCAGAATAACCTTATGAAGTCTTTTTTCTAACTTGTTTTTTTTTTTTTTGTTTTTGTTTTTGTTTTTTTTACAGAGGCTGTAACTGAGGTGCATAAAGGTTAAGCAAAAGCTCAAGGTCACAAATATCCTCTAAATATTTTGCCTTCTTTTAAGGCATATACTCTCTGGAGGGCTGGAGTGAGGGGCTCCTTGAAACATCTTCACCGCTAGAGGACTTTTTCATCTGTCCCGGGTACATTCCTTTCCAGCCAACTCTTTCTGTTCAGAGTTCAGGGTAGACATTTCTGTGTTAGATATGTCAGGCTAGCTTGTATTAGACCAGCTTGTCATCACAACATAAATAAGAAGGTGGATAAATATCTTTAAATGTTTGAAAGCATAGACTTCTGGTTCTCTTAAAGATGAAGTAGCTCCATTCCTCTCAGGGCCTCCCTCTTGTTGGCAAAAACAAAAACAAAAACAAACAAAAACCCCCCAAAAACAAAAACAAAAACAGAAAAATCCCCCTAAACACTTACAGATAAAACAAATAAGCAAAGGAACTGAGTAACAAACAGCAGTGAGTCCCTGGGTTTCCTTCTATCCTGGACAGGATGCTACAGAAGCCTCCAGTCCAGAACCACCGAGAGACTCAGACAAAAAGGACGCTAAGAAAACCCAGGTTCTCCTCGCCAAAGTGGAAAAGAATGGCCTTAACAGAACAGACAACCTTTTGGCAATACCTGCCCTACTCCAGACAAATACCTGTGGAAAATCATACCTGCTACCCACCTCCAGGTTTCGGTGGGGCCAAGCAGGTTGCTGATGTTCACCCCACCCACCCTCTGAATCCCCAGCCAGGGTAATGCCAGCGGAGTCCAGGGGCAAAATGAGCCTCCACTGTCACCTGGCAGCATGAGACTTAATGAGGGAGTGTGAGGTGACTGGTACTGGTATCTGCTCCTCGTGCCTCCAGCCCTACTTGGGAGTGCACCAGTGGGAAGCTGAGCTTTCCCCCATACCCTGCAACAATAAGGCAGAGTGAACCAGCTCTCTGCTCCCCTGCTTAGTAGCAGCAGAGCCCAAAAAAGAGCTGAGCTTACCTGGAGGCAAGGAGGCATGCGCCAGTGTCATACTCTCTGAGAAAGAGCCATCAGGGCTGAAGATGGCTTCATCATCAGGGATGAAGATCAGGGCTGAGATGGATCTCAGCCATGCCATGTGTAGGCAGGCAGCGTGAGTTGGCACTCCATTTTGCTAGAGTTGTGTCAGTAGTGCCCGGTAGGAAGCTGAACACACACACTCACATGGTGCTTGCAGCTACACTTCAACAGGGCTGAAAAGGCGTTTCATATGCCTAACTGCTGGAAGCCGAGCTATCCAACCAGCCTGATGGCAGAGCCCGGGCGGTGGACGGATCGGGACTGCATGGAGGCCCACTGACAGTGAAGCTTCTTGTACTCCTGCTTTTATGTAATGTGGCCTTAGCGTTGGTCGGGGCAGCCCCCCTACCAATGAAAGTACCTGGGGATCTGTCGGTTGGGGAATTGCCCACGACAGACCCCCCAGGAAAAGAACCATTGGGGAAAGAAGAAGATTCCGCAGGGAAATTATGCGGCCCTACATCCAGCCCTTGCCACTCTCCTCTACCTACAGGAAGGATAGCCCCATATATTTCCCAGCCAAGGAGGGGGACAAATGGGTTCAAAATCCCCACTCAGCAACAAAGGAATGTATCTATGGATACAAGTTACTCCAACCCCTAGGCCCGCTTGGCCCCCAGGAGGCATTCCAGATGATAACTGGACCTGGTGGGTTAAGGTACAGAATGGTTCATTAGTTCCTAGGTATACGTTGTCTCTCTGGGAGCGCATAAGGCGTGGGTTCCCAGGGCCCTCCTGGCTCCCTCCCGGCACCCCAAAGTGAATACTTTTGTCCCTTGTACTGCAAATGGTACAAAGGAACAATTAAGAAGTCATGTCCTTGTAAAACATTCCACTTGAGGTGTTGAGAGCTAGATGACCTTGAAAGGGTAGGAGGGAATGTTACAAGAAAATAACTATGTTGTTCCCTAATGGGTGGCTACACAAAGGAACATTTTTAGAATTAGGTAATGCCGAGAAACGTAGATAACACACACTACAAGGATTTTGCTAACAAATATAATGCCACGCTTGCCACAATAAAGCGGCCAGTCTAACACACTGCTGTTGTCGGTATCCATTTACTTTATTTTATTTTCGCCAATGCTGTTCATCATTCGGGAACCCCTGGACCTGCTAGGGCTGGACCCCGGCACCTAACCTACAGAACACCTAGCCCAGCCTTCCTTACACATGCTCAGAACACTAGCATTAGCCTACAGTTGGGCAAAACCATTTGACACAATACTATTTTATAATAAAGTAGTGAGTATCTCATGTAATTTATTGAATGCTGCACTGAAAGTGAAAAACAGAATGGTTGTGTGAGTACAGAATGGTTGTGAGTGTTATCGGTTGTGTGTTCTCCTGTTGTAACTCCATGCCACCACCCAGTATCACAAGTGCCAGGAAAAGGTCAAAATTCAAAACTGAAGTATGGGTTCTATTGAATGAAAATTGCCTTCACACCGATGTAAAGTTAAAAAAAATTACAAGCCAAAACTGTCGTAAGTTAGGGACCATCTGTACTAAAAGCAAAGAATTGGCAAATGTATTTACAACTGGCAAGATATAGCCTTCAGAAACGAAGGAGTAATAAAGACATTTCAGATGAAGGAAAGCTATGAAAATTTGCTCTGTTTAACAAAACTACCTGTGAGTGATTGCTAAAGTAATTCTCTAAACAGAAAATAAATGATAAAAAAAAAAAGACCTGGGACCTCAGTATTTAAAAAATAACATACAACAGAATGAAAATAAAAAGGCAAATATCAATACATGTGAGACTCAGCTAAAGCAGTACTAAGAGGAAAATTCACAGCACTAAATGCTAAGCACTAAAAAAGAAAGGTCCTAGAATATATAAAATAATTTTTAAAGAGAAGAATAAAGTGGAGGATACTGATGGAAGTGTGGTACCGATGAAAGAATAGATGTATAAAGCACTGAGGCTGAAGAGAACCCAGAGAAAGACCTATACAAGTGTGTTCAGCTGATTTTTTAAAAACGTACAAAGGAATCCAGTGAAAGGAAGGGCTTTCAACAAATGGCTCTGGAGGAATGAGACATCCATGGAGGGCAGAAGCACCTCAACATAAAACCTCACAATTTATATAAGTATTAACTCAAAACACAATAAGGACCTAGATGTAAAATGTATAACGATAAACCTTAAGAATAGGAGAAAAGAGGAGAACATATTCAAGATGTACAACTAGTCAAAAAGTTCTTAGAAATGACACCAAAACAATAATCCATTAACAGATTCATTCAGCTCCTACTGTGAAAATACTGTGTCGCAAAACATGTTTTGATTCACTGATGCATTCTTATATGTATATATGCATACACACATATTTACACATATTTTAAAACTATATATAGTTTGTACTAGAAAAAATGCTGGTTCCAGGATGTATTAGGTAATTAGTTAATACTTCAAATGTTTTGTACACAAAGGGTTGATTTGATTAGAAATACTCCACTTTTTCCACTTTTATTTATCAACAGTCTGTACATTTTTAATGTCCAGTGTTCTTCTATTCCCCATCTGAGGGATGAACCTATTTGTCTTGCCTAATACCTTCCTTAGGGCTGTCTGCATGTCTTTGTTTCTGAGACTATAAACGATGGGGTTAAGCAGAGGTGTCAGCACTGTGTATGTGACCGCCATCAGCATGTCTTCACGGAATGAGTCCCTGTCCTTGGGCCTCAAATAGACAAAGCCAGCAAATCCATAGTGTATGCACACCACAGTGAGGTGGGAGGAGCAAGTGGAGAAGGCCTTATATTTCCCCTTGGTAGAGGGCATCTTCACAACTCTGGACACAATGAAGACATAGGACATCATAATGAAAACAAAGCTGCCCACCAACACGAAGGCAGAGAGCACAAAAATAGCCATTTCGTGATGGGAGGTGTAATCACAGGCAAGGCAGACCACAGGTGAGATGTCACAGAAGTAGTGCTCGATGATGTTGGAGTCACAGAAAGACAAGTTGAATACAGTGATGACGATGCACAGAGAAACCAGGAACCCAGCCATCCAAGAGGCCATCATGAACTGAAAGCAGATCTTATGGGTCATCAAGACCTTATAGCACAGTGGGCTGTGAATGGCAGTGTAACGGTCGTAAGACATGGCAGCCATGATGAAGCAGTTATTGGCTCCCAAGCCAAAGAAGAAAAACATCTGTGTGGCACACTCAGGAAGAGAGATGGCCTTGCTATCTGACAGCAAGTCCACTAGCATGCGGGAGATGATTGCCATAGTGGTACAAGTTTCTGAAAAGGACAGACCACAGAAGAAAAAATACATGGGGGTGTGAAGGTTGTGACTCAGCTTGATGGCCACCATTATGCACACATTTGCAGCTAGGATGGTCACATGGGAGAAGAAAATCATCACAAAGAGGAGACCCTGCAAGTCTGGGAAACTGGAAAACCCCCACAGAAGGAATGTGCTCGCTGTGGTATGATTGCCCATCATCCTAATAATGCAGGCAGCAACTTTCTTCCAAAGTTGCAGAGCTTCTTGAGGTTAAGACTCTGAGATGGTTATAAAAACCTGCCACTGCACAGATCTCACCTAGACTTTAATCAGGGGAACTGGAGGAAGTTTCAGGCAACTCTTCATGGGAGAGTCTGAGAAAGGGATGCTAAATACACTGGATTGATGTCAAGTTCAGGAGTTAGAGTGATCAGAATGATTCTAGTATGAGAATCTGTATGAATAACTGAGGGGGGGCCCAAATATCTTCTTGGATCCTACTCACAAAAGCACTCTTATCTCTCTCTTTTCCAATCAGGATCTGAATGTAATCAGGAAAATAGGAATAAAATTACTTTGTTCTCACCGACTGGATTTTGTGATGACACATTTTCAAATACTTTTTGAGATCTACTGGTAACTTGGTAGTTTGGTGTGCTTAGTAAACTATTGATTCAATGAGCAATATAATTCAAAAATTTAAATTGTTTAAAATGAATATGTCATTTAAAAAATTTAAGGAGGTTAATGCAATACTTTTTCATCAGTACATCACCAAAGGTGATAACTGTAGCAATGACTAGACCATAGAAATGAAGATAACATGTTGTAACTTCTGCTAGATTTCTATCCATAGCAGTATTCAGTTCACAAAGATTAAAAACAAAGAGATATACAATATTATTTGCTTTTTAATATATATCAATAATTTTAAAGTTCTTAAAAACTTCTCATTGAAGTTTTTTTCCATTGTGTATATACAATATAATGGAGTAGTTTGAACTTAATGCGATTTTGAAAGTACTGTCTCATTCTAGAATGGCATATTCTGGTCATAACATTCTAGTCAACTTTTGAGTTTTTAGCAAAACATCCAGGATATTTTCTAGCAGGTATAGTTGTTATGTGGTTTGCTCTGAACTGCAGATCTGAATAGAATCAGCTCAAATTTCTCAGATCAATTTGGGAAATCATATTTCTATTTAGATTTTTCATTAAACATCTGGTCTTATAACAGGTGAGGACAGAGAAGTGATAGGAAGACACTTGATAGAATTTTAATTAAAAAGTTTTGTATTATTATGTTTATTTGTTTTGAAAGGGGGGGGAGAGACAGACAGAAAGACAGACAGAGTACAAGCAGGGAGGGGGCAGAGAGAGAGGGAGACACAGAATTAGAAGCAGGCTCCAGGCTCTGAGCTATCAGCAGAGAACCTGATGCAAGGCTCAAATCCACAAGCTGTGAGATCATGGCCTGAGCGGAAGTTAGACGCTTCACCCAGATGCTCCAAGAGAATTTTAATTTTAACTTCAGTCACTGTTAAAGGTGAAGGGAAAGAAAAATAGTAAAGTATCAGCAGTGGAAAATGAAGGAGTGTACAAGAGAAAGAAATAAACACTGTCTGGAAATTATTCCATTGGGTTCACAAAGATTAAAAACAAAAGAAGACAAGAAGAAAACAAATATATTGTGAGTTGAAGAGTTGCTGTTTTCTATTTGCATTGTCGTTTGTAGGCAAAGAATACAAGAGGAGTCAGGCCAGGTAACCAGTACCTGCTTAATACTTATAATGTGCTGGGGTTAGATAGAGCTGTCTCACATAATCCTCACCAGTCTATATGGAATTCTCATTCTGATTTCTAAAAGATGAAACCAAAGCACAGAGTGGTTAAATGACTATAGAAGTCATGAATTCATTCAATACATATTGACTAAATGCATATGATGTGCCAAGCATTTTTCTACACGGGAAACAACATGGAACCAGACCCATAGGATCTCTGTGATGTGAGAGTGAATGACTGCTTTTGTCTGTGGAGTCAGGGAAGCTCCCTCTCTGAGAGGGTGACATGCTTAAATGAAAACTAGAATGGCAATATGCCACCAACAGGTGAAGATCAGGGGAGAGAACATTACGAGTACGGTTCAGAGCCAACACAAAGATCTATGTGGCAAACTCATCCACCCAAGTGATCTTTAACCTAGACCCATATGGCTTGTCTTTGAGACCACACCATGCTCCATTTCCTTGGAAGGTTCCCTGTCTATTCATCTCTAAAGGAAATGTTTTTCCATTCTCATTGCTTCAGCTACCACTTACCTTGTGTGATTCTCCAATTTCTGCCCCCAGCAAATAAGAATCCCCAATGTCCTCTGGCACATTTCCAGTGCCAGTGTGCCCTCTAAGTATTGAATGCAGAATTTTCATATTTCCCCCATCAGACCCAATTTTGACTCTTTCCTCACCTTTATTTACCGTTAAGCCACTTCCAAAATTCCAGATGTCTGATTGCCCTCATCTTTTTTTTTTTTAATTCCCCCTGCTATTGTTCTGGAACTTTCCCACAGGGTGGATATGGTGCCTGCATAGTTGTTATTAGGCGTAAATCTGTTGCATCTTTATTTCATTCACCACCCTGTAACCAGATGTTAGATTCCTAAACACAGGATATGTTAAGTCACTGATAGCATCAAAAATAGTGAATAGCTGTGTATAGGAGGAAATCAATATACCCCAGCATGATGTCCAATCCTCATCACAGCTGATCCCCAAATACTGCTCCTGCCTCAGTTTCTATCATATTCTTCCATCTACCCAATCAGGCAAAGTACCCTCCATTTTCCATGCACCTCACGATCCTCATGCTGCCATGCCTTTTCTCTTTTTCAAATTTTCTTTTTAAGTTTATTTATTTATTTTTGAGAGAGAGAGAGAGAGAAAGACAGTGCACGTGCATGGGAGAGGCAGAGAGAGAGGATCCCAAGTAGGCTTCGCACAGTTAGCACACAGTCCCACCTGCCAGTTGAACCCACCCACGAACTATGAGCCAAAATCGAGAGTCGGGCGCCAAACCCACTGAGCCACCCAGGGGCTCCTGCTCTGCCTTTTTTACATGGTGTTCTCTCTGCCTCCATTTTCCCTGCACCATTTTATTTCCTATCAGACTTTTGCTCATTTTCCAGGCCCTAGTTTAGATTAATTTGACTCCTCATTCTCTCTTGTTGTCCAGATTTTCTAGGTTGTACGATCCTAACTCAAAAGTGTCTCCTGCATTCTACTCTACCTCTTGTTTGGATTTTTATAACAGCCTCACCTTTTCCTCTCCCAGTTCTATTCTTCGTCTACCGCCAGCTTTTCTATGTTCTACCTACAATCATGCTACATCTCTTCAGTGTAGACTTTAGATCTCCTTTGCTTACACACCAGGTAATTCTAATAACTTCTAATCTTTATTGCACGAGTCAGTTACACAACTTCCTACAGCCTCATAGCTATCCTAAGAGATAAGTACTATTACTATGATCATGTTTGCAGTAATAAAACTATGGCTTAGCAAGGTACTTAATTTGCCAAAGGTGATAAGGCTGTAAGTGTGCAAGTACAGTGTTTACAGCAAGGCAGTGAGTCTGGAGACCTATTTGCTTGATAATAGGGCTAGTTGATAACAAAGCCTCCCACACGAAAAGTGCCCTGGCATGGCATCCAAGGTCTTACCTGTCCAGCCTCATTTCCTGCTGCTAACCTTCTCCATATGGGGAACGTCCCACTGTTTCCAAAAAAAGTACGTCCTTCAAGGCTCTCCTACTTTGCACATGTTGTTTTTTATAACCTGTAATGGTCTTGCTGCCCTTCTCTGCCTGCTAAAACTTAGCTCTCAGGAGCAAATGATTCAATGTCTCCTCCCTCTTGAAGCCTCCTCAGGCCTCCCTGGTTGTGTTGGTCATATCTTCTTTCAGATTCACATCTCATTTTATTGTGATGAGATGAGGCTTTTTTAAATTTTAAATTAAAAAAAAAGTTTTAGCTTGACTCCTATATTTGATAGGGCAGAGATTTTAAAATTTTGTCTCTCCCAAGTTACAGGCTAAGCCTCATGAATGCACAGTTTTTGCTAAGATTTGTTCACAATCTGAAGGAACAAATGGAATACCATACTCTCCAGAAAGCCTCCACGGTTACCACTTCAATGTACTCATAAATACACTACTTGGTCGACTCAGTATTTATTTTATTCAGACATGTACTGAAGATAATTAGTTGCTCTCTAAATAGATTTTAAGAGTAATGTTACCTAGTAGTGTGAGTGCATATTTAGATGCTTTATACATTCTTATTTTAATTTACAAGAGGTGAACAAAAAATTTCTCAAAATTTTAGCAGTGGTTGCAGAAAGTCCAGGAGAAACCACCATTTGTGAACTCTAGACATAACCCCTATTTACTGTAGTATTGAATCACATTTGACCTACATAAGTGATCATCTACTAAGGGGCATCCCAGTATTGCTAGAGGAGCTTTCTGAAAACAACATATCTCCACTCATATCCACAAGTTTTTTGCAAGCTTCTCCGAGAAACGTCCAGGGTGTGAGGGTATATGTACTCTGCACAATCTTTCTCGCGGTTTTTGGTTGAAAAGTTTTGACTTTCATGATACATTATTTTCATATATGTTGGTGGTAAATTCTGTTTCTAAAATACTATTCTAGTACATTAGTGGTAGAAAATTATGTCAATATGACATTATTTCCATTCTTCCCGATGACTTTGTTAGGTGCTGGAGAGCAAGACGCCTATCCAATTTCTCAGCCCTTCTGTTTGTTTTCCCCAAGACCTGCCCTATTTATTAACCTGGCTTTTGCCTTGAGTTTACTATCCTATTCTCTGTTTTTAGTTCTTCAAATCTTCCCTTGTGGAGCTTTTTGGATTCCCTCTCTACCCAGAAGTAGGGAGTTGACATTTTTGATTTCTAGCTTCTCTGAGGCCACAGTTTCTTTAATACCTCCTAACATGCTATTAACCCCATGGGTACTTAATTATTAAAGAATATAGAAAAATGTTCATTATAGGGAGTAAAACAACTGTAAAATTCCTACCTTCCACAGAAAGATCACCTCCAGTCCTTTAAAATCACAAGGTATTAAGCTACAAGAACATACAGTCTTGCAACTCAGGTGATTTTCTACAGTTCTTGCTGTGAGTTCATGTGTCTCCTAATTCAGGGGTAAGTTTTAAGGCTATTTTTCCCTTTGAATGCCTGTGATGAGTCCCCTCTGACACTAGAGTCTCCTATAACATAAAAGGTTGAGTTTTCTCCATTCCTTAAGAATGGAACTCAGTACCATAAAGATTTTAATGAGAGTTCTTGGGCCACTGGAGACCATTATCTTGAGACCACTGTTTTCGACACCAGGAGTCTCGTGCTCTATGTATCTAGTACCCAGTGTGATGTCCTCGAAAATATTTTTAAATCTCGACATACCATAGAGACTTTCCAGTGATGTGTACTTCTTCTGAATAACAATCAGAATGATGGAAATCCAACATATTGAAAATATATCTTGGGATATAGATATTCCCTCAGGGATGTTTTACTCCCTGTCAAATATCATTTATTTTGTAATTCTGAAAATTTGCCAAGTCCCTCAGATCTCCTCTGCCCTATACACAGGGCAATGGAAGGACAGGTCTGGAGAAGCTATTGCCTGGGGAAATGTTCAGAGGAAGGGGAGTAGGAAGAAAATGAACACACAGCAGGAGCACTGTGATTTCTCTCTCATGAGGCAACTCTGCTGGGGAAAAACTTGCTAAAAAAGAAATTCCCAAGCACTAACTGCTATTCATGATATTCACAACAGCTCCTAATTGCCTCTCTCATCAGCTTGGACTTCCAAGTCTTCTTCCACCATCAGTGCCATTGTCCACCTAATGTGCAATCAAGTCTCTTCTCCAATATATGCTATCATAACCCTCAATAATTGTGGCAAGCCAGTCACTACCCTGTCTCTTGATTACATTCTGTGCTTTCCTCATTCTGAAATCTATTCTGTCTGGAAATTCCTTTTCCTGAGTTTACCTATCCAAACTCTTGCCCATTCTTAAAGGTTCAGAACAAATACCTATCCAAGAAGCTCTTTATTTGTATAAAGTTAAAAAAACAAGAGAAAAACTAAGGTCATTAAGAAGGAATTCTATTAGGAGAGATATTTTTATTTCCAAATTTTTATTTAAATTCTAGTTGCTTAGCATATAGTGCAATATTGGTTTCAGGAGTAGAATTCAATGATTCGTCTATTACATACAACACCCAGGGCTCATTATAACAAGTGCCCTCCTTATTACCCATCACCCAGTTAGCCCATCCACCTCCCTCCATCAACCCTCACTTTGTTCTCTATCTTTAAGAGTCCCTTATAGTTTGTCTCCTCCTCTCTTTTTTCCCCCTCCCAATATGTTCATTATCTGTTTTGTTTCTTAGATTTCACTTATGATGAAATCATATGGTATTTGTCTTTCTCTGAATGACTTATTTCTCTTAGCATAATACATTCTAGCTCCATTCACGTCATTGCCGATGGCAAGATTTCACTCTTTTTGATGGCTAAGTAATATTCCTCTCTCTCTCTCTGTGTGTGTGTACACACATACATACCACCTATTCTTTTTAAAAAAATTTTTTTTTTAATTTTTTTTTTCAACGTTTATTTTATTTTTGGGACAGAGAGAGACAGAGCATGAACGGGGGAGGGGCAGAGAGAGAGGGAGACACAGAATCGGAAACAGGCTCCAGGCTCTGAGCCATCAGCCCAGAGCCTGACGCGGGGCTCGAACTCACGGACCGCGAGATCGTGACCTGGCTGAAGTCGGACGCTTAACCGACTGCGCCACCCAGGCGCCCCACCACCTATTCTTTATCCACTCATCAGTTGATGGACATTTGGACTTTCTCCATAGTGTGGCTATTATTGATTGTGCTGCTATAAGCATCAGGGTGCATATACACTTTTGAATCTGTATTTTTTGTACCCTTTGGGTATATATCTAGCAGTGCAATTGCTGGATCACAGGGTAGTTCTGTTTTTAACTTTTTGAGGAACCTCCATACTGTTCTCCAGAGTAACTGCCCCAGTTTGCATTTCCACTAATAGTGCAAGAGGGTTCCCCTTTCTCTGCATCCTCAATCTTGTATTGTTAATTTTAGCCATTCTGACAGGTGTGAGGTAATATCTCATGGTTTTGATTTGTATTTCCCTGATGAGGAGTGATGTTGAACATCTTTTCATGTGTCTCTTGGCCATCTGGATGTCTTCTTTGGAAAAGTGTCTATTCATGTCTTTGAGAGGCACTTTTTTTAAAATTTATTAAAAATTTTTTTAATATTTATTTATTTTTGAGAAAGAGAGACAGACAGAGCACAAGCAGGGGAGGGGCAGAGAGAGAGAGAGAGAGAGGGAGACACAGAATCTGAAGCAGACTCCAGGCTCTGAGCTGTTAGCACAGTCTAACATGGGGTTAGAACTCAGGAACCGTGAGATCATGATCTGAGCTGAAGTTGTATGCTCAAATGACTGAACTATGCAGGTGCCCTAAGAGGCACTTACTTTGGATGTCCTCCACTGCATTCCAGAACCTCAGTCCTAACAGATGTGATGCAACAGTCTAATGAGCTGTAGATAATGGTACGGTGGAACTTTTAAACCAGAGAGACATTTTTTGTGTCTTTCCTATACGTCTCTTGCCAAGCCAGTGAACAGCTTCTTTGAGAGCTGGCTGCTAATGTTCACAGCCACACTCTTTTGAAAATTGCTCCCCGCTGAAAGGAGACTGGAAATATCTGGGGGTGCATGTTTTCACTCCCAGGGTGGCCCATAGCCAACAACTGAATGAAACAGTGATTTAGGAACAATGATGACAAACACACCTTATTGCTGCAGGGTAGGACAACTCTGAGGTGCCATTCCTTGCTCCAGTGCTCCCTGTGGGATCAGAATGAAGCTACACTTCAGCAGAGCCCACAGCTTTATCTGGCTTCTCCTGCTTCTCTCATCCTTAATAGTTTTTCCTAGAGATCACTCCTCACTAAACCACTTGCATAAGAAGTGGTCTCTAAGGCTTTGCTTTTGGAGAACTTGTCATAAGACAGTCTCGATGCATATGCAGGAATGAGGGCTGTATATACTTTACTATGCACACATAAAATAAAAAAAATATAAACATCAGGTTCTGATTGCTGCCTCAGATTCCTCCTCCCTGAGAGACTAGTTCTAACACCCATCACTGACAGTCATGTCGGTGGAATTTCTGTCTATGAGTCTTTTTGCACTTGCTCCTTGCTGTGCTGGGATTTCTATTTGCTGCAAACTGGCTCTGATTAGTAGAGTCTGGACTAACTCAAGTCAACCATTTTTTTCTGTGATTTTGTTCCTTTCGTTTAGTTCTCCTGTTCTGGTATCAGTATCCCTGCAGTTATCCCCTCATTGACAGCTGGCTCCATCATTGTGGTCACGGTGTGTGTCAGAGCCGCCTCCTACATCTGTATCCTCATCACCATCCTGAAGATGTGCTCCACCAAGGGACGCCACAAGGCCTTCTCCACCTGTATGTCCTACCTCACAGCGGTCACTCTGTGCTATGGGACCATCACATCCATTTACGTGATGCCCAAGTCCAGCTACTCAATGGACCAGAAAAGGTGGTGTCTGTGTTCTGCATGGTGATGATCCCCATATTGAACCCCTTCATCCACAGACTGAGGAACAGTGAGATGAAAGGGGCTCTGAAGAATGCGCTTGGCAGAAGAATATTTTCTCAATGCAATCTGTTATTTTATGGTATTTGATATAATAATATACCATAATAATAATAAAAGGAGGGGTGCGTGGTGGCTCAGTTGGTTGAGCATCCAACTTTGGGTCATGTCATGATCTCATGGCTCGTGAGTTCAAGCCCTGCATCAGGCACTATGGTGACAGCTCAAAGCCTGGAGCCTGCTTCAGATTCTGTGTCTTCTTCTCTCTCTCTGCCTCTCCCCACTTGTGCTCTGTCTCACTCTCTCAAAAATAAACCAACAGTAAAAAAATAATAATAAAAGGAAATAGTGCCTATGTTCTAAATATATTGGTCCATATGTCATAAGCCAGTATGGAGTTTTCTAGTAAATGAAGGGGGTGGATTTTTTTATATCAAATTGTAAATCAGAGGCCCATGGTGAGTTACTTTAATGAAATGAGATTCATAATTAGAAACACACATTGATTCATGTGAAAAATACCTTATCAACGTTGAAATTCTTTTAAAATATAATTCACATATTTTCTTCAAAAGTTGTTCTCTGCCATAAGCTAGGGTTCTTGTACCTCCAAACCTTTAAGACATTTTCTATAACATTTTATCTTGCAATGAGTGTGATAATTCTAAGTATGACCGAGTACCTCTGAGAGGAAATGACAAAGTGGAACCAGATAGAAAATTGACGGAACTGTTTTCTTACAGGAAGGTTATCTGCAGAAGATGGGCTTTGTGAACCCATGACATTCTGGCCTGTGTACCTGATCTCTGGCCCCGTAACCATATGGTGGTACCAAGAGAAGAAGAGGAAGGGGTGTCCCTGACTGACCTGTGAATTGTATCAGGCCAAAACAGGTGACTTCTCTGTGGGAATGAGCAGGGTTCCTGGCCTCCTTAGGGACAAGGAGTGAGCAAACTCTTGGAGTGACTCATTCATGGCAACCCTATCCTGCTCAGGAAACTGGAGAGAACTGGATTTTGACTGCCCCCTGCATAGACTTAACCACTTTCATAGGCTGAAAACAACCACACTTATTTACTTTTCCTGTCCCCTCTTTAGCGTTTCAGACACACAATCTCTTTTTGCTGACAAACTCAAAGGGCACTAATCATTTCATTCATTCATCTATTCTTTCATACATTCAAAAATTATATTGAATGATCTTTTTGAATGCATGAAAGAAATATAATTATACTGAATGATCTTATATTCCAGGGATTGTCCTAGGCTAGGGAATATATATGGCAAGCATGCAGAGATACCTGCCTACCTGGAATGTATCTTCTAGCATGGGAAAGGCAATGACATAAAGAAGTTGGTGATACAGATTACTAGAAGGTAATACAGATTATTATAAAGCAGAGTAAGGAAGACTAATGTGTTAGGAGATGAGAAGGGTCAATGCAGGTCTCACTGGGAAGATAACATCTAAGCACAGATGCAGGAGGTAAGGGCATTTCTTGTCTTGTCAGGCCATATGGTTACCTGTGTGCATATGTGCAAGTTTAGTCTTCCACTCATATGCATATAGTTTACCTTTGAGGCAATGGCTAGCTTGACCAATCCAGTGGTGAGCACAACCAAAACAAATGATACAATGTTAAACATATCTTTAACACCACATCAGAGGATAACAAGAAATTGCCTCACCAGCGACTGTGAGAACCCACAGAAGTAGACCTAACACTCAAAAATACTTTTGGGGGTGCCTGCCTGGCTTAGTCAGTGGAACATTTGACTCTTGATCTCAGGGTTATAAGTTGGAGCCCCATGTTGGGTGTAGAGATTACTTAAAAAATCTTTATTGGGGTGCCTGGGTGGCTCAGTCAGTTAGGTGTCTGACTTCAGCTCAGGTCATGATCTCACAGCTTGTGAGTTGGAGCCGCATGTCCGGCTCTGTGCTGACAGCTCAGAGCCTGGAGCCTGCTTCAGATTCTGTGTCTTCCTCTCTCTGCCCCTCCCCCACTTACACTTTCTCTCTCTCTCTCTGTCTCAAAAATAAACAAACATTTAAAAAATCATTATTAAAAAAATGCTTTTGCCATGAGAGAATTTGACAAGTCAGAAGGAAGTGTTGTTTTCAACCAGGCTGTGGATTTAGTGTTCTTTTGGGACGAGAGGAGGATAAGTCAACATCTAGGACAACGTCTAGGTGACAATTCTGAACGAAACACCTCACCTGTATCCTCAGGGTAAAGGGAAAACTGAAGTGAACAAGTCTTGTGCAGATCTGCAGCCCTGGAGATGTAGAGTCTTAAGCCTTGACTTGGATAGAAGATGGCCAAGGACAGGTAGTGACACAAGGTGAACTGAATAAGCAAAGAACTCAAGCCTCAATTATTCCTATCAATGATTATTCAAATACGATAACTAGCACACAATGAAAGATAATGACTAGCAAGAAAGGAAACAAGGTACCAAACGTGGGAGGCAGTGCTAACAACAAACAGCAGAAACAGAACCACTCAGATTTAAGATATGGGAATTAATAGACACAGACTGTAATACTTTCTTTACAAAAAAAAAAAAAAAAGATAAAGAAGACGATAGCAATGTCAACATCCTGGATGTAGTATCGTAATATAGTTTCACAAGACGTTCCCATTAGGAGACATTGGGTTGAGAGTACACAAGGGCTGGGAAACAGACAATGTCCTCATTAAAAATATTGAAGGCATACAAGAGCTACGAAAGCAAAAATGGCTTGAGTGCCCATGATCCTGGAAAGCAGAAAAAGCCCATTCTGGGAGCTCACCATCCTGTATCACTTTTCACCTTGAGGAATTGGCTAAATGTAAAGTAGTGTCTGAGAGGCTAAAAAACATACAACCAAGATTACTTGCTGATAAACCAAACAGAGATTTTTGAAGCTGTAAGAGGCTGGGGAAGTTATAGTTCAAGGTCAAGCAAGGAGGGAGGGTCCCAGTAAAAATCCTATGTTTTCAACTGGAACACTCAGAGCATTTGACTTCGGCTCAGGTCATGACCTCACAGTTTGTGAGTTCGAGCCCCAAGTCCGGCTCTGCACTAACAGATCAGAGCCTGGAGCCTGCTTCAGATTCTGTGTCTTCCTCTCTCTGCCCCACCCCCCTCACACTCTATGTGTCTCTCTGTCTCAAAAATAGATACACAAACATTAAAAAAAGAGTTCTTAAAAAAATAAAGAAAAATTAATAATAATGAACAGTGATTTTATAAGTACCACCTTTCAAAGTTCTCTGCACAAAACCCAGAACTCTTACTTCATACACAGACAGAACACAGAATTTTTCATGACTGTTCCTTGTTAGTATACAGAGACACAACTGATTTTTGTATGTTGATATTATACTCTGCAACTTTCTTAATTTGTTTATCAGTTCCAACAGTTCTTTGGTGGGTCTCTCGGATTTTCTATATGTAAGATCATGTTATCTAAAAACAGTGACAGTTTTACTTCTTCCATTCTGATTGGATGCCTTTTAATTCTTTATGTTGCCTAATTGCTCTGGCCAGGACTTCCAGTACCATGTTAAACGAGGGATACTAAGAGCGGATATCCTTTTCTTATTCCTATTCCTGGAGGAAAGCTTCCAATCTTTCACCATCGGGTATGATTTTAGCTGTGGTCTTGTCATCTATGGCCTCTATTATGTCAGGGTCCATTCCTTCAATTCCTAATTTGTAGAAAGTTTTTATTATGAAACTATGTTGGATTTTGTGGATTTTTTTTCTGCATCTGTGGAGATGATCATGAGATTTTAATTTTGTTTATTAACGTGGTGTGTCACATTTATGACCTGCATATGATGAACCATTCCTATACGCCAGGGATAAATCTCAGTTTATTATGGTATCTAGTCATTTTAACATGCTGTTGAATTGGGTTTGATGATCATCACAATAAGCCTAGTTAACATCCAGCACCACACATAAACAAATTTTTTCTCTTGTAATGAGAACTTTTAAGATTTACTCTAAGCAAATGTCTTTTTTTTTTTTATTTAAAAAAAAATTTTTTTTTTCAACGTTTATTTATTTTTGGGACAGAGAGAGACAGAGCATGAACGGGGGAGGGGCAGAGAGAGAGGGAGACACAGAATCGGAAACAGGCTCCAGGCTCCGAGCCATCAGCCCAGAGCTCGACGCGGGGCTCGAACTCACGGACCGCGAGATCGTGACCTGGCTGAAGTCGGACGCTTAACCGACTGCGCCACCCAGGCGCCCCTCTAAGCAAATTTCAAGGACACAATACATTAACGATAGTCACCATGTTGTACATGAACTAATAGTTTGTACTCTATGACCAATATTATCCCATTTCGAACACCGCTTAACCTCTGGTAACCACTCTTCTACAATTTGTTTCCCTAAGTTCAATTTTTCTAGATTCCACATAGATACCATGCAATATTTTTCTTTCTATCTCTTGCTTACCTCACTAAACTATATGTCCTCCAAGTTCATACACAGTATTGCAAATGGTAGGGTTTCCTTTTTTGAAGGCTAATATTCCATTATGTATATATGTAAGTTTCTTTATCCATTCATTTATCAATGGATGCTTAGGGTGTTTCTTCCACAGTTTAGCTATTGCAAATAATGTGGCAATGAACATGGAGGTGCAGATACCTCTCTGAGATATTAATTTCTTTTCCTGCATATATATACCCAAAAGTGAGATTTCTGGTTCATATAGTAGTCCTATTTTAAATTTCTGAGGAACCTCTATACTATTTTCAATAATGGCTATATGAATTTATATTCCCACCAACTGTGTACAAGGGTTTTCTCCACATCCTCACCAACACTTGTTATTCCTTGTCTTTTTGATAATTTTCATTCTAATAGGAGTAAGATGATATCTCATTGTGGCTTTGATTCACATGTTCCTGTTGATTAATGATGTTGAGCATTTTTTCATAAACCTATTGGCTATTTGTACATCTTCTTAGAGAAATATCTATTCTGTTCCTTTAACCCCTTTTTAATCAGTTTGTGCTATTAATTTATGAGGTTCCTCATATATTTGGATACTAATCCCTTATCAAATACATGGTTGGCAAATATTTTATCCCACTCCATAAGCTGTCTTTTTGTCTGATAATGTAATACACTACACCAAAGTAATGGATAAAAATCATATCTCAATGGATGCAGAACTAGCATTTGACAAAATTCAACACCCTTTCATAATATAAAACTTCCAAAAAATTATGTGTAGAAGCAACAATCAACATAAGAAAGACAATGTATGACAAGCCCACAGCTAACATCATACTTACTAGTGAAAAGCTGAAAGCTTTTCCTGTAAGATCAGAAACAAGTTGGAGATGCCTAAACTTGCTACTTTTATTCAACACAATTCTGGAAATCCTTGTCAGAGAAATTAGGTGAGGCAAAAAAAAAAAAAAAAAAATAGAAGGAACATGAAATGAAAGATATAAAATAATCTGTTTTTAGATGACATGATCTTATATAGAGAAAATCCTAAAGACTCTACAGAAAACTGTTAGAACTAATAAATGAATTCAGTAAAGTTGCAGGACACAAAATCAGCATACAAAAATCAGTTGCATTTGTATACAAAAAAAGGAAAACTAAAACCTTATAAAATAGAGGGCATATGATTTGATTCCATTTGTATGAAATTCCAGAACTTACAAGACAAGCCATGGTGAAAAAAATAATCAGAACAATGGGTGCCTCTCTTAGGGGGAAGCTAGGACTCGCTGGGGAGGGGTATAAGGGATACTGTTCCCAGGCTGATACCAATATTCTTTTTTTAATGTTTATTCATTTTTGAGAGAGAGCGAGCGAGCATGAGTGGGGGGAGGGGCAGAGAGAGGGGGGGACAGAGGATCCAAAGCAGTATCTGAACTGATAGCAGCAAGCCCAATGAGGGGCTCAAACCCATGAACCGTGAGATCATGACCTGAGCCAAAGTCAGATGCTCAACCTACTGAGCCACCCAGGTTCCCACTAATATTCTATATAATGAGAGGTGTTTGAGTTACACAGATGATGCATTTACCAATTCATGGTGATCATACATTTAAGATTAGCATATTTTACTTTATGTAAATTTCCATAAAGTTGCATAGAATAAAACATGTAAGAGGTATTGAACTCTAGTTATTGGTATGTGTACAAAGGTATTAAGGAGGAAGTGTACTGATGTCTGCAATTTCCTTTGTACCGTAAGATGGATTAATACATGGATAAAGTACAAAAAGACATGTGATAAAGCCAATATAGTAAAATCTTAATGTGTGGCATAATGTATTTTCCAAAAATGGTGACAGCAATAATTCCAGTCCCACATGTTCTTCCAGAACTTTGTCACTGTCCCATCAAGGGCCGTAATCTCTTTTTACCTTCTAGAACCTGGGTATTACTTGCAGGCTGTCTGAATGAAAAGAATTCAGTACAAGTGAGGTGGAATATAAAAGTTGATATGGCATCCATTTGGCTCTCATGGAATGCTCACCCACTAAACCCAGCCACCATGCACATGCAGAAAGGTTCAATCCCAATGTAAGGTCTCACACAACAGCTAACCATCAACAACCTGATTAGAGTGTGCAAGATATTTGAGATCTCTGTTAATCCCTATTGAACCTCTCTGAATGAATTTAGTTAGACCCACTAAGATTTGGGTTTGTTTAATACAATAGTGGATACTAAGAACAGTTTAGGTCCTGGATACACAGATGCCAACAAGATAATTATTGTAGCATGGCTTTGTGTTTCAAAAATTTCAGGGATCCTGGGTGGCTCAGTCAGTTAAGTGTCTGACTTCAGCTCAGGTCATTGATCTCGCCTGAGTTCAAGCCCCCAAGTTGGGCTCTGTGCTGGCAGCTCAGAGCCTGAAGCCCACTTTGGATTCTCTGTCTCTCTCTGTCTCTGTCTCTGTCTCTCTCTTTGCCCCTCCCCCTTGTGTTCTCTCTCACACAAATAATCATTTAGAATAGATAGATAAGAATTTCATTACATACTGGGGAAAAAAATTTTTTTTTCCAACGTTTATTTATTTTTGGGACAGAGAGAGACAGAGCATGAACAGGGGAGGGGCAGAGAGAGAGAGGGAGACACAGAATCGGAAACAGGCTCCAGACTCTGAGCCATCAGCCCAGAGCCCGACGCGGGGCTCGAACTCACGGACCGCGAGATCGTGACCTGGCTGAAGTCGGACGCTTAACCGACTGCGCCACCCAGGCGCCCCGATACTGGGGAAAATTTTTGAGTGGCCCTGCAGTCAATGGAGGTTTCAATTACAGTGGATTTTCCTCTTCAGCAAGAGTTATTTCACAAGGAAGCAGTCACAACAAACGTTCTGTGTTCATTATTTTTTCTCCACCTTTCTTCTGGCCAATTCCCCAGGCAACAGCCTGTATGACAGGCTCCTCTCCCTTGCCCTACTCATAGGACAGAAAGACTTCCAGGACTTGGCACGTTTTCAAAACTAAAAAAAATAATGGTATTGAATATGAAGGAAAATACTTGAGGGACTCCTTCGTATTCCAAAATGTATTTGAACAAGTTGAATTTCAAATACTTGATTTGTTTTTTCATATAAATAAGAGCAAACTTCCCTGAATAATCACTAAGTTATATCAAAATAAAAACAAGGTTTTGTGGACATCACAATGAGTTCTAGGTCCACAGAGAACAATCCTCCTGGTATCTAATGGAAAGGAAGAAACTCGGAGTAGTGTCAAGGGGTAATGGTCTCAGGTGACCACGAACCTCTCACTGGAATGTGCATGGAACTCAGCTCCGACCATAAGTAATAGAGAAGAGGCTGCCCTAAGGTTATAAGAGACTTTGTAATTTCAGACAGAGCGAGCTCATCACAGTCATTCAAAGGGCAAAATGGCTTCAACACTAATCTTTAAAGGGCACTAGAGAATTATAGAAAACTGTACATGAGCACAAGTTCCTCATACAGCTTACTGTTTTCTTCTTTTTAAGAGTTTGGAAGTGACTCCTCTTTGACATAAGGTGGGAATTTTATATTTCTATTTATCACAAACATTGTGCTCTATCCACTAATAATGAAGTAGCTGTGGGGGTTAATCAGCAGTTAAAAGTAATGAATATACTAAGGGTACAACTGGATGGAGAGAAATGCTGTAGTTTTCCTATTCCTGGCACAATTAGCACACAGACGAAGCTATGAGAGGTTAGAAAGCTGCAGAGAACAGGACTGCAAACTCCATCCCAAAGCCAAGTGCGCAGCCGAGAGGGAATGACTCCACACAGCCAATAAGCAGAAGGGCAAGTACAGCATCACAGGGGACTTGTGAGCAGGCAAGTGTTGCTGAGCCCCTGTTGGAAAAGTTGTCTCTACACCATGTGATGTTTTAGCAAACGGGAATGGAACCAGCAGGTACTTGTCACTTATTATCTGATAAGATAAGGATATGTGCATAGCATCGTAACCCTGCTAGGAGGTATATTTAGGGCCATGGAGAAAAGTAGCTACTTACACATATGTAACAGAACAGGGTTTGGATGTGAACACAGGTCCCTCTAATTCTGCTCAATACCCCACCCGCCCCCACCGCCGCCTTACAAAACAGACTGCAATATAATTCCAGGTCTAATCTCAAGGCTAATTTGGTGTTTTCATTGTATCAAAAGAATTAGGCAGGAAAAAGTAAGGAAAAACATTTATAAAATCCTGCATTTTCCATATTTTACCCATTATTTCATCATAAATTTCACTGGCAATTTGATTCTTTGTGGGACTCCCCCACCCCACATACCTTTTTCCCTTTGACTACTTGGTGGACCATTTGATTTCATATTTAGCAGTTGTGATATTTAAAAACAAGTATTTCTTTGGTGGATCTAATATATAGCTTCATTAAAAGAGCCAAGGAAATAAGTTTTCTCATATATATATATATATATATGAACTCAGAAAGCCATTTACAACTAGAGAAAACATAAGCCTTGTGAAACTCTATGTAAATCTTGTTAATTTCCTATAAGAATTCAGACCTATAAATCAATAAAGCACTCCTTTATTTTCCCATTAAAAATATCAGGGGTGCCTGGGTGGCTCAGTGGGTTAAGCATCCTACTCTTGATCTCAGCTCAGGTCTTGATCTCAGGGTTGTGAGTTCAAACCCTGTGTTGGGCTCTGCGCTGGGCATGGATCCTACTTAAAATTCTAAAAATATCCCTATCTTCTCCGAAAATTGTTGAAAACCTAACTCAAAGCTGACTTTTCTTCTGATTGGGTTGGAAGAAACTTAAATGCACTTTTCCAAACACTTGGTTGTAAATATTCACCTTTGAATGTTGCCCTATGATCACAAATTAAGCGTAGCTGTCAGGAAAATTCTCTAGTTCAGGCTGGTGAGGAATGATGAGTGACATAGTTATCCCAGCACTCCCCAGACTGGCCAAGGTTTTGATGTACCTCTTGGGAGGTAGATTGGCTTTTGGTGTCCACTGTGCAGGGTTTCAAATGGTAATGGGACAAAAGAATCTGCCAGGTGGCTCACATCAAGATGCAGCCTCAAATTATGTAGGCCTCACTGCTAACTCAGAGAAATTAGACATACTAAATCCACCTGCAAGGGTGGGAGCACGGATAAACCAGGAAATGGGTTTTTCAGAAAAATAAATCGCTTAGGTCCCTTTCAGTCTACAGAAGTGTTATAGCCCAAGGAGAGTGAGTTGATCACAAAACATCTCCTTCAAACTCTGCCCTTGGAGAGTGATTGGAAGTAATGAGAATGATGTCATACTGACGTATTCTCAATCACTAGCTCCCTTGAGTATTAGGAGGAAAGCAGGATTTATTATCACTACAAAGGAAAAAAGAAAGTAACAGAGTCATAGAGTTTCAAATAATCCCAATTTCTCCTTATGTTTTTCTTTTCTCCTCTTTGAAAAACATGCCAGAAACCTGGGATGGATGTCAGTGAGGATATATGTCTCAAGAATGCTTCCCTGGTGACCTAGATATGTCCCTATTATAGGAGAAGCTGTGACAATTGTGTGCTATTTGATCAAATAAATATTTGTGGAATTCATGAATTGGCTTTGGATAGCCACTTAAGCAAACCTATACCTTAGAGTCCATGTTTGTAACATTAGGACCGACATCCCTACCACAGAGTCACAGGAAGAAATTTAGTGAGAAAATTCTATCAAACGCAAAGCATATTGATGCATATTTCAGATGTGAGTAAATACTGGTTACCTGACTTGCCTCCTTGTATATTTTTGTCCCAGTAACTGAGTACACAAGGATTATACAAACTTTACACCTAAAGGTATATTTTCTTTTTTTTCTCTTCAAGCTTTGTGGATTCTACAAAACATGTGTCTCTACCATTCTTTCCCCAAACTTCAACTGCACACCAATGTCTTCTCAATGTTTTCCTTTCCTTTCCAGACAATAGTGCCTGAAACCAAAACCCACATTGTGTGGGAAGTACCTGTGTTACTTTCATCATGTCATCTAACACACAGAGTGGAGAGTTTAAGAAGCAATGGAAATGACCTGAAGAACTTGAGTTCCTCTAAGAGCTGGGCTGCAAAGAGGCTCTTGCCACCAGTGAGCCCATTAGAAAATGTCCTGGAAATTTTCCTGAAAGTTCAAGAATTCAACAGGGTATCATGGACACAAATGAGCCATCCAGGATGGCATAGCCTCTCCATAACCATTTTGTCTCTAAGATATGCCTGAATGGGAGACAGGGATTGAACACCTCCAGCCTCAACTTACTGTCATAAATAGGAAACCAACACAAATTTCAAAATGGTAAGTTCATTTATTACATCTATTCATTGGCATAATTGTTAGTCAAGCAGCCACTGCCTTCTGGGGAATAACTCTGGAGATTCCAGGAATGTTTGGAAGCCATTCAAAATCTTTTCCTTACTTCTTAAACTAGTAGTGATTCAGTCAACATTGTTAGGCACTTCCGTGTGCCAAGCAAGGACTAAACCACATAAGCATTTTACGCCTGTTACTTCTCATACTCCTGTAGGTGAGAAAGTAACATTTTTTCCTTCATATTTCCCTCTTTCATGCAGATTCTCACTGTACAGGACAGAAAGGGGTGATATGAGGGCGTTCCCAGAATATATTTTAGCCTACTCTGTGGCATTTAGGCAGATTCTTCTACTAGAATCTTTCTCCTCATCACTCTGAACTTGAATTCAGCCAGATGCATTTAGCTCCCATTGCTTAGGTTCTCTCATTAACATTTGTCTTGCTGTTGCCCAGGAGCCCTTGATTAAAGGTCAGGTGACCTCAGTGCTTTTTATTATCTTGAGTATTGACCTCAAGAATGTCTGCACCTGTGGGAGAAAGTTACTGAGCCTAATGAATGATGGACAATCATACCACAGTGAGCACATTCCTTCTGTGGGGGTTTTCCAGTTTCCCAGACTTGCAGGGTCTCCTCTTTGTGATGATTTTCTTCTCCCATGTGACCATCCTAGCTGCAAATGTGTGCATAATGGTGGCCATCAAGCTGAGTCACAACCTTCACACCCCCATGTATTTTTTCCTCTGTGGTCTGTCCTTTTCAGAAACTTGTACCACTATGGCAATCATCCCCCGCATGCTAGTGGACTTGCTATCAGATAGCAAGGCCATCTCTCTTCCTGAGTGTGCCACACAGATGTTTTTCTTCTTTGGCTTGGGAGCCAATAACTGCTTCATCATGGCTGCCATGTCTTACGACCGTTACACTGCCATTCACAGCCCACTGCGCTATAAGGTCTTGATGACCCATAAGATCTGCTTTCAGTTCATGATGGCCTCTTGGATGGCTGGGTTCCTGGTTTCTCTGTGCATCGTCATCACTGTATTCAACTTGTCTTTCTGTGACTCCAACATCATCGAGCACTTCTTCTGTGACATCTCACCTGTGGTCTGCCTTGCCTGTGATTACACCTCCCATCACGAAATGGCTATTTTTGTGCTCTCTGCCTTCGTGTTGGTGGGCAGCTTTGTTTTCATTATGATGTCCTATGTCTTCATTGTGTCCAGAGTTGTGAAGATGCCTTCTGCCAAGGGGAAGTATAAGGCCTTCTCCACTTGCTCCTCCCACCTCACTGTGGTGTGCATACACTATGGATTTGCTGGCTTTGTCTATTTGAGGCCCAAGGACAGGGACTCATTCCGTGAAGACATGCTGATGGCGGTCACATACACAGTGCTGACACCTCTGCTTAACCCCATCGTTTATAGTCTCAGAAACAAAGACATGCAGACAGCCCTAAGGAAGGTATTAGGCAAGACAAATAGGTTCATCCCTCAGATGGGGAGTAGAAGAACACCGGACATTAAAAATGTATGGACTGTTGATAAATAAAAGTGGAAAAAATAGAGTATTTCCAATAAAATCATTAGTTTGTGTGCAAAGCAATTAAAGTGTATTCTAATTGTCTGATATGCCCTGGTCTCACTCCTTTCCTATTACAAAACCACAGGTAGTTTTACAATATTTTAAAATGAAAAAAATATTTTAAAATGTTATTACACATATGTGTACATATACACATATAAATGCATATACATACAGGCACACACGCACGTAGTAAACATATCAAAAAGCAGTTGGAAAACTATTTTCATAACCTTTGTTTCCTTTGGAAGAAGAAAAACATACTAAAATGGAAAAGGAGAAAAAAATTAAAGAGCAATGGAGAAGGAAAGAAAAAACACGAATTCACTTAGTCAAAAGAGGAAAAACTATAAGCACACAAACTTAGACTTGAAATGAGTGAAAGGCTACAAATATAGAGAAATTTCCAGGAATTTTAAGAAATACCTTGCTCAATTCTATTCAAAGAAATAAGGAAACTAGATGGGAATGGAAGAATTTCTGGAAAAATAAACTGATGAAAATTACTGCAAAACAGACATTTTTAACATACCAAATTTCAGGAATAATATAGAAAAGTCTGTCAAAGAGCTATTTTTCCTATTGCCCAGCAAAGGAGTAGGCCGGATGGTTTCATAATTAACTTTCTCAAGCCCTCAAAAAGCAAATAATTCAAACGCTATTTGAGTTAGAGCATAAAGATAAATAGCTTCTAATTTATAAAAATCAGAGAGGTGGAAGGTGCTATATATAACTGAAGAATCTAATTGAGGCCATTGTGGTAAGGTTCTCATGCGGACTGGGGAAGATGTTAGATGATGTCAGGAAGTCTAAGCATTTTGAAGTCACATTGTCTGATGGCACAGCCAGATGATATGAAGTTGCCAAAGCTGAAGGTCTGAGATGGGAAAAGATCAAGAGGTTGGTGGCAATTTGCTAATAAATAACAAGAAGTGGGGTGGTCAGTAAAAGACTCTGAGGACAACAGTGCAGTTGACCCTTGAAAAACATAGGTTTTAACCCACTCACATGTGGATTTTTTCAATGTAGTAGAGTAATGTAAATGTCTTTTCTTTCCTTACGATTTTCTCAACATTTTCTTTTCTCTACCCTACCTTGTTGTAAGAATACAGTATATAATACATATAACATGCAAAATATGTGTTAATCAACTCTTTATGCTATCAGCAAGGCTTCCCGTCAACGGTGGGCTATGAGTAGTTAAGTTTTGGGGGAGTCAAAAGTTTTTGACTGTGTGGGGATCAGTGCCCTAAACCTATGCATTATTCAAAGGTCAACGATATATTATTTCTTAGCTGGGTAAGATTGGTGCCAATGAGGGAAATGTTTTGTCATAAATATGCAAACAAACGATTTAGAAATATAGTAAGAAGCTAGGAGAATGCCAAATTGTGGCTGGCCTATAGAATAAGGAAGTGAGCAACTTCTCTTCAACAGAGCTGAGAACAATTGTGCCCTTCTCAGACAACAAGGTTTAGTTAAAATGAAGAGATAGAGAATGAGCTCTGTGTAAAGTCGATGGGTAGAGTGGAGAGAAGATTCCGGAATGGAAGCAAAACGTCTTGGGAGAAACCCCTGAAAAGAAAGAAGAATCTCAAGAGAGGAAGCATGAGGTTGTGCTACAGTGAATACAGGTGAGGAGAGTTCCCGCAGGGCTTGAAACTGAGATTCAAATCACAGCTTCATTGATTATATGTGGTGTCACAGCCTATTGGATCTCCAGGTCTCAGTCTTTGTTCAGCACTGAATTAAAATTTGGCTAGAAGTTCTCTGACCAACCATTTCACAAATTTCACCATTGCATCTTCACAAATGTCCCCTAATTCACACGAAAGTCTCTGTTTCCTCATACGATCATCTTTACCTTTTTCATCTCATTAGATCATCTTTACCTTTTTCATCTCATTAATTAAGTCTCAATTTTGACTAAAAGGGATTTACCCCTGGGATGCAAGGTTGGTTTTTTATTATTATTCTTATTACTAAAGTTTATTTTGAGAGAGAGAGAGAGAGAGAGAGCACTCATGAGCAAGGGAGGGGCAGAGAGAGAGGGAGAGAGAATCACAAACAGGCTCCATGCTGTTAGCACGGAGCCCAATGCAGGGCTTCATCTCACAGACTAGGAGATCATGACCTGAGCAGAAACCAAGAGTTGGACGCTTAATCGACTGAGCCACCCAGGTGCCCCAAGGCTGTTTTAACATATGCAAACCAATCAATGTAATACA
Source organism: Leopardus geoffroyi (assembly GCF_018350155.1). NCBI lineage: Eukaryota > Metazoa > Chordata > Mammalia > Carnivora > Felidae > Leopardus > Leopardus geoffroyi. The sequence goes on along the minus strand of NC_059329.1, from coordinate 64,906,909 downwards.
CCACATTAATAGAATGAAAGATGGCAGAGCAGCATGGAATTTTTTTTTTTTTTTTTTTTGCCTCTCTCATCCCTGAATGCAGCTAGATCAACACAAATCACCTTGCACACCTAGAAAACTGATTTGAGGATTAACATAACAATCTGCACAACTTGAACCACAAAACTTGGCAAGTACAGTACAGAGAGGTGAGCTGGGGGAGAGAGAAGGCTCAGAGGGTAGGGGGCTGTTTTTGCTTGTGGAGAGAGAACAGAGACAGGGGGAAGAGTACAGGAAAAGCACTCCCCCTCAAAAGCAGCTGGAGAGAAAGAGAGAGTGGACTGAACAAAAAAGGGAGAAAGGAGAAAGGGACTGCAAGGGAATGAACAGAGAAAGGAGAAAGGAGAGGGTTTAAATTCCATTAAGATGCTATAAACAGGGGAGTGCAGAGTCTGAAACTCCACAGCTCATACCTCGTGGAGCTCTGGTGGGAAGGGCGAATCCCCCAGGAGCAGACAGCGAGATCTGAGGGGTCCACGGGGAGAGGTGGTTTCCCTGCTGGGATGACATTTGGTAGAGGCTGTGTGGTGTCCCCACAGGTGAAGGTCCCAGCGGACCCTGGAGAACAGCCACATTTGGTGGCGTTGGAACAAGGACGTTAAGGGTTCGCTGAAGCCTGGCACCAGATGTGTGTCGGGATTTACCATAATCTCTGAAACACTGCTGCTACGTGATTGCACAAACTTTTTCTGGGGCGGTCTGGCACCTGGCCAGTCTCTGGGCATCAGCAGCAGCATGGTCGCGCAGAGTTTCCAGGGGGCGGTCTGGCACCAGCCACTGCCTGGCGCATCTCTCCCCGAGAGGGTCTGCCTGGGTCAAAGCTGCAGAAGCCTCAAAAGTGAGGCATCTGGAAACACAGTCCCATCTGAGATAAAACTTGGGAGGGAGGTACCGCCTGGCAGACTAACGACTTGATCATGGACAGTGTAGAAGCAGGGAGTGGACAGAAGCCAGAGACAAAGGAGGAATACTTGATTGCGGGTCAGCAAGAGCACAGAGTTCTGATACCAGAGACTAGAGAGTAGATGACACCATTTTCACCCCTCCTGCGCATGCACATACACGCCTTCACACACCAGAATGATCCACCCCAGTAAACTAAGCAGCACCATCTAGTGGAGAATGGAGCTGTTACACTAAGTCCTGCCCAACTGAGCCAAACTTTCTCTTGAGAACACAAGTCTCTCTGCCTGCTAAGTTTACAGACTACAAAGTTCTTAATAGTTTGATTTCTAGGGGAAACTGGATGTAATTTCAATCGTATTTAATTCTGTTCTCTGGTCCATCTATTCAGTTTTTTTTTCTTTTCTTATTCTTGAATACAGAAATAGAAAAAATTTATTTTTATTTCTGGTTTTATAAAAAATTTTTTTCTCTAATTTTTTCTACTGTATCTTTTACTTTTTTGTAAATTTTTAAAATTCTATTTTACTTTCATTATTTCATTTTATTCTATTTTACTGTATTCATTTTTTTAAATTTTCAATTGTTTTCCTTCCCCCCCCCCCATTTCCCTTTTTTTCTCTATTCTATTATGCTTCTTTCAACAACCAGACCAAAACACACCTAGGAGCCAGCATCCTTTATTTTATTTTTTGTGTTTTTGTAACTTTTTAAAATTATTATTTATTTTATTAACTCATTTTCTTCTTTCAAAATGATGAAACAAAGGAATTCACCCCAAAAGAAAGAACAGGAAAAAATGACAGTCAGGGACTGAACACAGATACAAGCAAGATGTCTGAACCAGAATTTAGAATCACGATAAGGGACACCTGGGTATCTCAGTCAGTTAAGCGTCCAACTTCAGCTTGGGTCATGATCTTGCGGTCCATGAGTTCAAGCCCTGTGTTGGGCTCTTTGCTGACAGCTCAGAGCCTGGAGCCTACTTACTTCAGATTCTGTGTCTCCCTATCTCTCTGCCCCTCCCCCACTCACACTCTGTCTCTCAAAAATGAATAAATGTTTAAAAAATTTTTTTTAAAAATCACGAAAATAAGAATACCAGCTGGGTTTGAAAAAAGCAGAGAACCCCTCTCTGTAGAGATAAAAGAAGTAAAATCTGGTCAAGGTGAAATTAAAAATGCTATAACTGAGCTGCAATCTCAAGTGGTTGCCATGGCAGCAAGGATGGATGAGGCAGAGCAGCAAATCAGTGATATAGAGGACAAACTCATGGAGAATAATGAAGCAGAAAAAAAGAGAGAGACTGAGGCAAAAGAGCATGATATAAGAATTAGGGAACTCAATGACTCATCTGAATCATAGGGGTCCCAGAGATGGAGAAAAAAGGAGTAGAAGGTTTATGTGAGCAAATCATAGCAGAAAACTTTCCTAATCTGGCAAAAGACCCAGACATCAAAATCTAAGAGGCATAGAGAACTCCCATTAGATTCAACAGAAACAGACCATCAACAAGGCATATCATAGTCAAATTCACAAAATACTCAGGTAATGAAACAATCATGAAAGCAGCAAGAGAAAAAAGTCCTTAACCTACAAGGGAAGACAGATCAGGTTCTCAGCAGACCTATCCACAGAAACTTGGCAGGCCAGAAAGGAGTGGCAGGATATAGTCAATGTGCCAAATTAGAAAAATATGCAGCCAAGAATTCTTTATCCACCAAGGCTGTCATTCAAAATAGAAGGGAGATAAACATTTTTCCAAACAAACAAAAACTAAAGGGCATCGTGACCACTAAAGCCCTGCAAGAAATTTTAAGGGGGACTGAGGGGAGAAAAGATGGAAAAAAAAAAACAACCCAAAAGCACAAAGTCTAGAAAGGACCACAGAATACCACCAGAAACTCCAACTCTACAAGCATGATAATGGCAATAAATTCAAATCTTTCAGTACTCACTCTAAATGTCAATGGACTACACACTCCAATAAAAACATAGGGTAAGAGAATGGATAAGAAAACAAGATCAATCTATATGCTGTTTATAAGAGATGCATTTGAGACCTAAAGACACCTTCAGATTGAAGGTATGGGGATGGAGAATCATCTATCATGTTAATAGTCACCAAAAGAAAGACGGAGTAGCCATACTGGTGTCAGGCAATCTAGATTTTAAAATAAAGACTATAACAAGAGATGAAGAAGGGCATTATATCATAATTTAGGGGTCTAGCCACCAAGAAGATCTAACAATAGTAAACATTTATGCGCCAAACGTGCAAGCACCCAAATATGTAAATCAATTAATCACACACATACAGAAACTCATTGATAATAACACAATAATAGTAGGAGACTTCAACATCCCACTCACAGCAATGGACAGATCATCTAAACAGAAAATCAACAAGGAAACAATGGCTTTGGATGAGACACTGGACTGGATGGACTTAACAGATACATTCAGAACATTTCATCCTTAAGCAAAAGAATACACCCTCTTCTTGGGTGCACATGGAACATTCTCCAGAATAGATCACATACTAGAACATAAATCAGCTCTCAACAAGTACAAAAAGATCGAGATCATACCATCCAAATTTTCAGACCACAATGCTATGAAAGTCGAAATCAACCACAAGAAAAATTTTGGAAAGATAACAATACTTGAAGACTAAAGAACATTCTACTAAAGAATGAATGGGATACCCAAGAAGTTAAAGAGGAAATTAAAAAGTACATGGAAGCTAATGAAAATGACAACACCACAGCCCAAAACCTTTGGGACACAGCAAAGGCAGTCATAAGAGGAAGTATATACCAACTCAGGCCTTCCTAAAGAAGGAAGAAAAGTCTCAGATACACAACCTAACGTTACACCTTTAAAGAACTGGAAAAAGAACAGCAAATAAACCCCAAACCAGCAGAAGACAGAAAATAATAAAGATTGGAGCAGAAATCAATGCTATTGAAACAACAACAACAACAACAACAAAAAAAAAACAGTAGAACAGATCAATGAAACCTGGAGCTGGTTCTTTGAAAGAATGAACAAAATGGATAAACCCCTAGCCAGTTTGATCAAAAAGGAAAGGGAAAGGACCCAAATAAAATCAAGAATGAAAGAGGGGAGGTCACAACCAACACTGCAGAAATACAAATAATAGGGGAATATTATGAGCAATTATATGCCAATAAAATGGGTAATCTGGAAGAAATGGACAAATTCCTAGAAACATATACACTACCAAGACTCAAACAGGAAGAAATAGAAAATTTGAACAGACCCATAACCAGTAAAGAAATTGAATTAGTAAGAAATCTCCAAAAAACAAGAGTCTAGGGCCAGATGGCTTTCCAAGGGAATTCTACCAAACATTTAAACAAGAGTTAACACCTATTCTCTTGAAGCTGTTCCAAAAAATAGAAATGGAAGGAAAACTTCCAAACTCATTCTATGAAGCCAGCATTACCTTGATTCCAAAACCAGACAAAGACCCCACTAAAAAGGAGAACTACAGACCAATTTCCCTGATGAACATAGATGAAAAAAACCTCAACAAGACAGTAGCCAACGAGATCCAACAATACATTAAAAGAATTATTCACCATGACCAAGTGGGATTTATACCTGGGATGCAGGGCTGGTTCAATATCCACAAAACAATTAACATGATTCATCACATCAATGAAAGAAAGGACAAGAACTACATGATCCTTTCAATAGATGCAGAGAAAGCATTTGACAAAATACAGCATCCTTTCTTGATAAAAACCCTCAAGAATGTAGGTATAGAACGATTGTACCTCAAGATCATAGAAGCCATATATGAAAGACCCACCACTAATATTATCCTCAATGAGGAAAAACTGAGACCTTTCCCCCTAAGGTCAGGAACATGACAGGGAAGTCCACTCTTGCCACTGCTATTCAACATAGTACTGGACAATCAGAGAATACAAAGGAATAAAAGGCATCCAAATTAGCGAGGAGGAAGTCAAACTTTCACTTTTCACAGATGACATGATACTCTATATGGAAAACCCAAAAGATTCCACCAAAAAACAACTAGAACTGATTAATGAATTCAACAAAGTCACAAGATATAAAAATCAATGCACAAAATCGGTTGCATTCCTATACACCAATAATGAAGCAACAGAAAGAGAACTCGAGAATTGATCCCATTTACAATTGCATGAAAAATCATGAAATACCCAGGAATAAACCCAACCAAAGAGGTGTAAAATCTACATACTGAAAATTACAGAAAGCTTATGAAAGAAATTGAAGAAGACACACACAAAAAATGGAAAAATATTCCATGCTCCTGGATTGGAAGAACAAATATTGTTAAAATGTCGATACTACTCAAAGCAATATATATATTCAATTCAATCCCTATTAAAACAATACCAGAATTCTTCACAGAGCTAAAACAAACAATCCTAAAATGTGTATGTAACCAGAAAAGATCCCGAATAGCCAAAGGGATCCCGAAAAAGAAAACCAAAGCTGGAGCCATCAGAATCCTGGACTTCAAGCTGTATTACAAAGCTATAATCATCAAAACAGTACGGTACTAGCACAAAAACAGACACTAAGATCAATGGAACAGAATAGAGAACCCAGAAATGGACCCACAAATGTATGGCCAACTAATCTTTGACAAAGCAGGAAAGGATATCTTCTGGAATAATGACAGTCTCTTCAGCAAATGGTGCTGGGAAAATTGGACAGCGACATGCAGAAAAATGAATGTGGACCACTGTCTTACCCCATATACAAAAATAAACTCAAAATGGATGAATGGCCTACACATAATACAGGAAGCCATCAAAATCCTCGAGGAGAAAGCAGGCAAAAACCTCTTTGACCTGGCCGCAGCAACTTCTTACTCAACACGTCTCCAGAGGCAATAATGAACCGATGATAGCCAACCACTCAGACTATATGAACTACTCGGACCTCATCAAGATAAGGTGAGGTCCGAGGATGCAGAGAAAGAGGATCTCTTTTGCACTGCTGGTGGGAATGCAAGCTGGTGCAGCCACTTTGGAAAACAGTATGGATTCCTCAAAAAATTAAAAACAGAACTACCCTACAACCCAGCAATTGCACTACTAGGTATTTAAGGGATACAGGTGTGCTGTTTCAAAGGGGCACATGCACCCCAATGTTTATAGCAGCACTATCAACAATAGCCAAATTATGGAAAGATCCCATATATCCATCGACAGATGAATGGATAAAGAGGATGTGGTATACACACACACACACACACACACACACACACACACACACACACACAATGGAGTACTACTTGGCAATCAAAAAGAACGAAATCTTGCCATTTGCAACTATGTGGATGGAACTAGAGGGTATTATGCTAAGCGAAATTAGTCAGTCCGAGAAAGACAAATATCATAGGATTTCACTCATATTAGGACTTTAAGATACAAAACAGATGAACCTAAGGGAAGGGAAGCAAAAAGAATATAAAAACAGGGAGGGGGACAAAACAGAAGAGACTTTTAAATACAGAGAACAAACTGAGGGTTGCTGGAGGAGTTGTGGGTTTGGGGATGGGCTGAATAAGAGGCATAAGGGAGGATACTTGTTGGGATGAGCACTGGGTGTTATACATAGGGGATGAATCACTGGCATCTACCCCTGAAATCATTATAGCACTATATGCTAGCTAACTTGGATGTAAATTAAAAAAATAAATTAAAAATATAAAAAAATAAAAATAAAAAAAAAGAATGAAAGATTAAAAACCACACGCTATCAATAGGTGTGGTATACATACACAATGGAATATTATTCAGCCATAAAAAAGAAGGAAATCTTGCCATTTGCAACAGCATGGGTGTTGTAGACATTATGCCAAGTAAAACAAGCCAGACAAAGAAATAAAAGTACTGCCTGATCTCACTTAGACATGGAATCTAAGAAAGTCAAATTCATAGAAGCAGAGAGTAGAATAGTAGTTGCCAGCATTGGGGAGGTGGCAGACACGGGGAGATGTTGGTCAAAGAGTACAAAATCCAATTATGTAGAATGAATTTGTTTTAGCGATCTAAAGTACAGCATGGTGAATGTAGTTAAAAATACTGTATTTAATACTGGAAATTTGCTGAGAGAGTAAATTTCAGGTGTTTTCACCACACCAGAAAAAGGTAACTATGTGAGAAAATGGGTATGTTAATTAGCTTGACTTCATTAATCATTTCACTATGTATATGTATGTCAAAAATCATCTTGTACACCTTAAATATATACACTAATAAGAAAATTAAACATTTTTACAGATTAAAAAATGGCAACTCGTACTTTATTCACATCATTTGAATGGAAGCTATTGTATTTTGAAGAACCATTTCTTTGCTTTGAAAGAAAAGCAAATGGCATACTCAACTTTGTGTTCTCAGTTCATAATCTAGTGTCAGGAATAGAGACTAAATAAATATTCACTGAATTCGAATTAATGTTTAACCAACAGATATTTGTCAAATGCTCGCTCTGTACCAGACATTGTACTTTGAGCTCAGGATAATTCATTCAACCTCCCACATCACTACTTTCACCCACCCAAGTTTCTGCAACTGCATTTCCAACTAGAAATAATCATTCTACTCCTATCTTTCTGTATGTCTCAGTTTAAATGTCATTTCACCAGTAAATCCTTCCTTGAGCCTCACAAATGCATTTGCAAAATGATATCAAGAGGGATAGAGACTGAGCAAAAAGCTACAGCCTGGGGCTTTAGGCGGCATGGCAGGGTGAGTACATAGAAGTTTGAGGTCAGAGGGGCGCCTGGGTGGCTCAGTCAGCCGAGCGTCTGACTTCGGCTCAGGTAAGGATCTCACAACCTGTGAGTTCGAGCCCTGCATCAGGCTCTGTTGTGGACAGCTCGGAGCCTAGAACCTGCTTTGGATTCTGTCTCCCTCTCTCTCTTTCTGCCTCTCTGTCTCGCTCTCAAAAAATAAATAAACATTAAAAAAATTTTTTTAAATAAAAAAAAAGTAGTTTGAGGTCAGAGATGCTAAGGCAGCTAAGACTTTCGAGGCCAAAATCCTGGAGAGGAAAAACTGAAGAGATGTGAGCCCCAAATCCTTTGCGTAATTTCTTTTTAAGGAATGTGACTACTTCCGAGTTGCACAAGGGCTGGCGAGAGATCAAAACACCAAGTGGAAATCAGACTGTGGGAGGCAGAAGATCTTACCAGAGATTCCGGCATTTTGTAGTGCTGGCTTGATAGGCTGTTTAAGGTGGAGGGGACCTATAACACCTTATGCTTTTACTTGAGAGTCCTAAAAGACCATACCTTAGGGGTAATTGCTACATGCTAGAAATAAGGTCAAATCAGAATTAGGTCCTCCCCAGCAAAGCACAGCACCTAACCTACACTGGGAATACCACCACTGTTTTACTACGATGCAAGTTTAGAAGCTATTGTATAAGAATACATAGAGTTGTTTTATTATGTGAATGACCCATTTGGGGACTCTAATTCCATTTCTTCAAAGGGATTAATCCAGTGCTCTATCTGCCTGCTAGAAGAATACTGAATACACTTTGGAGGAAGATAATCTCATCCAGAAACTCTACAATTTTTTATCTATATTGCCTATCATTCAAAACAAAACGATAAGGTATGCCAGTGATTTGCCAGGACCAAATGAATAAAAAACGGGTATTTCAAAATAAATGTTAATAACATATCTAAGAAAAACAGAAGAGTAACATGAAGAATCACACCAGAGAACTAAACGCAAAAACTTTTTTTTTTTAAAGAAAAACAAAATAAAAAGAATCAAGTTTAAATCTTGGAAATGAAAAATAAATTAGGACTTCAGCAGATGAATTCACAGTAGATTGGATACAGCAGAAAAGAGGGTTAGTAAACTGAGAGGTCAGCAGAGAACATACATGTTACTGGATGAAGAAAAAAAAATAATAAAAATACAAAAAGTGTGAGAGCTATACTGGAAGTTGTGAAAAGATCTAACGCATGTGCAATGAAGTCCAAGCCAAAAGGAGAAGAAATTTCTGAAGAAATATTCAATGATAATATTCCAAACACAAAAGACCATGAGCTACAAATTCAAGACATCCTGCATCTTCCAAATATGGTAAATGTAGGAACAATCACACTTCCGGAAATCATAAGACAGGAAGCCAAAAGCAAAATAAAGTGTGAAAAGCTTGAGGGTGCTGGTTTGCAACCCCCTCCTGGGAACTTTCAAGGTAAGATTTGAAGCCAGCCCCCTACACAGAGGGCAGGGAGAAACCAAAGAAAGATTGGACGCCACGTCCAGGTTAGAAGGTGGCAGTTGTAATAAGCAAGGGGAATTTACATACCTGGCTTGTCTCTGGCGGCAGCAAGACGACAAATGGATCCCCACACCCACCAGCGGAACTTTAACAGCTTGTAAATAGGCCTTAAATGGGTGCAGTCACGCAGACCATGCAGGTGTTTTCAATACCACGTTACTGTCTCAAGGCTGTGTTCCTTGGAGCAGCCTCTGGGAGCGGGAAAGGAGAGCGGAACCCACATTCCAAGGACAGGGGAGGTGTGAGCAGCCCCTGAATGCCCGGGTCCAGCTCCAGGGTCAGTGGGAAGTCATCCTTTTTTGATGACTTTTGATGTTCCCCAACAAGAGGGAAATGAAAGACATATTCCCTTTGAAAAAGAGGAGGGGAGAAGGAGGGAGGAAAACTGAAAGCTAAACTTTTTAGAGAAATGGTAGAAGCACGAGAACAATTACATCTTAAAGGTGCTTGAAGATATTTCACGGACAACCTAGAATTCTACCCAGAGTTATCTTCAAGAATGAAGGTGCACAGAAGGTTACCAATACATTGTATCAATGTCCGTTTCTTGGTTTTGTGTGGTACTGTAGTAAGCCCCGGGTGAAATTAGATAAAGGGTTCATAGGACCTCTCTGCACTATCTTTGCAGCTTCCTTGAATCTAGAATTATTTCAAAATTTAAAAAAAAAATTAAGTGGAAAAAAAATGAAGGTGAAATAACTTTTTGTGACCAACCCCCGCAAAACAAGCAAACAAAAAACCCCCAACCCCAAACCCACCTGAAACTGTTAAAATTCATCACCAGCAAACCTGTATTAAAAGAAGAAATAAAGTCTTTTAAGCAGAAAGAAAGTCAATGCTAGTATAGGCATAGTGCTGAAGAAAGGAATGAAGGGCACAGAAAGAATGGATGTCTGGGAAACGAGAGCAGGTGCAGTAGTTGAGGGAACAGCTTTGGGAAATAATTAAGAAATAGAGTTGGTCTACATTAATAGGCAGATGATAATCCTATCACCTCCACTGCCTGAAGCCTCAGATTAAAATGAGAAAGAACTGAGTACTCTCTTGTAGAATCTTCCAAAATAGCAACTTTATTGAAGTATAATTTACATACACACGATTTAAATCTACAGGTTGATGACTTCTGACAGATGTAAACACTTGTATAACCACCACCCCAATCACAGTACATGATGATTTCCTTACCCCCAAGAAATGATCTCTTCTCTTCCCCTTTGCCTTCAATTTTCTCCAATACTCCACTACAGGTAAGGTTCACAGAATGGCAGGAATGTCACTGACTTGCTAAATCCCAATCTACTGCAGAAGAAAAATTTCCTGAAGTTTATATAGACTAAGAATATTTTAACAATACAACAGTTTTGGATCTTTAAAATTGTTTCCCAGGTCATACTTCTTTTTTTTTTTAAGATATTATTTTTAAGTGATCTCTACACACAACATGCTCCAACTCACAACCCCAAGATCAAGAGTCCCATGCTCTTCCAAATGAGCCAGCCAGGCGCCCCGCCCAGTTCATATTTCTGCCTTCTAAGTAGCAAACTACAATCTATAGTAATCAAGAAGCTTCCAAAAACATTTTTTTACAAAAGGAGTTTTTGATTGTTCCCAGTCTACAATCCATAGTAATCAGGAAACTTCAAAAAATAAAATTCTTACAAAAGGAGTTTTTGATTATTCCCACAGGGATATTCTTTTTTTTAATTATTATTTTTGTAATGTTTGTTTTTATTTTTGAGAGAGAGAGAGAGTGCACGAGCAGGGCAGGGGCAGAGAGAGAAGGAGACACAGAATCAGAAGCAGGCTCCAGGCTTCGAGCTGTCAGCACAGAGCCTGATGCAGGGTTCGAACTCATGAACTGCAAGATCATGACCTGGGCTGAAGTTGGGTGCTTAACTGACTGAGCCACTCAGGTGTCCCGCCACAGAGATATCCTTGATCCTTATTTTTTGATGTGCTGTTTGGGGAAAATGCTTTTGACCATTCCTAATATTCTCTATCCCCCTTTGGAAGAGATATCTACTAGCATAACACACTTAAAAAAATTTTTTTTAACGTTTATTTATTTTTGAGAGAGAGAAAGAGAGACAGAGAGCACAAGTGGAGGAGGGGCAGAGAGAGAAAAGGAGACACAGAATCCAAAGCAGACTTCAGGCTCTCAGCTGTTAGCACAGAGCCTGATGTGGGGCTCAAACTCACAAACCGTGAGATTATAGCCTGAGCCAAAGTCAGACACTTAACCAACTGAGCCACCCAGGTACCCCCATAACACACCTTTCTTAGCCTTCACTCCTTCCTTCCCTAGAAGTAATAAATTAGCTGATGTTAAGTTTGGAGGGGAAAACTAGATATATAGTAATATAAGCTCGGTACCTTAACAAAGTACCATAAACTGAGTGGCTTAAACAACAAAAATTGTTTCTTTCACAGTTCAGGAGTCCAAGATCAAGGTGTCAGCAGGGTTGCTTCTTTTTGAGGACTGTGGGATTCCTTGCATCTCTCTCACTTAGCTTCTGATGGTTTGTGGGCAATCTTTGGTGATCCTTGGCTTGTAGAAGCATAACCCACTTCTCTGTTTTTATTTTCATATGAGGTTCCCCCTGTGTGCTGTCTGTATCCAAATTCTTCTTTTAAAAAAAAAAAATAAATAAGGATACCAGTAATATTGGATTAGAAGCCCAGCCTCCTCCAATATGACTTCATCTTAACTAATTACACCTGTAACAACCATATTCCCAGGTAAGAACACATTCTGAGATACTGGTGGTTAGGATGAATTTTTGAGGGACACACTTCAACCTATAACAGAAATCCCTTCCCCTTTCTCTTGGGAGTGAGTCTGCCCTCAGTGCTCTGAGCTGCTCTTGGCCATGCTATAAATGGATGGAGACAGGCCTACTCTCACTGCAGAGACCAGGGACAGGGAAGGAGAGTGTCAGATTCTGGGATTCAGAACATGAAAGCACGTGTCCACAAATATGTGTCACATACTCTAATATCAGCTCCTTCATTGGTATAGGTTAATATTTTTGCTCTCCCATATGCCTTCTCTTTTTGTCATCTCCTCAGTTGATTGAGAACTTGGGAGGGAAAAGATAAGTGTCGATGCCTATCCTCTCCACTAAAAGTTGTAACAGTGCCACACACCCTACATCTGGGTGATTGGATTATTGAATCCCTTCAAGGGAAATATGAAGGAAAAAATCTCAGTATGGACTTACCACAATCAACTGGGGAGTCTTTACGTGCCTAGACAGAAGAGACTTAGATATGGGAGACACCAGTATGCAACATGTCTTCCATCTGACAGAAGGAATGGGGTGGAGGGAGGCAGACTATTTTGATGGGTGTGCAGTGAGAGTTGCCCCAAATCTCTTGCAGTACTAGGCCTTACAAAGAGTTGCCACTAATTGGGAAAGAACCAGAGGAAAAGGAATAATTTTGTGAGAAATACGATAAATACAGTCAGGGCACACTGAGTTTGAGAGTCTTGGGGGGAAAGGCCAGTGAAGAAGTTCATCTGTCCTTCAGAGAAGGTGTGTAGGGACTCTGTCACCACACCAGTGGCAGCTGAGCTCATGGGAGAAGATAAGATTACCTATGGGGATCATGGGGAGGAGGAGAGGGAAGAGGGCTGAAGATGAATCCTGGTGAAAAGCAAAGTATAGGAGGAAAGATGAAGACAAAGACTTCCAGAAACACTCAGCGAAAAACTTCAACCACCACAGTGCAGATCTCCCACCATGACTCGAACATGCCCTTTTCCAAGACTGAAGTCATACCTTTGGGAGCCCTCTCTTTGCAAAGGGCTGTGTCCGTGCTGACTTTGGCGCTTTACCAGCTCAGCTCGCAAAGTGGTCCCTCCAAAGTGTCTCAGAATTTGTCTGACATCATTCATATGCTAACAAAATATATTAGCTAAAATATTAATCATAAATCATTGTGAAAGGCATACAGGAGGCAGGGAATCAATTTAGAGGCAACTGCCATAACCAGACGGGATCATAAACGCCAAAAGGTCAGTGGAAGAAGCAGGGACAGTGGACGCCTCCTTGAGAGACATTACAAAATGTGTGGCAAACGTATTATTTGCCTGACCCATAATTTCGTGCCTCCTACCTATAAATTATTGCTGAAACAAAGTCCCAATGTCCCAGTCTCCCCCTCCAAAGAAACCTCAGCTTCTGAAATCTTACCCTAGACTCATCTGGTAAGACTTACATTGTAAAAAGAGTCAGCACAGGTGTATACAAGGTCTCTTCTGTGTTATCTGGGTTGGATCGCTTAATGACCAAGCAGAGGAATCATGATCTTTGCTCTCGCTTCAATAAAGTGGACATAGAGGCTTTCTGGAGACATGAACATCAATGTTCCCAAATGTTTAAATATACATTGACAAAAGCAGGGCAGTACCTTTAAAGGAAGTGGCCTGAACGTCCTGACTTGTCAATATTATCTTTTATTACAGATCTGTTGGGGACAAATTTTTTTCCCAAATGTTATTTAACTAGATGGAATTCAATTAAATTTGATCTTTGGTGGAAATAGCTCTCTCTGTATTTAATATAGGACTCACAACTGATGAATGAAACTATTTTGCAAGCAGGTATTCTTACCTTGAAAAGTTCATATTTAATTTGAATGAAACAGATTTCCACATTAAATGATACATTTAACTTTCTATATGGAAGTAAACATTGGCTTTTTACATTTATAGGAGTTCTTCACTATCAAAGTGATGAAGTTAATGATAAATATCATTAAAGTATCCAGCACAAATGTTTCCCCAAATCATTGCTTTGTTATTTATGGATTTATATCTGATCTGATTCAGGAAAACCAGTGTGTTCTGGCCATTAGTTTTCTCATGGCTCCTTTCACCTCCTTGTTCCTCAGACTGTAGATGAGGGGATTCAACATGGGGACCACCACTGTATAGATGACAGAGGCCACTTTGACCTGATCAGCTGAATAACTGGACTTGGGCATCACATAAACGAACAAAACTGTCCCATAAAACAAAGTGACGGCAGTGAGGTGGGAAGTGCAGGTTGAGAAGGCCTTCTTCCTCCCCTCAGTAGAGCGCATATTCAGAATTGAGTGGAGGATGTAGCTGTAGGACACAATTATGGTAAACAGTGTGCTTATGAGGACGGATGCAGAAGAGATGGCGGGAGATATTTCAGCAATAAAAACATGGCCACAAGAAAGCTTCAAGAGTGGAAAGAGGTCACAGAAAAAATGGTTGATTTTATTTGGTCCACAGAAAGATAGATTCATCAGACAGCCTGTAAATGATGAAGCGTTCATGCATCCACCCAGGTAGGAAGCCCCCAGTAGGAGGAAGCAGACCACTGAGGACATCTGGGTGGAGTAGAGTAAGGGAGAGCAGATGGCCACATAGCGATCATAGGCCATGGTAGCCAGCAGGAAGCATTCTGTAGTCCCAAAAGTGACATCAGAGCCAAGCTGGGCTATACAACCAGTGATAGGGATAGTTGTTTTCTCTCTTAAAAAACTCATTAGCATGATTGGTGTGACTGATGTGGAATACCCAATGTCCACAAAGGCCAAATGGCTGAGAAAAAGGTACATTGGAGTGTGCAGCTGTGGGCTGCTTCGGATTAAGATGATTATACTGATATTTCCCACTATGGTAACTACATAAACTCCCAGAAAAATCACAAAGAAGATGGCACATAGAGTGGGATTATCTGTTAATCCCAGAATAATGAACTCTGTCACTGCTGTGTGGTTTTCCATCTATTCATTTAATGGTGGCTATTGAAATCAGAACCAGAGATTAAAATGGTTGAAATTACCCCACACTAATGGGGTATCTTAATTTAATGAAGATACCTGTAGAGAACCCTACAATTAAAATTTTTAAATGGTAACTTTGCCTCACTTCTAGAATACTTTGTGCACACAAATTTTCTTTTCAAATTCCATGAATATATTAAAATTGGAGACTCGATTACCTTAGAATTCAGCTATTTTACTCCTATACTGTATAAAATACTGTAGAGTAAGTCTTCCCCATGTGAACAAGAATGTGTAAAATGATGTTACAGCAATACTGATTGTAATAACATAAACTGTAAATAACCTAAGTGATTATAGAAAGGTCAGCTCTTGATTTTCTACCCTCATCCCAAATGTGCCTCTGCACCAATATTCTCTTTTCAGTAAATACTATCACCATTTATCCAATTACTGGACCAAAAAGTATCGAGTTGATTTTGACATGTTTTTCTGACTTGATCCTTTTCCTGGAATGAAAAAAAAATCACATCCTTAGTTATCATTGATACCAAGGGCTGGAAAGTGTCTATGTTCAAGCTGAATGGGCCAAACACAATTTTTCTTATTGTTATGAGCTAAATCCAGGATATTTTGCAAAATCTTCCAAGATTTATCTCTCACATCATACTTTTTCATGCTTCTTGGATTACATGAAGCAGAGAAGAGTCCAGGTATTTTTATGGACTGGGATTAATTGGAAAGTGAACTGAAGCATTTGGAGACCTACATTGGTAAGTGATGGTTTCATCGGTTGTAGTATGAAACTATAGGGAAATAAAAGTGGGGGCATATGATGGTGATGGGGGGAGAGAGTAGTTAGAGAGGTATGGATGGAAGTAGCCAGCTAGGGAGGCTAGGAAATTGGATTGGAAGAAAAACGATCATTTCAGAATAATATTCCCTTGGTTCAAATTAGAGCATATAATCAAGGACAGGGGAGAGTATGTTAGTTACATTCGGCCATTTCCATGGCTTTTCTAGGTTAAAGAGCAACATATTCTTCTGAATAATTTGATTTTTCTTGAAGAACTTCAATCTGAAGAATTAAGAAAACATACATACATAACTATCAGCAAGCATGGACATTTCCCCAAAAGTTGTGTGTGAATCATGACCATGATATCCTACAATATGAGCAGTACTAGGGTTATGTGTCTGAATGCTCACATTCTGGCTTTTGTTTTTTTTTTTTTTAAATAAGACAAAGCCTCAGCCTGAAAAGAATTACTTTAGAAAAAATAAATGTATGAAAGGCACAAAAGCTTTCAAAGTTGGATATGAGTGCCAGGAGGGAAGGCAAAGTGATGTGCACAAAGACCATGGACTTTGCAGCCACACAAACTTGATATCGGTTTCTAGCTCTGCCTCTCACTATCTATGGAATCAGAGGCACATTGAAAGACATTGTTGACCTTCTGTTTCCTCTCCTATAAAAAGGAAATAATGATACATACCTTATGTGATTCTTGTGTTAAATGATATGATGTGGATGAAAATACCAAGCACTGTGCACACAACAAATAGATGCTCAATTACTAGTGATGAACTTGAAATAATCGACTTGTAACTTCTGGTACATATAAGAGAATCAAATATTTCAGTATCCCTTAACAAAGAACAGTATAAATTAGGGACACATCCACTACAACACTAGGGATAGGCTCCAAGGAGTTGTCACTGTAAAGCAGTGCCATATTTAAGTGAGGCTTATGTCATTTGAGATAAGGCCCAAATCACTCACGTCACTTGTAATTACAAGTTAATTTCTTTATTTGTCCTGGAAAACTACACTGAGAATCCACTGGGATAGAGAAATTACATGTGCATATCTACTGGGACAGAGAAATAGCATGTAAACCTGATTATGTAAAAGTGTGTGAATGAAATACTTTCTCAATACTCTGTGGTTCCTTTTATTTTTTTAATTAAATATAATAATTAAACATTTCAATTTAAATAAACTGAAAAATATTATAATATTTTACTACCATTGAAGTTGATTATTAGATCAACATGACTAATATGGCTGTGACAATTTGTGACATTTCTGAAGTATGGCTATATTCAGTGGCCCAGGTTTTCATGTCACCTATGTTTAGAGATAATGTGGGTTTCCTAGTACAGTTTAACTTATAAACATGAGTCCATTGGAATTGCAATATTATTTTCAACATAAGGGATGTAACTTTTAAAAAATCATATGTATTTTTTACATGTAATGTGGATCTAGGACACTTCACATACATCCCATGCTTATTGGTGGCAGAGATTCTCACGCACATGCTATTCCCTCTCCCCTTTGCCAACCTTAATCCATCAACTCTTAATAAAACAATGAATCTCACACTAACATTTTTCTTAGAACCCTGCCTACCACAACTTCCACATTGACTGACAGATTGTCAAAGATACATGGCCACAATCAACTCTGGTTGTATTCTTTTTTTTTTTTTTCTTTTATTTATTTTTTTATTTTTTATAATATATGAAATTTATTGTCCAAATTGGTTTCCATAAAACACCCAGTGCTCATCCCAAAAGGTGCCCTCCTCAATACCCATCACTCACCCTCCCCTCCCTCCCACCCCCCATCAACCCTCAGTTTGTTCTCAGTTTTTAAGAGTCTCTTATGGTTTGGCTCCCTCCCTCTCTAACTTTTTTTCTCCTTCCTCTCCCCCATGGTCTGTTAAGTTTCTCAGGATCCACATAAGAGTGAACACATATGGTATCTGTCTTTCTCTGTATGGCTTATTTCACTTAGCATCACACTCTCCAGTTCCACCCATGTTGCTACCAAAGGCCATATTTCATTCGTTCTCATTGCCAAGTAGTATTCCATTGTGTATATAAACCACAATTTCTTTATCCATTCATCAGTTGATGGACATTTAGGCTCTTTCCATAATTTGGCTATTGTTGAGAGTGCTGCTATAAACATTGGGGTACAAGTGCCCCTATGCATCAGCACTCCTGTATCCCTTGGGTAAATTCCTAGCAGTGCTATTGCTGGGTCATGGGGTAGGTCTATTTTTAATTTTTTGAGGAAGCTCCACACTGTTTTCCAGAGTGGCTGCACCAGTTTGCATTCCCACTAACAGTGCAAGAGGGTTCCCGTTTCTCCACATCCACTCCAGCATCTATAGTCTCCTGATTTGTTCATTTTAGCCACTCTGACTGGCGTGAGGTGATATCTGAGTGTGGTTTTGATTTGTATTTCCCTGATGAGGAGTGACGTTGAGCATCTTTTCATGTGCCTGTTGGCCATCTGGATGTCTTCTTTAGAGAAGTGTCTATTCGTGTTTTCTGCCCATTTCTTCACTGGATTATTTGTTTTTTGGGTGTGGAGTTTGGTGGGTTCTTTATAGATTTTGGATACTAGCCCTTTGTCCGATATGCCATTTGCAAATATCTTTTCCCATTCCATCAGTTGCCTTTTAGTTTTGTTGATTGTTTCCTTTGCTGTGCAGAAGTTTTTATCTTCATGAGGTCCCAATAGTTCATTTTTGCTTTTAATTCCCTTGCCCTTGGGGATGTGTCAAGTAAGAAATTGCTGGGGCTGAGGTCAGAGAGGTTTTTTTTCCTGCTTTCTCCTCTAGGGTTTTGATTGTTTCCTGTCTCACATTCAGTCCTTTATCCATTTTGAATTTATTTTTGAATGGTGTAAGAAAGTGGTCTAGTTTCAATCTTCTGCATGTTGCTGTCCAGTTCTCCCAGCACCATTTGTGAAAGAGACTGTCTTTTTTCCATTGGATGTTCTTTCCTGCTTTGTCAAAGATTAGCTAGCCATACTTTTGTGGGTCCAGTTCTGGAGTCTCTATTCTATTCCATTGGTCTATGTGTCTGTTTTTGTGCCAATACCATGCTGTCTTGATGATGACAGCTTTGTAGTAGAGGCTAAAGTCTGGGATTGTGATGCCTCCTGGTTTGGTCTTCTTCTTCAAAATTCCTTTGGCTATTCGGGGCCTTTTGTGGTTCCATATGAATTTCAGGATTGCTTGTTCTAGCTTCGAGAAGAATGCTGGTGCAATTTTGATTGGGATTGCATTGAATGTGTAGATTGCTTTGGGTAGTATTGACATTTTAACAATATTTATTCTTCCAATCCATGAGCACGGAATGTTTTTCCATTTCTTTATATCTTCTTCAATTTCCTTCATAAGCTTTCTATAGTTTTCAGCATACAGATCTTTTACATCTTTGGTTAGGTTTATTCCTAGGTATTTTGTGATTCTTGGTGCAATTGTGAATGGGATCAGTTTCTTTATTTGTCTTTCTGTTGCTTCATTATTAATGTATAAGAATGCAACTGATTTCTGTACATTAATTTTGTATCCTGCAACTTTGCTGAATTCATGTATCAGTTCTAGCAGGCTTTTGGTGGAGTCTATCGGGTTTTCCATGTATAATATCATGTCATCTGCAAAAAGTGAAAGCTTGACTTCATCTTTGCCAATTTTGATGCCTTTGATTTCCTTTTGTTGTCTGATTGCTGATGCTAGAACTTCCAACACTATGTTAAACAACAGCGGTGAGAGTGGACATCCCTGGGGTATTCCTGACCTCAGGGGGGAAGCTCTCAGTTTTTCCCCATTGAGGATGATATTAGCTGTGGGCTTTTCATAAATGGTTTTTATGATGTTTAAGTATGTTCCTTCTATCCCGACTTTCTTGAGGGTTTTTATTAAGAAACGATGCTGAATTTTGTCAAATGCTTTTTCTGCTCCGATTGACAGGTTCATATGGTTCTTATCTTTTATTAATGTGATGTATCACATTGATTGATTTGCGAATGTTGAACCAGCCTTGCAGCCCAAGAATGAATCCCACTTGATCTCCTTTAGGTTTTAAGGAAGCCCAACTGTGGCTGATAAATGACACAAATAGGTGGCCATCAATTCCACAAAAATAGCTCAGATCATATCTGCGAGAATTAAATTCCCTTCATTGCTGTCCTCCTCTCAACATTTTGTTCACACCATTTGATTAGTATCCATTATAGTTGGAACATCTTGCTCTTTCCTTGGTTGAAAGTGCAGTGTCTATGACTATTTTTGTATCCTTTAATGGTGCAATGCTGAGAATATAGGAGGCACTGAATACGTTTGTTGAATTAGTGTTAAACAATTTTTAGAAAATCTTTCTGTGTATCAGATACTATACTAGGACCTAAAGATAAATAGGTACTCCCACAACTAAAAACCATTTTATGGTTATATTCATCACTCCACCCCCTTTCAACAGAAGATCAATTGCTAGTCACCTTAGGTCTCAGGTTTAAATTTATTTCACCGTTCAAACTTCCTCTGACACCCTGGACTAAGTCATAGTCTCATGGTGTATAGTTTCAGAGAATCCCAAAATATGTTTTGCATCTATTACACTTTTAATTATGATGATACTAGTGTAAATAATTGCTCCGGGTCTTTTTTTGTTTGTTTTTTTTTTTTTTTTTTTTTTTTTTTGGACTACTTTCCTACACTTACATGAGGGAAGGATCATGTCTGCTTTGTTCCACACTTTATGCTTAGGACATTGCAGAGTGCCTGGTACATAGCAGTACCAGACTTGACATGAGACATCTCGACAGGCTTTTAGGTGTACAATACGGTCTTGTTGACTACAATACAATGTTCCGCAGTAGATCTTTAGAACGTATTTCTCTTGCTTAACTGCAACCTTATGCCTGTTGATTAGCAACTTCCCATCTCACTCCAATTCCAGCCTCTGACAAGCATCATTCCACTCTTGAGTCTGTGACTTTGACTGTTTTAGGTACGCCATAAAGTAGAATCATGTAGTGTTAGTCCTTCTGTGACTGGCTTATTTCACTCAGCATAATGTCTTCCAAGTTCATCCATGTTATCACATATTGCAGAATTTCCTCTTTTCAAGAGTAAAAAAGATTCCGTTGTATGTATATATACCAAATTTTCTTTATCCATTTACCTGTGAGTAGACATTTAAGTTGCTTTCTCATATCTTGGCTATTGTCAATAGTGCTGGAGTGAACATGTGAGTGCTAATATCTCTGAGATACTGATTACAGTTCTTTTAGATAAATATTTAGAGTTGGGATTACTGAATGATACGGTAGTTCTATTCTTAATTGAGCAACCTCCATACTGGTTTTCATAGCAGCTGTACCATTTTGCATTCCCAGCAACAATGTACAAAAGTTTGCCCTCTCTCCACATACTCACCTACAATTACCTTTTTTAAAAAATTTTTAAATTTTTTAATGTTTTTAGTTATTTTTGAGAGAGAGAGAGAGAGAGAGAGAGAGAGAGAGAGAGAGACAGAGCATGAGTGAGGCAGGGGCAGAGAGAGGGAGACACAGAATCCAAAGCAGGCTCCAGGCTCAGAGCTTTCAGCACAGAGCCTGACGCGGGGCTTAAACCCACAGATCGTGAGATCATGACCTGAACCAAAGTTGGACACTTAACTGACTGATCCACCCAGGTGCCCTTCACCTACACTTACCTTTTGTTTTTTTGATAATAGCCATCTTGACACATATGAGGTGATATTTCATCATGATTTTGATTTGCATCTATATGATGATGAGCGATGTTGAGTATCTTTCCTGGTACCTCTTGGCCATTTCTTGTTTTTGCTATTGAGTTGTCTTTGCTGAGTTATTCCTTATATATTTTGGAAATTAATGCCTTATCAGATATATCGTTTGCAAATATTTTCTCATTCTGTAGTTACCTTTTCACTTTGGTGATGGTTTTCATTGCTGTGCAGAAGCTTTAAGTTTGATGTAGTCCCACTTATCTATTTTTGTTACCTGTGATTTTGTTTGCCTGTGATTTCGTTGGTTTTGTTGCCTGTGATTTCAATGTCATACCAAAAACATTATTGCCAAGACCAATGACATGAAACTTTTCCCCTGTTTTCTTCCAGGGGTTTTCTTCTTGCAGTTTTATTTCTTACATTTAAGTCTTTAATCCATTTTGAGTTGATTCTTTTGTTTACTTTAAGATAAGAGTTCAAGGGAAGCAAAAATAATATAAAAACAGAGAGGGAGATAAGCCATAAGAGACTCTGAAATACAGAGAACAAACTGAGGGTTGCTGGAGGGATGCTGGGTGGGGGGATGGGCTAAATGGGCGAGGGGCATCAAGGAAGGCTTGTTGAGATGAGTACTGGGTGTTATCTATAAGCGATGAATCACTAAATTCTACTCCTGAAGTCATTAGTACACTATATGTTAACTAACTTGTATTTAAATTAAAAAAAAAAAAGAGTTCAATATCATTCTTTTGAATATGGATATCCAGTTTCCCCAACACCATTTATTGAAGAGACTTTCCTCACTGTGTATTCTTGGTGCCTTTGTTGAAAATTATTTGACTGTATATGCATTAACATATTTCTGGTACTCTATTCTATTCATTGGCCTAGATGTATGTCTTTATGTCAGTACCATACTATTTGAATTAATGTAGCTTTGCAATATTATTTTGAATCAGGAAATGTGATGCCTATAGCTTTGCTGTTCCTTCTCAAGATTATTTTGGCTGTTTGGGGGCCCTTTGTGGTTCCATATGAATTTTATAATTCTTTTTTCCATTTCTATAAAAATTATATTGAGATTTTGGTAGGGATGCACTGAATCTTCCTGGGAGGTATGGATATTTTAACAATATTAAGTCTTCCAACCTAAGAACACAGGATGTTTTTACATTTGCTTGGGTCTTATTTAATTTCTTTTATCAATATTTTATAGTTTTCACTATACAAGTTTACAAAGTAAACAAAGGAAGTTTCACCTCCTTCACTAAATATATTCCTAGATTATCTTATTCTTTTTGGTGTTTTGCAATGGGATTGTTTCCCTGTGAGCAGAGAACTGTGACAGGTTGCATACCTGAGGGCAGGTGTATAGTCTGGCTTGCATTATACTGAGAGACCTTGAAGGGATGAGAAGGAATCAGCCAATCCTTAGATGACATCGTGGACTGCCTGGACAGACAGAAATCAGAAGTAACCCTAGTGCAAAAGTAAATCATTTCACCCCAAAATTCTCTTCCCCTACACTCCAAGGAGTTTATCTAAAAAGCAGTCTTGCATGAAAAGACACTTCTCCAAACAACCCATCCAGATGGCCAACCGACACATGAAAAAATGCTCAACATCACTCATCACCAGGGAAACATAAATCAAAACCACAACGAGATACCACCTCACACCTGTCAGAATGGCTAACATTAACAACTCAGGCAACAACAGAGGTTGGCGAGGATGTGGAGAAAGAGGATCTCTTTTGTACTGCTGGTGAGAATGCAAACTGGTGCAGTCACTCTGCAAAACAGTATGGAGGTTCCTCAAAAGATTAAAAATAGAACTACCCTATGACCCAGCAATTGCACTACTAGGTATTTATCCAGGGGATACAGGTGTGCTGTTTCGAAGGGATACACGCACCCTGATGTTTATAGCAGCACTATCAACAATAGCCAAAGTATGGAAAGAGCCCAAATGTCCATCGGTGGATGAATGGATAAAGAAGGTGTGATATATATATATATATATATATATAATGGAGGATTACTTGGCAATCAAAAAGAATGAAATCTTGCCATTAGCAACTGCATGGATGGAACTAGAGGGTATTATGCTAAGTGAAATTAGTCAGAGAAAGACAAATATCATATGACTTCACTCATATGAGAACTTTAAGATACAAAACAGATGAACATAAGGGAAGCAAAAAGAATATAAAAACAGGGAGGGGGACAAAACATAAGAGACTCTTAAATACAGAGAAAAACTGAGGGTTGCTGGAGGGGTTGTGGGAGAGGGGATGGGCTAAATGGGTAAGGGGAATTAAGGAATCTACTCCTGATATCTTTGTTGCACTATATGCTAACTAACTTGGATGCAAATTAAAAAATAAATAATTAATAAAATAAAAAACAGTCTTGGAGGAGGAGCTGGTAATACAAGCAAAACCACATAGTTTCACACATTCTCTCAGTAAATATATGTGTTGGCTCTGCCCTTTTTAATTCATACGTGAAACAAAGTAAAATTACAGCCCAACTCTGAGTTTCAAAAGTATAAAACCTCTAGAATACATGAGAGAATATTTTTGTAGCCTTGGATTGGGAAAAGATTTCTTGAACTTGTCACTAGAACACAAAACAATAAGGAAAATGTTGTTACATTAGACTTCATTAAAATTAAAAACTTCCGTTCATCAAGAGACAATTAAGAGAGTGATAAGGCAAACCGGAATGGGAGTATAACTTCCAAATGCAGAAATCTGACAAAAGAGTTGTAGACAGATTATAGTAAGAACAAATCGATAAGAAAAGTACAATCTGAGCATAAAATTGGCAAAGGACTTGAAGAGACATTACACGAAAGGAGATATACAAATGGCTGACAAATGCTTTTTTAAAATGCTCAACATAAGAGGTCCAGAGCGATGAGGGGGAACGCCACCTGATTACTTCATTGTAAAACCTGGTGACTAGCCTCAGACTCTCTGGTGTTATCTTTCTAAAAAACTGTGGATAAATAACATCATCCACAGGAGACCTGAGTTACCAGGACTTCCTGAAGCTATTCCTTCTGCAAGTTGTCTTCTTATCCCTGACTGTTTGTAGAGAGTTCTTCTTTCACCAATTTATATTCTGGGAACAGTGGATTGGGGAGAATTGGAATCCACATTTACTCTAGGATTCATACAACACACATCACTTTTGTAATAATTGGAAAACCATATTTTAATCTTTCAACATGATTAATCAAAAGGTTCTGGAGGCAGGGAAGTAATTCAGGAGGGTGAAAACTGTCCAGGCTCAATCATAAACACCTAAAATAAAGTCGTGATGGAAGTGGTGGCAATGAACACTTCGGGAGATATTTGGGAGAAGGATGGCAGGTATAGTCCTTGCCTGCATCAGCCTGGGTGTCTTAATCCATAATTTTATACCAATTGGCTTGCTGAAAGAAAGTTCCACTGTACCTTCGCCTCCTCCCACCAATACTCCCCAGTAGTTTTTCCTACTATTCAAAAGCTTGTTAGCAAAGGTTCAAAGACAAGTCTTTGGAGACAAACTTTTGAAAAATATGAAAAATCTACTGGGAATTTTCAAAGGAACTCTCAAAGGCTCAGCCTTCAGAGTTCTTCTGTGTTACCTGGATTGAGTTGCTTTGGTGGCAAAAGTATGGAATAAATTCTTTTGGTCTCTTATTCTAGGTGGAAATAAAAATTTTCAAGACTCCATTTCAAAGGTTATGATAACCCTGTCTAAGACAGGCCAAGGCTTCCAGAGAAAGTGACCTGGACTGACACTACTATCAATTGCATTTCCATTGAGTACACAATGCTTTCTAAGATATTAACTTACAAGAAGATATTTTAAAAGTAATAAGCTAACAGAAGAAAAATAAAACACTCTGTAATCATGGACTCTAACCAATGAGCAAAGCAGAGAAAAAGTAAAACTATATTCTCTAGGTCTCCTAATGCTGAAATGTATACATTAAATCGAACCCAGCAGAATTTCATGAAATGATATATTTTGTGACCTAGAAAATTATAAATTAAAGTTGGTACTAATTAACATACTGGCATTGTGTATTTAAGATAGTTCTTCACATAAAGTGATAAGGCTAATGGACAACATAAACATCTATTACATATGTTCCTGAAACTATAGTTTTTCAGTTTCTGGAATCACAATGAATTTCTTTCAAAATGACCTATTTTTTCTAGCCATCAATTTTCTCATTGCCTCTTTCACCTCTTTGTTTCTCAGACTGTAGATCAAGGGGTTCAGCATGGGGACCACCACTGTATAGAACACAGACACCACTTTAATATCGTCAGATGAGTGGCTTGACTTCGGTATGACATAAACAAATGTGACTGTGCCATAAAACAAAGCGACTGCACTGAGGTGAGAAGTACAAAAAGAGAAGGCCTTGTGTCTTCCCTCAGTGGGGTGCATATTCAGGACCAAGTGCAGGATGTATAGATATGAAACAGCTATGATAAACAATGTGATTACAATGATTGACCCACCTAAGATGGCAGGAGATACTTCAGCAACATAAATATGGGTACAAGAAAGCCTCCCTAGTGGTGGGAGGTCACAGAAGACATGGTTGATTTTATTTGGTCCACAGAAAGTCAAGCTCAATAAACAGCCAGTAAATGATGAAGCATTCACACACACCCCCAGATAGGAAGCAGCCAATAAGACGATACAGACTCTGGAAGACATGTGTGTAGAGTAGAGAAGTGGGAGCGGATGGCCACATAGTGATCATAGGCCATGGCAGCCAGCAGGAAACATTCAGCCAAAGTGTTGTCCAAAGTGTGTCCAAAGACAACATCAGAGCCAAGCTGAGCTACGTGGGTGCCAGTATGATATGGAAAAGCGTGATGTACTATTGCTGCAATGAAAATAAAAGAAGACTTCAGAGCCAAAAGCTCTGGGGATAAATTTAAGGTCTGCCACCTGGCAGGTGATAAATTTAAGGTCTGCCACCTGGCCGGTGACCTTGAAAATTATATAATCCTTCTGAGACTCAATATCCTTATTTTTAAAATTAAGATAATATTTGCCTCACATGGTTGCTGTTAAGTGAGATGCTGTATGTTAACACACTTAGCAATAGATAACAGTAAACAAATAATTCATAACTGAGAATCTATTTCAAATAAACAACTAGTAGCTCCTGCTACAAATGCACAGACGTTAATAAATCAATAACAAAGAATGACTGTTACCTGCTGGTCAAATATTATGACAGAGACAAACTCTAGGAGTCATCTCTATATGACAGGGTTTATTTACGCAGGATTTAGGACCACTTAGAATATAAAACTTTTACCTCAGGTCAGAGAAGCACAGGTTTGTCAACATCCCACTGAGAATCCAATGGGAGAAAATCCAACGAGACTGAGAAAATTAGGTGCGTTTATGTATGCCTACACCATTATGCTGTCTGAGGTTCATAAAGGTCTCAGGGGCTTCGTTTAGTCTTCTCATTATTTGTATATAACAATGGAAAACATCAAATTTGTTTTGAAACTTGATTTGGACCAACACAATTAATGTGGGCTATCCTTTGGTCATCCGCGGTATTTCTAAGAAGCAGCCTAGAACTATTTTCTTAAACACTATCTTGTGACTCACAGTTAGTTCCTGAGGAGTTGCAGAAGAGCCACAATGCTCCATGTGAAAGTGACCCATGATTTAATGCAGCATTGGCATTTCCCACTTATTATATAGATCTCCCCACCAAATCTCGAACTCCTTAAATAGACAGAGATGCGGTTATTGAAGATGCTTCTTCCTTTTCCTGCCCCATGTTTTTCTCTACCCCAGTCCTCCCTTTGAATAACCAAGAATCTCTTCCTTGTTCCTGATTTCCATATGGTTTTTCATGAGTGATGTTACTGTTTGTATTGCTCTGAAATTGCTTTCTTTTACTCAAAAATATTTTTTAGATAATTCCCCATGGGCATGCACTAATCTCCTTCAATCTTTGTAATGATTCATAGCATTCTAAGTGTTTGATCAGTATTTATTTAGCTATACCCTGCCAATACCTACATACCAGTAGTCCTCTTGGGTATGCTCTAAGAAGTGAAATTACTGGGTCAAAAGCTTTGCCCAATTTAAATCCCAATAGATAATGCTAAATGGCACTTTTTCATTTTTTCTTTTTTTTTTGCATAGATAAGTATATGATATTCTGGGTAATTCCTAAGATCTATCTTCCAGTTCATTAATTCTCTCTTTAGTTATGTATAATCTAGCATCTAACCTATTTTTTCTGGGTATATTTTTTTATTTCTAGACTATCTCTTTGTTTGTTTGTTTTTTCAAATTGTTGTGGTCTTTTCTAAAACAAAAACCCATCTGAGGTTTCTTATTCTTTTATTCCTTTGAAAAAATTAACCAATATGTTATACTGTCTACTAGCTCATTCTATTACAACCTGATGGTCTAAATCTGTTCTTTGATGTGTCTGCAAACATACCTTGTTTTTTACTGTTTGCATCTGGGTTTGTTCTTTTATAATTTCAAATTTTGAACACATCTTTTTTTAGTGGGGTTTTGTCTGCATTACTCTTGTCTGGCCTGGGTTAAAAGTATGTCCTCCCAAATAAGTTTTGCTCTTTATTTCTGTCACTTGCTTCTATATTACTGGTTCAGGATAAATTGTGATGCCATTTTCTCAAATTGAAGGTTTACAGATGAGGAAGACAGTGTAAGACAGTATATTGACAGTATAAAGACAGTATTTTGAACCCCAAACCCATATTTGGTACAGATTTTGCCCCATAATTCCCAAGAGAGACATTTTTATCTCCAAAAGATTTAACAGTTTGGTGGATGAAAAATTGACTTTATACTACCATGTCAAGCAACAACACTTCAATATATCCCTTTCTGCAAGCAGCTACAATGTACAGTTATTATAATCCTTGGAACTCTGGGAGGCTTGGGGACCTGGCCTTATGGAAATTTAGTGTTCCAGAACCTGATACAATCTCCCTAACGATTTTAACAGCAAGGAGTCACAGTTTACACTCTCAAGAGATTAGATTACCAAACTTTTAATGACCAGCTTCATGTTGGGAAAGACTGTGTTGATAACACTGATAATTATGATATGTGTTGATACAAGAGCTTAAAGGGAATGTCTTCCTCTGAACTGCAGGAACACGCAGTATCCCATCACATTTCTGTGTGGCAGTCAACAAAAATACCCGACTCTCACGTGGCAAGGGAAATCTCATCATTTTTCATTTTGGATTTCTTTTTTCATTTTCATTTTCATTTCATTTTTCATTTTCAATTTCTTTATTCTGTGGTACTGGAAACTGACATTAGTTTGAAAGCTCAAACGCTCTATGGTTTAATGGGGACTCCATGCCTACTTGAGGCCTGTCCGCCCAGGCACATCCCTGGCACATCCCAGGCACATCCCAGGCTAAGTCTTCCTGCAATTTTTTACACTAGTATCACACAATAAGTAGACAAAATATAATGATTTAAAGTCAGGAAGGCCATATTCCTAGTCAAATTATTTTGGTCTGGAAAGTGATTGACAAAATATAACAGGACCTGAAAGATCACTTGTACAAAAAAAAAAAAAAAAAAAGATTGAGATTTTGATTATAGTTTAGACATGGGTTGACTACTTCTTATTGTTGATACCAATCCCCATACCAACAGCCAAAATTTTCCAGCTTCAGGATTAACGTATTTGTGGAAATGTCTCAGTTGGGGGTTTGAGTGTCCTTCATTTTGCATTTATATTATTTGCATGTGATGTAGTTTTATAGAATTGTGTGGTACAAGGGCAAAACTTGTCACAAGGACGTTAAAGCCTTCTGATTTGGCATTTCCTCTTTGGGGCAGTTAATTTGTAAAAGCTGACAGAAAAAATCTCATATTCCCGTGTGGGCACACATGGCACTGGCCGATCCACAAGGGTTTCTCACACACTGACGATGTGCCAAGAACTCAGTCAAGGAAGAGGAAGACTTGTGTATAATCAGAGCCACTTTCCTGTGCCACATCATCTACCAGGTGTAGAAGTGAAAGCGATTTAGTGTTTGCCTTCTACAAATGTAAAACACGGTGAGAAAATGTAGATTCACAAATGCCCCAATCGACAGTATTCCAAATGACTGTTTGGTAGCTTGACTTCGTTCCTGAGTGTGCTATCAAATTATCTTTCCTCTCCTCCCCTCTCCTTCTCTAACACATAGCTATAACCGCCCATTTACAATTGGAAAATAAGAGAAAGAAAAATGTTTTAGCATATTCTGACGGGTTGTTTGCAAGCATGTAGTATAACCTTGCAAATAAGGACAACTTTGATATTCAATCCTCTTGTAGAAAGTGGTAACCTATATACTAAGGAGCAAGTAATATTTGCATATGAAACCTTAGACACCAACCACTTGGCTAGCCAATAAACTCCGGGGGAAGCAACATATTGATGTGGGTGTAATGGGACATGTAATATTGCTGGATCAAGACTATGCTTCTGTGGTCGACTCCCCACATCTTGCGAAGATCTTTGCAAGAAACCACATTTAAAAACATTGTATGGACATGGTTGAATGACTCAAGTCTTGGTTAATAAATAACTTTCTTTGAAGCTGCTTTATTGCTGGTCTTACAGGCTTTCTATTTGGTGCTCTTTCGTCTCTCTAAATTTTCAAGGAAAAACTCCGAGGCTCAAAATGCCTCTGAGCAAGAATAGGCTGATTTTACTACTTGGAATGCTCTGTGTGGAACAAGGTAAATCTGCAACTCTCTCTCTCCCCAAAGGTAAGTTCCAAACAAACACTATCACTGCCTTTGTCTGAAGGAATAACCTTTGCTGGCAATGGGCATCACAACCCCAACTCAATATTCCTTTGGGAAAATAGAAGCATATAAATTTTGGAGATCTAATTGTTTTTCATGTAATTATTTTGAGCTTCTGTCCTGTAATCAGCATATGAAACTGCATAAAACATTCACGGGATACAATTTGAACAAGATGCATTGATCTGGAGAGAAAACTGGGATGATTCACTTATTTGGACATATCCCACAATCCCATCTTTTTTCATGGAGCAAATTCTGGAAATCAGCATCTATTGGTACATCTATTGGGAAGCACTGGAAATCTTTTGGAAAATTCTCCTATTGGGAAATATGAAGTCCATTTACTGTGGTGCATTATGAATGATCTTTTTTTCCTTCAAGTACCATAAGGTGAGAGTAGTTCTTGGCAGGCTTCTCTATAGTCAGAGTCGTGCCAGCCCCAAGAATCATCCTGTTTTCTGTCTTTGCTTCAGCGAGCTCAGGAAATAGTCAACTTCGTGTCTAATTTACTTATGATCCATCCAACTGAAACAGTTAGAAAATAAGTTTTTGATTCAATGTCATGCCTGCATTGGGTTCAGAACCAAAAAGTCTCAGTATTACAGCCATACTTTGCTGTTAATTAGCTGTGATTTTCTTTGATTCTTCACTTTCTCATCTGTAATGCAGGGGCGATAGTGCTTGATTCACAGGCATTGAATGGCGATTAAATGAGAAGTTATTTGAAAAAACTTTGTATATTTTACCATGTTAATCCAAATAGCTATGCTCTCAAGGATATGCTCTCAAGAAAAAACATTTGTTCATCCATCCAACTTTTCTAAGTGTCTACTGTATGCTAGGAATTGTGCAAAACCTTGGAAATACAGAGATGAGTAAAACATAGGTTTTTTTCCCTCATGTAGTTTATAGTCCAATGAGAGAGACAAACAACTCATTATCACAATACTGCATGGCAAAGTCTATAAAAGTGGGGAGGAAAGTGTACTACACAATACAGGAGAGATACTTACCACAGCTTGAGGAAACGAAGGAAGACTTCTCAGTTGAGGTGTTGCCCAAGTTGAGGAATAAGGATTAGAGGGTTCAGCCAGGTAAAGAAGCAGGGTGATTATCAGGCAGGGCTTTCTAGGCTCTCCTTGAAAACATGCTGAAAAGAATGACCTGCAGAAGGGACAGAATTACCATCCTCGAATTACCAGGGAGTCCTAAACATCTTTAATCTATCTCATCTGCTAATTGAGGAGTCAAAAAACACATTGAGGTTAAATAAGTAAATGAAACCTTTTCAGGGATAAAGTCTTCTCCACAAAAAGGAAAGAGTTCTTTTTGCCATTACCTGGCAACCCTTCTAGCCTAACACCACTGTGGTGTGTGAATCAGGACATCTTCTCTCCACCCCACTCTTCTCGAACAACCTGCCACTTTCCA
Source organism: Leopardus geoffroyi (assembly GCF_018350155.1). Lineage (NCBI taxonomy): Eukaryota > Metazoa > Chordata > Mammalia > Carnivora > Felidae > Leopardus > Leopardus geoffroyi. Next base: position 64,875,029 of record NC_059329.1, on the reverse strand, counting down.
CTTGCACAAAGATTTAAATCCAATATCTGACAATGTGTCAGGCAGCATAGACCATGGTCTCCACTCAGTTTCCTGGGTGGAGCAAAGAAGATGTACACACAATTACAATCCAAGGCAGAATATGGCATCATCCACTTCACTACTTAACTGAGCAACTTCTATGCGTAATGAACTGTTCTAGACATTTTGAATTTAGATATTTCTAAGGTTAAGCTCCTATATTTGAGAAGACCACAGCCTAGCTGGGTTTTATGATGTAAAATTAACCATAATGGCCTGTGATAAATCCTATAGAAGTACAGAATGCTGTAAGGAGCCTCTAAGAGGGCAGGTTGCTCAAAACCAAGGGGGCTATAGTCCTGCTAACCCAGTGGAGATCTACCTCTGAGTCCCTTCACCTTCATATTAAAAAAAATAGGTGTCTTCATAATGTGCCCGTTCTATGTGAGAAAAGCTGAAGCAAATCTCACAATTAACATAAAGCCATTTTATAACATTTCTACATGCTCAACGTCCTACAGTTGCTTGCTCAGTAAAGTTTCCTGTATCCCTCATTTCCAGGAACTATCTAACCACTAAATTTTTGTCTTCTCTCATTCCCAGCTCCCACTTGTGGGCAGAGTTTGGTGAAGGCACAGCCTTGGAATTACCTTAACATTTTCAGTCGCATTGTTGGGGGAAGCCAAGTGGAAAAGGGTTCCTACCCCTGGCAGGTGAGTCTCAGGGAACATTCTCTGGCAGGTAGACTATGAGCTGTCTCAGGACTGGATCTCCCAGAAACACATGCTACTCATCAGTGAACTCCATTCTGCCTACCTCATAACCAGATATCTCATGAGTGTGGGCCAGGATCCAAGTCCCTCAAGATGTCCATCCATCGAGTTCCAGAAAATGTGTGTTCAGAATAATCATATGCACTATTGGCTTGCTCCAAAAATTGGAAATGCCATCCCAAACTTTCAGCCCCTAAGACAAAAATTGCACTTCAATAAGCTAAAAAAAAAAAAAACAAAAACCTCGTGAGTTTACAATTAAAAAAAACAATTTTCTTAGTCAATAAATATATTATATTGTTATAGTTAAAGATGCTCAGAAAAGCCAAAGCTGTCATATCCATAGGTCTAATTTCTGTTTGGAGATTTGTACCTATACCATAGGACATCTTAGGGATGTCCTTAGAAGCTGATATCCTAAGAATTCTCTCTCAATCTAATTTCCTGGTCTTCCCATGCCATAGAAATGCCTTTGTGCTTCTGTCTATAGCCTACAGTGTTCGCATTTATTGTCTTTGACATTCTCCCAGCTTTCTTTACCCTGAGAGCCATGTTGTATTCTTGCCTCTTAATTTTGTGAGCAATAGCCCCTTGCTTTTACTTTAAGTCAGTCACATCAATTTTTGGTAAGTGGCTATTTAGTAATGATTGGTTGATTGAATTTGTGCTCAGTAGGTTGACTAAACGGCTGAGTCATTGTCATTTGATTAACTGATGAATTAATTACTTGGTTGAAGAGTCGATTTGATCAGTTGCTTATCTGGTCAATTGGTTGACTAATCAATTCAGAAGTTCATATTCAAGTCATAGTCAGTGGTTTTACTTCCTTTTACTTACTATTCTTCACTGTATTAAACATTTGAATACTTTATTGAATAATTTTTGGTCAAAAAGAGACAGTTCTAATAAATTGATTTTTTTCTAATTTTGACAACGGAATTAACAGCATATACTTGTACCCATTTTAGAGTCAAATCAAATATCATGAACAAGATAAACCAAGTAATAGCAAGTAATTTGTAGAGGCAGATTAAAAAATAGGCTTGAAGCAGTGGTAGTTAAAAGCAAATAGTTAAAAGCATGAGGAAATTGTAGATACACACTATTGTCTAAGAGGCTTGGAGGAATTGAAGCATGTGTCGAAAGATTACCTTAGCCCTCACCTTGTTTTTCTCCCAAACCTCTTCATCTGGACTCTGCTATATCTTATACTTTTCTTTCTTTCTCTTCATTCACAGGCATTGTTCATATTATTAGGGTAACAGTCTGGGCCAACAGTATTATGAAAATAAACAAACAAACAAATAAATAAATACCACCAATTTTACTACCAATTCTACTAAACTCTTACAGCCAACCATCTCAATTAACTACCTCTTCTGTAGACCAGGGTTGGAAGTATTCTGGTTCCAACACTACCCTTCTGAGCTGTAATGGGACAGATTTTACTCCTTCACACTCCACAACTTCTAATATTTGTATATAAGACATCTGGGCCTATTTTTCAGAATATGCTCAGTCTCCAGGTTTTGTGGGAGGGGTCACAGGGCATTGACTTGCTCCCACTTAAGCTCTTTGTAATCCAGGTGTCTCTGAAACGAAGGCAGAAGCACATCTGTGGTGGAACCATCATCTCTGCACAGTGGGTGATTACGGCTGCTCACTGCGTTGCAAACAGGTAGGAAAGGCCTAGTTCATGGATGAATGCCAGATTATCCACCTTCTCTTTTGGAATCAGCAGCAACAACTCTATTACAACATGGAAATGTGTGATGTATGCATTAGCATGGGAACATCCTAAATGCATGACACAAAAAGGCTAAGTGACACTGTCAGAGGGTACTTAACTTGATAGAAAACATACTTTCTTTGCAGGAGTAGAAAATTTTATTTACTCAAACATGACTGGAAGTAATTAAAGAATAACATCCAAGTGAAAACAAAGGATCATAAAGATACATTTGTGAAAAGCCTTTCCTACATTTCAGTGAAAAAAAAAATCTGGTTCATTATGCATCCTAAAAAATTGGTAAAAGAACCCAGTGCTTCTAATTATGACTTTGTTTCATACAATAAAGTCTATATACAAAATGTGTATTCTGGAAAATATTGCTCCTACCAGTATTTTGCTTTTATAACACATGTCTGATCATACTGATCCCATTTTTGGAAGATTTATTTGTGATTTCTGTCCTTGTAAAGGAGCTGACATTAAACATTAGTAATAGAAAGCCATGCCCTGGTAGCCCCTGGCCCTGACCAGCATTGTCCATGTTTAGTCATGGGCTCACTGCAGCTGTTGGAACGCAACTTTATATTTCAGTAACTCACTTCTTGATCCAAATTCTCTTCTTCCTTTTCCAAAAGTGTAAAAACAGTTCTCCCTCAAATGCAAAGGTCATTTTTGTTCTATTTTTTTTTCCTTTGAAATCAACTTACAGCATTTAAAGATTAAGACAAAATTGATAGAGGAAACCAAAGGGAGGCCAGTAAAATGTAAAGAAGTCTCTCATGTCCGCTTTTCTACTGGTCATGCCTCTCTGAGCTTCAGTCTAACAACTTCCATCTTTCATCCACTTTTCTGTGTGCTCTAAATGTTCTATTGTTATTAGTACTCTGGATAGTCACTAGGCTGCAATCAAGTCCCATATTTGTCCTCTTTCATTTTAAGTCAGCAAACATCCCCTGGATATTCACTTGGCATTAGACACTTTGGTGGGTACCAAGATACAAAGGTAAGTAAGATGTAATTCCTGCCCACAGAGAGTTGATAGTCTAAAGAAAAGTTAATTGATAATTTCACTGTAGTGTGGCAGGTGGTTAGGCTAAAGAGATGCTGTGTATTAGGTTAGGTACCCAATATAGCCAAGAGCTGGAGGGAGTATACCAGGAGAAAATTACAACCTTTTCAGTTCTATATAAAAAAAAAATCACTTCTGGGAATAAAGGGTGCCCAAAGACTGTAAGCCCAAAGTTCTTAATACAACTCAATGCATTCTACCGAGTTCTTTTTAGATAACTTTGCTACAGAAAGAATGGCAATAGAGTGGTCTTTCCCATCTCACACCATGTCTCTAAATTACAAACATAAAGAATGTAAGGAGAAGATCCTCACTTCCCATTGTGTTCATCAGTCCCAAAGCCTTAACTGTGTATACTCGCTGAGATACCAGAGTTTTGGTGTTATTACGTCTTTCACAATGTACACTGAGCATTAGATCTCTGATATTAAAGCAGCATACTTAGGGGAATCACAAGTAATTCTCAAACAATCTCACTGCTATTGAAGCCAGGCCAGCCAGTTAGGGTAGCTGAATAAAGTCCACTATGGCTTCAGACCTCTGAGTTACAATATAAATGCATTTTTAGACATTTAATGAATAACATTGCAAAGTATTCAATTTGTCATATTATTGGCTCCATTTGAGGCCACTCTTTACTAGTTCCCCACTTAAATCGGGAACTTTTGCATTTTTACTAGTAGTGATGGAATCATTCTCGCTTTCTCTGTTCAGTATCCTCACACTCATATCATCCATCCATGTGATTTGAAAGAGGCCAGATTGTCAACCATTACGAGTATACTCAGAGGCTAAATGAAAGTCAGCCATTTTACCGCTTCTTCTTCATAGAAATATCGCATCAACTTTGAATGTTACTGCTGGAGAGTATGACTTGAGTCGTATAGAGCCAGGGGAGCAAACCCTCACCATTGAAACCATCATCATACACCCCTACTTCTCCATCAAGAAGCCAATGGACTATGATATTGCTCTTTTGAAGATGGATGGCGCCTTCCATTTTGGTAAACATTAGAGGTTCACTCTGAATTGTCTATCCCATGTGCTCTATAACTTCTGTTCCATAGCACATTTCCTACAGCGTATGTTATGTAGCATATGTCCAACAGTTCTGGGTCATGCACTTTGAGACAGGAATTTGAGGTGGAGGGTCCCCTATGTGAAGCTCTTTTTGCTTGTGGCTTCAAATATAGGATTATGTGGATTCAGGAGAGAGTCTTTCTTTGTCTGATAAGTGGCCCCTGGAGGTGCGAGGCATAGATATTACAACTCTCACAAGGTCTTTGGGGAACCACCTACATACCAAATGGTGAGTGGCTTAGGATGTCCTCTCCTCCGTGGATGAGACAAACCCTGTCCTGCTCTTTTCTTCAGGCCAGTTTGTGGGCCCAATGTGTCTTCCAGAGCCAAAGGAAGAATTTGAGGCTGGATCTATTTGTACAACTGCAGGCTGGGGCCGCTCAGCTGAAGGTAAGAACTTGTATGCCACTTCTCTTAATCAGATGTCAGAACTTCCTGGTGGGTAATTAGAAAATACAGTTGTTTTTAATCTATTTTAAAAAACAACAACAATGGTGTAAGCATTTCAAAAGAGAATATTCATTGAACATAGAAATTCAGGTCTTTCCAAAGGACACAAACCTGAATGTAGCATCTTCAATTGAGGAAGTGCGAGAGTGCTTCACTGGGGCTCTCATCTCTGTGTTTTCTAGATGGCGTTGTCTCGCAGGTATTGCAGGATGTGAACCTGCCCATTTTGACCCAGGAAGAGTGTGTGGCAGCTTTGTTAACCCTAAAGAAACCCATCAGTGGGCAGACCTTTCTCTGCACAGGTTTTCCGGATGGAGGGAGAGATGCATGTCAGGTAGGTGGGAGTGGTCAGGCTGAAAGGTCCCTGGCTGGGCTTCCCTCAGCTTTGCCATCAGGTGAGGGGCTGAAAGAAGGCTACAGGCAAAACTGGATTCTTGTCAGGGGTGGCAAGGGAGGTCAGGTTGAAATAAAGTGACAGTTTTTACAATCTGTTTTTACTGGAGAGTGTGAATTCAGAGGAGGTCTTCTCCTTTTTCCAAAAGACCAACTAACAGAGATAGTGCCATCAGTGAGCTTAGGGTTCTCTACAGCTGAAGGATGGCTGGGGTTTTCCTACTTAGAAGTTTCCATCTAGTGGATAATCACTTTCCTTCCATTCCTCCCGCTGACCAAGATCTGGGATCAGTTTCACTACTGGGCAAGACTTCTCTGAGTCTGCAGGATGAGATAGGAGATGGAAGAAAGGGTGGAAGGGGAAGGATGGGGAAGAAAGAGGTGGAATTGATAGGCCCTAATGATATTTGAAGATTTAATGTGAATTGTGCTTGGCTGTTCTCCTGGCCACCGAGTCCAAGTTATTAGAAGTGAAGAAATATCATTGATCCTCCTTTAGCATATTCTTGGGGGGAAAGAGTGAGCACAGACACTGATAATGATGGTAATGGAGGCTTTTCCCCCTGCAGGGAGATTCAGGAGGTTCCCTCATGTGCCGGAATAAGAAGGGGGCTTGGACTCTGGCTGGTGTGACTTCTTGGGGTTTGGGCTGTGGCCGAGGCTGGAGAAACAACATGCAGGAAGATAACCAAGGATCCCCTGGGATCTTCACAGATCTTAGAAAAGTGCTTCCCTGGATCCACAAACACATCCAAATTGGTAATAAACCCAGCACATAAGGTCAAGAAGCTAGGGCCAGAGAGAGCGTCAGCAGAGTCTAGGCAAGACAGGACCACTGAGCAGACAGGCTTGCTTCTGTTTTTAGTGTAGTACATAAGAATTGTGACATTTATGAAATTTAAAACAAGAGTAAAATATGGTGTGCAGTGTAGCATACAAATATATAAAGAAACGTGAATCCATTCATCCTAGACTTTGTCAAATTGCCTTTAGTTGAAACAATCAGTTAGAGATGTATTTTCACCATTTACTTCTCAACTGTGCTAGCAAGATTTATCAAGCTATAGAGAAATTTTGCTCCCCAGAGGACAATGTCTGCATTGGTTTGTGGTTGTCACAATGTGGGGGTGCCACCCACCTAGTGGGAAGGAGGTATGGATGTTGCTAAGCATCCTATAATGCACAGAACAGACCCATGACAAAGAATGATCCAACCCAAAATGTGAGTGATGCTGTGGTTGAGAAGGCCAGGCACAGATCTGGGTACCATACGTCTGAAAAGATCAGGGTCTATAAACATCTTCTACTAGACTGATCAGAGAGTTAATTGAAACTTCGGTTCTGCCTCCACATCCAACGTAATTGTTTTCTAACTAGTAGCTTCCAGCTTCAATAGGGCTTCTGTTCTGTCCCAAAGGAGTTAATTAAAATTCATTTGGTAAGAACTTGGGTTTGTTACCAAGTGTACAGCGGCAGGCATCCAAACCCTCAGCTCAAGTGGTAGCTACCCCAATAACTCTTTTTTGGTTGCGGGCCACTTATTCTCATCTCCAGCATCCCTTCTCATCAACAATGGGAGAAGTAGACCAGATAACCTCTTCCTCTGTGTAACCTCCCAGCTAATCATGGCCTGATTAGTGCACTTAATAAAGAGAGTGAAATTTCATTCAAACACCGAGACCACGTTCCTGTTTTGTCAAATTACGCCTTCTGTTCTTTCCAGAGATCAGATTTTCATTAGTTGCATAGTGACTTAAAAATCCCTGCACTTTTGAGCCAGGGAAATGCTAACTTGTTGAAATATTGTTCAGGATACCACAAACCGTGAATAGCACGCTTCACTTTCTTTCCCAGGGAAGCGGAGGAAGAGCTCCAGAGGTGGGTATTTCTTACAGCCTGTTCCACCGGGAGCAGGAATTAGTATCTAGTATTTCTGAATGTAAGTTCCTTTTGTAATCGAAAGTCTTAGGAAGAGCTCTCTCTGCTCACTAGGTAGAAAGCTACCCACACTTGGGGCACCCACAGCCATTCCCTGCCAGTCAGGGCAGCCCATCACCCAGAAGGAGCTCTGGATTCTCTCCCATTTCACTTCTTCAAGCCCTCCATCTCAACTCAGCAAACACTTGCCGAATCCTAGCTTTAGATCAGACACTTGAGAGGGAGCGGGAGGTGAGGTGGTGCTGATGGTCACTAAGCTACACGCCTTACCCCGAAAGTGTCCTCGTGTGTACAGGGGACTCTCCCCCACATTGCCAAGTCTTCAATGAAGCTGCTCTGTGACTTTGGGAAAGCCCCTTCCTACCTCTGGACCTCAGTTTCCTTGTCCATAAAGAAAAGAATCTGGGAGCGCTTGGGTGACACAGTCGGTTAAGTGTCCGACTTCAGCTCAGGTCATATTTTGCAGTTTGTGAGTTCTAGCTCCGCATCAGGCTCTGTGCTGACAGCTCAAAGCCTAGAGCCTGCTTCGGATTTCGTGTCTCCCTCTCTCTTTGCCCCTCCTCCACTTTGCGCGCACGCTCTTTCTCTCAAGAATAAATAAACGGTTAAAAAAAAATGTCTGGATCAGATAGTCTCTAAGGCACCTTTGGCTCAAATATTCAGTGTGTCTGTGAGTCTGTGGAACTAAATACAAAGATAGTTTCAGGAAAAAGAGTATCTTGAGAGCTGCAGGAGTAAGTGGCTGGGGGGAAAAAGCCAGAGGAGGCTTTGGAACACAGATGCATTTTAAGCTGAATCACAACAAACAAAGAAAAAACAAAACCACAAAGAACCAGTAGAATGTTGTCAGGTGGAAATGGGATACAGATAAAGAAAAATACTGCAGCTCAAGGAATCCTCTTTGTCGAAAGATGGATGCTAAAAGATGGAGATAGGAAAATGTTGGGGTGAGAGACCAGTATGTCAGTCAGAGCAACTGAAGTGAGGGAGATTAGAAAACAAATGGAGACCAATTTGTAGAAATTTTGGATGCCTGTCAAAAAAAAGTTTGGATTTACTGAGTAATAGGAAGTTGATTAATTAAATAGATAGATTAGAGCAGTACTCTGGCGGTATGAGAACAGCGCATAGGGGATAGGATGGAGGGGAAATCATTCAAGGTGGACTTATGAGATTACACATTAGTTCTAGAGGCTTAGGGCAATGGCCGGGGAATGAAAGGATGGGAATGGAAACAAGAAGAATTGGCACCTGGCAGTCACTTAGATGGGGGGGGGGGGGTGGGAGACAGGGAGGAACCAAGGATGGTACCAAAGTTCTGAGCCTGAGAAACGAAGCAAAGGGCACCTAAAAGTAATCGAATCAGAAGTGGAAGCAGTTTTTTGCAGAACATCTGTAGCATGTTAAGGGGATATCTAGGAGATGGTTGAAAAACGAGGTCTGAAGTTCAGAAGTGTAGAATAACAGTTGAAACTCAGAGTATGGATGAGACTAGTCAGAGGGCTCATGTAAAAAGAGATGAAAGCTAAGGATAGAGGGGCGCCTGGGTGGCTCAGTCGGTTAAGTGTCCGACTTCGGCTCAGGTCATGATTTCACAGTTTGTGAGTTTGAGCCCCACATCGGGCTCTGTGCTGATGGCTCAGAACCTGCAGCCTGCTTCGGATTCTGTGTCTCCCTCTCTCTCTCTGCTCCTCCCCCACTTGCACTTTGTCTCTCTCTCTCCTCTCCAAATTAAATAAACATTAAAAATTTTTGGAAAAAAAAAAAAAGAAAGCTAAGGATAGAACCAGGAAATACATGTATTTATAGAAGCAAGTTATGATGGAGTGAAGGAGAAGGAATCATTGAATCTCAAGGTTAAGCAGGATCTAAAAAGAACAAAAAAGAGTAAGGCATCACAGAAGCAAGAGAAATATTTGACAAGAGAGGAACCATGCATAATGAAGAACCAGGCACTTCTGTACAGGTTCTAGAAGGAGAGGACTATTGTGGCCAGTCACCACTGTTACCCTGATTCTCGTGGCTCTCTTTCCCAGCCTCATGCAGTGAGCAGGATCATGTGCTCCGTGAGTCTCAGGGAGAGCTGCACTACCCAGAAAGCCCCTACCTGTATTATGAGAGCAAGCAGTGAGTAGCCTCCCTGCCACTCTTCCCCCAGCCCCCACCTCCAGTCTGGCCGTGCCCACTAACTGGACACTTTCTGTCTCGAAATAACTCCCTCTTAATGTATCTGCCTGCAGGCTGTGTGTCTGGATCCTGCTGGCACCAGAGAAGATGCATGTGCTGCTCAATGTTTCCCACTTGGATGCAGAGTCTTGTCACCACACTTACCTCTCGATATATTCCTTAGAAGACAGACTTCTTGGTGAGTGGATGCTGACATTGTCAAATGGATGTTGTGCTGCGAGGACTTAATGGGGCCGGGCTGCAGGCTGTCTGGCACTGAGGCATCTGTAAATACCACACTTTCTGTCTGCAAGTTTCAGACTCAGAATTGACAGTGGAAAGGAACTGATGTGAGCCTGTGTGATGGTTGCAAGGCCACAGAACACTTCATTGGCTCCATCTGCTTCCCATGGAACCAGACTTCCTAGATTTATTTGCCGGGTCTGGGGCCCATCAGGGGTAAAATATAGACATACTGCAGGACCTCTCAGGCAGAATGCTGCTTTCGTAGGCATGAAAATGACCTTTCCTGCATCACCCAGCTAATAAGGAAAATACCGATGGATAACCATGAGCAGGAAACAAAGGTTATTTAGGCAAGAAACAGAAACAGGGGAGCATTTCTGTGGTTCTTAATAGGAGATTTTGCCCCCAGGAGATATTTGGCAATGTCTCAAGCATTTTTCGTTGTCATGACTAGAGACAGTATTACTGGCATCTGATGAGTATGGCCAGAGATGCCACAAAACATCTGATAAATGCACAGGACAACCTGAACACGAAGAATGTTCCAGTTAAAAAATATCAGCAGTACCGAGGTTGAGAAACCCTGGTTTAGATAACCCTATACTGTCTTGACAAATCCAGTTCAAGGCCAGTTCTCCTGAAGTCTCTTAATGGATGCTGTTTTCTAGACTCTGAACAAAGACTCTTGATTCTTACATTCCAGGGAAGTTCTGTGGAGAAAGCCTCCCTTCATCAGTTCTTATTGGCTCCAACTCTGTACGGCTGAATTTCGTCTCTGATGCCACAGATCATGCAGCTGGGTTTAATCTCACCTATAAAGCTCTAAAACCAAACTACCTTCCTGGTAAAACCGTTTGCTTATATCACATACTACCCAGGCCTTTTAGAGAAGTTGAGGCCCCGCAGGGATGAAGTGAGGGGCAGGGAGCTCCCCAACAGGGTCTGTTTGGTTCCATCACGGAGGGGGCCACAAGGCAGGTGAGAGGCCATGAAGGTGCTCCTTCTCCCGTCCTGCTGACTCGTGCTGATCACATACCCAAGTGAGCTGAGAGGGCTGAACGAGTTCTGGAGAATCAGCGCACAGACGTCTTCCTTCTTATTAGCTCTGCCTGAGGAGTCAGCTGATGAGCCATTTGTGGGAGACAGGTGGAAGCACACAGAGGATTGATTCCTCTTGGCTTGAGCGATGCCATTGTTAGGACGTTTTCCCTTGTGTTTCAGATTCAGGTTGCAGTTCCCTTACTGTCCTTTTTGAAGAAGGCCTCATACAGAGTCTTCACTATCCTGAATACTATAGCAACATGGCCAACTGTGACTGGGTTTTTCAAGCCCCCAAACACTACCTAATAAAGGTACTGACCTTGGTTACCCTCAACTTTGCTCTGGTATCTCCACAGAAGACCTAACATAAACACCATGAGGGCAGAGGTTTTGTGTTTTGTTTTGTTTTAATCAGATCTATTCCCTGGTACCCAGCATACAAAGTTCTTTGATATATACGTGTTGAGTAACAGACTAGCCTATTTTCCCTGTAACTACCTACATACACCACTAGATGGCAGCTGTGCACTTTACTCTGTTGAAGGGCTGTCTCCATCTGGATCTGGTAACTGGTTTAATCAGTACCTGGTCCCTTCTAGAAACAAGCATTTCTTCCTTATTAACTAAACTGCTAACAAAACACTTTGTAAGTAATGGCTAACAAAAGTCAATGCCAATAAGACCTCAAACATCAAGCCTTCCATGCAGAGGGAACAGAGCAAGCACAGAGGAGCTAGCGTAGAACAGGCTGAGGGACTGGCTGGCCTCGAGTCAGAGCTGTATTGGGAAGGGTAGTGGAAGAGGAGCTGAGTTAAAAGTACAGAGGTTTTTGAATATCAGGATACGGAGTTTATTCAGCATTTGATTCGTAGCTTTTGTGGTTCGTTAAACACTAGTAGGCCATCTGCGGAGAGATGCCACCAGAGAGTTGAAGGTAAGACTGCAGCCAGAATGAGGTTGGAAAGAGGCATTTATTTAGAAGTCCTTCTCTTAAAATAATAATTGAAAGCGAGAGAGGATATGAAGGAGAGAAAGGAGACTAGAAAACAAAGGGGGAGGAGTAAGGATGGATAAGACCTCCAGGTTCCTATATATATATATATATATATACATATATATTTTTTTTTTTTGAGAGAGAGAGCGACAGAGAGACAGAGTTTGAGTGGGGAAGGGGCAGAGAAAGAGGGAGACACAGGATACAAAGCAGACTCCAGGCTCCAAGCTCTCAGCACAGAGCCTGACACAGGGCTCAAACTCACGAACCGCAAGATCATTACTGCAGCCAAAGTCAGACGCTTAACTGACTGAGTCACCCAGGCGCCCCAGGTTCTCATATATTTAAGAGGCAAAAAGAAGTCTGAGAGTCAGGAGGAAGTGTGGAGTTAGAACAGTCCAGAGAACAGAGCCTTTAATTTAAAACACAAAGCAAGCAAACAAACAAAAAGCTGTGGCCGAGTTTGGATTTACCACAAAGTTAGGGTTTGAAAAGGAGGACTGAGAATTTCAGCCATCCAGCCCTCAGCTCATCTCCCAGCAAAAAGGTAAAATAATTGGATTGACAAATGAACAATAGAGAGCAGGTGGGAGTGGGGGGGGGCACCTGAAATAGCAAGTCTGATGTTCGGAAAAGAAAAAAGATCACGCAGGTTTTACACATGACGGGAGAAGAAAACACAGAGAAAATAAGTAGAGAATTTCTCTTTCTAAAAGCTTCTGGAACCCAAACATTCAAAAGAGAAATTTCAGGAGGAAGCAGCACTAAGGGAAGATTGGTTATGAGTAATGGAGGGTAAAAGTTTAAGTATGAGCGGATTTCTGGAAGGAGGAAGACAAAATTTAGTTGAAAATCTGAACGTGCCAGAGCTAGAAGTGATTCAAAAACACACCTATTCAATAAATGCGTACTGAGTGCCGTGCATCAGTGAAATGATGATTTCACACCCTGTAGTCAGTGACAGCACCAGTGTGCAGGACCCATTCAAGATAGGAATTTGGAGATTAGGATTACAAGTCAGAACTATGTGCATATCATTTGACTCGGAGAGAAAAGGGTTTACTACTGGAAAGTATTGTAGTAAGGATGTAGAAATGTTTGAATGGATCCCACTTCTGATAACTCTCCTTTTCCCTGTGCCTACATTCACCATTAGTGATCACTTACCTCCGCTTTGTCCCATCCATGCAGCCCTGTGTCTTTTGCTGAGTGTTCAGGCTCCATTTAATCCCCATCATCTGTGTGTTTAAAATATAAATTCCCACCTCATCAGCCCTATGTCTCACTGCTCCGCTCTTCAAAGTCAATTGAAGGCCGGTACTCTCAAATTGCTCAGATTGTTCTTTGCTGTTTCTTTGGTCTTCCTAGGAGGGCACCAGGGAGCTCAAATATTTACACCTTTACATTTGGTCCCTGTTTGGTAGCTTAGATGCATCTAGAGTTTAGAAGTCTGTGGTATAGCATCTTCTCCTAAGTAATTTAACCTACTCATGAATGCCCCATTCACTTTCCTCTTATGGTCACACCCCAGAGCAAGCTGAGCACGCCACATTTCTCTGCTTACTCAAAATCAGGTCAATGGTTCATTTGATTTGCTGTGGCTGTAATGTGGAGTCTTGTCAGCTTTCCTTTCAGAGTCTGGAAATAGAAGAGAATGGAGATTGTTCTTCTATGTGGCGGTGCACAGGGATGTGGTTTGCCTTTGGACCCAGTCCTTTGGGGGGAATTGTTCTTGGGAGTAAAAAGGGTCTGGTTCAAGCTTCCTTCATTCCCTACACCCCCTCCTTCCCTCCTCCCTAAGTGGTCACTACCACCACCCCTTCTCCCAGGTCAGGGGCAGGAAGGGCCAGAGGGAGAACCAAAGAGCTATTTGGACAGAAGGTGTGGAAGGCCCCCAGTGATCTAAGGGTCAGAAGGGGAAAGTGCCACTGAAATAAGCCCATTGACTCAAACTAGTTCTCTAAGGGGCATTCTCAGTGGGAGTCTTTCTATTCTGAAAATGAACTGTGACACCACAAAAAAGTTTATTTCTCAACAATTGCCTAAAGGTTAATTTTTTTTTTCCCTATCCAATGCCATGCCTATTTGCTGGGTCCTTGACCGCGTCTTGCCTGGGCTGGGCTTTAACCAGCAAGGTTTTGTGGTTTCGTTGCTCCTGCCCCTGTGCTGAGCTCCTCTGGTGTAATGCTCATCAGCTTCCAGTCAGATAAAAATGTGACCTACAGAGGCTTTCAAGCTAAAGTCTCTTTCATCCCTGGAACAGGTAAGAAGACAGAGGCATCAACATCTTGGGTCTCAATTCCCATCCTCGTAATGCAGTAAGAATGGGAAGCCTTTACAGCCCAACATGGATGCAGTTGGTCCTCAGCATTTGCAGCATCTCTGTCCTATAAAGTCACCCTGAACACCAAATTAGTGATTACTGAACCTCTGCTCCGAGGAGTTAGGTTCCTGGGAGCCTCTGGTTTTATGGGTGTTTCTGTTTAAAGTCACCTTACATATTGTTGGTTCATTAACACTGAGCTCACAGCCAGTGAGCCTGTGCCTGTGCCTATAGCCTGTGCCTCAGCAAAGCTCATCTATCACATATATTTTCTCCATAAGGCACATCACAGCCTCCTTGCCCTTACAAACACTAGATGGCACTGCAGCACAATGTCTAGAGCCATTTCAAACAGCAAAATCACCAACAAAAGGCACAAAAATGCAAAAAACCCATGGCATTCAAGGGACCATGGAAAGGACACTTGTTTATAGTATAAGAGCTAAAACAAGAAGGCAGAGTGCCGCCTCATTAGACCTCAGCTAGGAATACGTGCATCAGGTGACTCAAATTGGTCACTGTTCTGCAAGTGTCCTTGAATGATCATGAAAGCACCATTCGTTCTGAGTTACAAATAAATGTTAGGGTGTAGGTGACTTTGCAAATGTGGAATCCATGAAGAATGAGGATCAACTCTATGCCTGAATCATGGCCTGTCCTTACTATATGTGTGATCTAAGAGTCATCTGAGACTCATTTACTCCAGCCTCACCATGGAAGAATAATACATGCCTAGTAAGAAAGTAGAATTAAATCAGATCACCCTTGGCCATGAGCAAGTGTGTAACACATAACAGAGGCTCGGAAATGTGAAATGTCTTCACCAGCTCTCAGCCCCTAGATACACGAGCAACACAACTCCCCTCCAAGTCCTCACACCCATGAGCATTCTGCCCAAATCCTACAAAGCCATCTGTTGGCTTCTCAAGTTGTTCATTCTTGTTAGACAAGCAGTTCTTTATGGCAAACCCAGGTTATAATTAAAATACTCCACTTTTCAATTAAAACACCCATGGTCCAGCCGACTGAGATGCTCCAGAATTCTAACAGTAGTAATTTTCTGGTAAGTTCCAAACACTGGCCCTGTGTGTGTGATCTGAGAAGTTGTATATGCTTACACTCAGATTTAAACATCTCCAGATCAGAGGACAAGTCATTGTTTTTGGAGACATGGAACGTACTACCTGAAGATCACAATGCTTCTGGTAAGATGTTGTGGGGAATGTGACCAAGAGATACCCACAGAGTGTATCAGCCAGGGTTCAACCAGAGAATCTCAAAAAGATATGTTGCAGTCCCAACCTCCAGTACCCCAGAATGTGACCTTATTTAGTGCTAAAGTCTTTACTGAGGTAATCATGTTAAAGTGAGGTCATTAGTGTGGGCCTTAACCCAATATGACTGCTGTCCTTATAAAAGGAGAAATTTGGACGTGGAGAGAGACACCTGCACAGGGAGAACGTCACCTGGACATGAAGGTGGAGAGTGGGGTGATGCACCATCTACAAGCCAAGCAACACGGGTGATCACTAGCAAACCACCGCAGGCTGTGGGAGAAGCACCATCACCACCCACAGAAGGATCCAACCACACTAACACCTTGATCTCGGGCTTGTAGCCTCCAGAACTATGACACAATAAATTTCTGTTCTTCTAAGCCAGCCCGTTTATGATATTTTGTTACAGCAGGCCAAGCAAGCTAATACACCAGGAATTGGCTAACATGGTTGCAGGGGATGACCAAGCAATTAAACCTATCTGGCAGGCAGTCAGAAAGAGAAAATCACAGGGGGCACCTGGGTGGCTCAGTCAGTTAAGCGTCCGACTCCTGACTTAGGCTCAGGTCATGATCTTACCCTTTCCGTGGGATGGAGCCTTTCTTCCGGCACTGCATTGGGCGGGGCCTACCTGGGATTCTCTCTCCCCTTCCCGCCTCTCAAAATAAATAAACATTTGAAAAAGAAAAGAGAAGTTCACAGGACACTGGAATTCCACAGGCATGGGCTGAAGGTATTCTCCAAAGGCAAAATTTCTTCTCTTTTTCGGGGAAGCCTCAGCTCTGTTCTTAAGGCCTTTGCAACTAATTAGGTCAGGCCCACCCAGATTATCCAGGATGATCTTCTTTACCTCAAGTTCACTGACTGGGGACTTTTATTACATCTGCAAAATACCTTTACAGCAACACCTAGATTATTGTTTCATTGAATAACTGGAGGCTGTGGCTTAGCAAAGTCCACACATCAAAAAAGCCATCACACAGAGCTATGTGGGATGCAGTCATTGTCCATTTTGCTCAAAGCAACACTGAAATCTTCCTAGCCACAAGAAACAAACTTCCCATCTAAATAGATTCATTTCGTGGAAATGGGTAAACAGTGTGTCAAACTGGGGTCTGACTCACGAGATCTGTGCACTAAAAAAAAGTGAGTCCACCACTACGTTTTAATGCCAATGAGCATTGAGAAGTGCTGGACTTTCTCTTGTCCTTGTTTGCTCTGTGGCACCCAATGACACACATGTGCCACATCCTGGTCCATGTGGAAAACCAGGTGAGCGGAGCAGGCAGAGGAGGGAGTAGGGCAGCTTTTATGGTTTGCCAATTTGATAGTTTGTCAAGAGAAAATGCAAGCACCTTATTTTTATTTATTTTTTTAGTTTTATAATCTGTCTGACACAGAACATAATATAGAGTGTGGAGACAATGTATTCCTTTTAATGAGAAGTAGAAGTAATCTGAGTCTTTTCGTTCTGTTTTCTTGGACCTCATGATGCATAGATACCTTAGGTAGAAAATCCTTGTAGTGTGGCTGCAGTGGCTCCTTCTCTTGACCACCATGGGGATGCATTCAGCAAAGCCATTTTTCCCAGCCTAAACCAAGTACAAGATTTTCCAAGGAGTCTCATTACAATGCACAGCAAAGATTTATTCATCTTTTATCCACAGTACCTAGTGCAGTGCCCAGAACACGGTAGATGACAAATAAATATTTGGTGAATAAAACTATATAATCCACAAATAGCCCCTGACATAAAACCTCCATGAAAAAAATCTTTCCTGCTTTTCTCTCATAGAACTCACACTTGAGGGCCCTTTTCCTTTATACAAATATCCATAAAAATGTAAGAAGTAAAAGAAAAAGAGTTTACATGTGCCCTGCTTTTTTTTAATGTTTATTTATTTTTGGGAGAGAGAGAGTGGGGGAGGGACAGAGAGAGACAGAGAGAGAGAGAGAATCCCAAGCAGCCTCCGTCCATGCTGTCAGTGCAGAGCCAGACATGCGGCATGAACCCACAAACCTCGAGATCATGATCTGAGCCAAAGTCGGACACTTAACTGACTGAGCCACCCAGGCGCCCCTACAGGTGCCCTGTTTTAAAATTGGCATGCCTAACCTGGGTTACTTAAATCATTCAATAAGCAATTTTGTCCTTCACTTTTTCTTTTGAAATTTTGCAAATCTATAGAACAGGTGTTTTATAAGAACAAAACAATGAACATCTGTTTATCCTTCACTTAAATTCATTAGTTATTGACATCCTGTCACACTGGCTTAATTCTCATTTGATACCTTCTTTGTACAAACCTCCATGCAAGAGCCCAGGGCATGGGGAAGGAGGTACAAAAAGAAACAAGATATCGTGCCTTTCTTCAAGTGATTTACATCTTAATAATGAAAACTATGTGTACTAGACATGCAAAAACTAGACATGCAAAAAGATACTGTGTTACTTCTATTTACATAAAATGAAAATTACTCAAAACTAATAGATGGTATTAGGTGTCAGGATAGCAGTTACCCTTCCAGGGAGAAGGGTCTAGAGCAGCTGCTGGTGGGATTCTGCTAGTCTGTTTCCTGATCTGAGTTCTGGAGTTACTTTTTGAAAATTCAAAGTACTTTATCACTTGAGTGTTTTTCTGTGTGCGTTGTATGTCAGTAAAATTCTCAACAAAAGAAAACAAAGTGTACTGAAAAACTTAATACAAAATATACTGGACTTCTGGATGAGACAATTAGAAAACTGGCATTTGAAAAAAAAGAAAAAGAAAAGAAAACTGGCATTTGATTTGGGCCTACAAGAATAATGTCGCCATTATTCTATACCCTGTGGGGAGCCCTTGGATGGTTTTGATCAGAGGAATCACGTGGTCAAAGAGCACTTTCTGGTGGTTGATTTGGAATGTGTGGAAGCTAGGGAAACATTACCTGCAGGGGGAGTAATCCTGGTGAGCACTATGGAGGACTCAAACTCAAAGTTAGGAGATGGATATGAGATATGTTGTGGATTTAGGGTCCAATTATCTGGTTTGGAGACCAGATAACTGGAGCAAAAAAAGGGGGGGGGGGAAGGGTCAAGGTGAAAGGTGACCTTGATATTTTACTCTTGTGTGAAACACCCACTTCCAGTACTGTATTTATTTCTCTCTGTCTAGAATACAATAAGCATTTCTCATCATTCCCGAGTGTCTACTAAAGAGCCTGGCACAAAAGAGATGTTCAGAGAATATGATCTGGGCTTCATGGTGAGGAGGATCTGTGGGTAATAAAGATGAGTTTTCTTAGTCCCTTCCCAGGTGGTCTCTGCAGAGCCACTACCCGCCCCCCCACCCCCCCAACCCCCGGACCCTTCCAGGTTCCTTTCTAGCCAGATGGTAGGAGGTAAGGAGGCAGGTCAGCCTGAAGATTGCCACCAGGCATCTGTGCGAAGGAACCATCTTTGGGAAGACCTGGGTAGTCACTGCTGCCCACTGCTTCACCAGGATGTAAGTACACCTAGAGAGTGGAACATGGGAGCTAATGGTTTAAGTTGGTTGATCATTAATTCTTCAGCCACCACCTCTGATATCCATCAGTCTGACACCACTTCCCCATTCACCACCACTGTGGACATTCCACCTCCCCAGCAGAACCTGAGCTCCTGAGTGCTCAGGAAAGCTCTGTCATTTCACACTGTGCTCCTAGTTTATTTCAGTTAAACGTGAGGCTGGCAATTAGAGACGTATTTATTTTATCAAGTTCCTCCCTAGGACTTTTTTAATCAGAAAAAGTATTACATTTTGTGAAATACTTTTTCGCATCTTTTGCAGTCATGAAGTGATTCCTCCTTTGATTTATCAATATATCAAATCCTTAATTAATAGATTTCCTAAAATTCCTGCATTCCTGAAACGAATCCCACTTGGGCGTGGTGCATTCATCTCCAATATACTGCTGGGTTCCACTTAGTTCCACTTAGTTGTTTGCATCAACATCCAGAATTGAAATTGACTGATAGCAGAGGCTCTTAAAATGTGGCCTCGAGATGACTGGCGATCTCCAAGATCCTTTTAGGGGGTCTGTGAGGTCAAAACTGAGACATTATCCTCCCTGTCTACTCTCATTCTCTCACAGCATGCAGTGTTTTCCGGGGGCTACATACCACATGCTAGCAGGTAGGACAGGGGTCCCTGGGTGGCTCAGTTGGGTAAGCATCTGACTCTTGATTTCAGCTCAGGTCATGATCCCATGGTTCATGGGTTTGAGCCCCGCATCAGGTGCTGCACTGCCAGTGCAGAGCCTGCTTGGGATTCTCTGTCTCCCTCTCTCTCTGTCCCTCCCCTGCTTGCTCTCTCTTTCTTTCTCTCAAAATAAATAAATGAAGTTAAAAAAAAAAAAAAAACAGGTAGGACATCCTGTCTTCTATTTAGCCAGACATTAAACAGTTTTAAAAATATGTGAAACTGAGGCAACTGGGTGGCTCAGTCCGTTGAGCGTCTGACTTCAGCCCGGGTCATGATCTCCCAGTTCACTAGTTTGAGCCCCCTGTCAGGCTCTGTGCTGACGGCCTGGAGCCTGAAGCCTGCTTCAGATTCTGTGTCTCCTTCTCTCTCTCTGCCCCTCTCTAGCCCCTCCCCAGCTTGTGCTCTCTCTCTCTCAAAAATAAATAAAAAAAACCTTAAAAAATAAAAATATGTGAAACGTCAGTCTTTTTTAAATTTTATGTTTTTTATTTGAATAAAATAAAATAAGAGGTACAGAAAGGAACAAAATACGGTACCTTTCTTCAAGTAATTCATATCCTAACAATGAAAATTATGTGTACAAACTAGGCATGCATATAGATACTGTATTACTTCCATTTACATAAAAGGAAAATCACTCAAAACTAATATATAGTATTAGATGTCAGGATAGCAGTTACCCTTTAGGGGAGTAGTGTCTGAACAAACATGTAGTTATTTAAATAAACATGTTATTTATGCTAATACTTAATGGTTTTATTGTGGTTATCTTAAATAAATTAGCAAATACATAATTTTTTAAGCTTCTGCTTTAATTTCTAACGTTTAACTACTGATAAATATAACTTGTATAAACAAATATCTTTAGGATTCTCAGTGATTTTTTTTTTTTAAAGTGTAAAAGTGTCCTGCGACCAACAAGTTTAAGAACTGCTGACCTATAGCTTTCTTTTTATCTGCCTTTGTCAGACTTTGATATCAGTGTTCTTCATGAAAAGAACTAGAGAAATTTCCTTCTTGCTCTATACTTTGCATATAATGTATAAGAATGATAAATAATGATGTCATGTAATTACATATATTAAACATCTATTTCTTTGTTTTTTTTTTTTAATTTTTTTTTTCAACGTTTATTTATTTTTGGGACAGAGAGAGACACAGCATGAACGGGGGAGGGGCAGAGAGAGAGGGAGACACAGAATCGGAAACAGGCTCCAGGCTCTGAGCCATCAGCCCAGAGCCCGACGCGGGGCTCGAACTCACGGACCGCGAGATCGTGACCTGGCTGAAGTCAGACGCTTAACCGACTGCGCCACCCAGGCGCCCCTAAACATCTATTTCTTGAAGCCTTAAAGGTAACTTTCTCAATTTCCTTCATTCTTACTGTCTTTTAGGTTTAAAAATTTCTCCTTCAGGCAATTTTGATAACTTATAATCTCCTACTAATAGCTATAATATTCAGATTTTCCTACTACTTACTTTGAGTTGTACAAACCATTTCCTTATAATTAATACCTCTGTGTTTGCATGATTTTCTACTTTCCTAATTTTGTATATTATATAAATCGTTTAAAAAAATATTAGACTATCTAGGGGCACCTGGGTGGCTCAGTCAGTTAGATGTCTAACTCTTGATTTCAGCTTAGGTTATGATCTCACAGTTTGTGTGACTGAGTTGTAAGACTGAGACCCATGTTGGGCTCTGTGCTGACAGATACCCTGTTTGGGATTCTTTCTCTCCCTCTCTCTCTGCCCCTCATCTTCTCTCTCTCTCTCAAATAATAATTTTAAAAAATTAGACTATCTACTGTTAGGTCATTTTATAGAGATTTTCTTTTTATTTTAGAAGATAGATGCTTTTTTTTTTTTTTTTTTTTCTGAACCCTTGTCCTCTGTACCCTACTGAGTCATTTTAGCTGACCTAGGTAGGCAAGCTGAACAGGGGCAGGGGACCGTGCCTCTGAGATAGTTCCTGCAGATGACTGATGGGCACAGCTATAATCCATGCTGATATTACAGTGAAGCTGCAAGACTTGATTATGTTCTCATTAGAGCTCTTAACTCATCGAGTGATGTCAGAGAGATTGCTTCATGTTTCTGAGCCCTAGAATCTTTTACATACAAGGAAGAGAGAACATTCTCTGGAGCCTTGCCCTGCGACTGGAAGGGTTGGCTGTTGCTTTCATTGCGATGGCCAAAATGGTGGCCTTTCTATCTCTTTGATTGCAGGGCTCCTTAGAGAACCACCTCCTAACCCCACATATTTTATTTATTTTTTTAGTATTTATTTATTTCTTTATTTAGAGAGAGAGAGAGCATGAGTGAGGGAGGGGCAGAGAGAGAGAGGGAAAAAGAGAATCCCGAGCAGGTTCTGTGCAGTCAGTGCAGAGCCCAATGTGGGGCTCGAACCTATGAGCTGTTGGATCATGACCTGAGCTGAAATCAAGAGTCATTCGCTTAATGGACTGAGCTACCCAGGTGCTCCATAACCCCACATATTTTAATGAAGCCATATCTGAAGTTCTTTTTCCTCTTATTTTCCAAGGAGCAGCATGCAGCTGCCTGAGTGGTGAATGGAAGAATCCATGATCTGGCCAAAGACTCCCCTCAGGTAAGAGCCCTAGGGGAGGATTCAAGAGTCAATGCCAAGTTTGTCAACCGGGTCTAGCTTCACAATGGAGGCCCTCTTCTTTTCCTGGAAGCCTACTGCCGAAGATTTGTCTGTAGGCCAACCTTTCCTTGTTTCCAGCCCCAACAAGACTGTAGAATGAACAATAGTTACTTAGGAAATGCTCCCTGAGGCCCATGTCCACCTGGTGCCATGCTGGGCACTTGCAACACAAGGGTGAGTCAGACACCATCCCACAGGGTGACCACTACCTGAACTTTAGGTTGTTTCGTCCTTTAGGGGAGTTGAAGCACCCAAGCTCCATGCGCCTCCCTTCTTCACTGGGTCTATTTAAGGCTCCTTTTCTCTTATCAGAAAAATTCCATCAAGCACGTGGTGCTCACTCCACCCTGCCTCCTACAGCACCACCTTGGAATAGGATTTGGCACCACTGTAGCTGGCCAATCTGCTTCAGTTCAATGAGTATGTTCATCCCAACCGCCTGCCTGAGAGAGACTACGCACAGTCACAGAATGGGGGCCGTCATCCAGGTCTGGGATGAGCCCTCACACCAGGGTCCTTGGAACTTTACCTCTCTGCAGTATTTCACAGACTTCCTTCCTCATGCACCTTCTGTCAGTTGCTTCTCACACGGCCAATGTGCTGTGAAAGGTGAGGACACTTACCCCACGCCCAGAAAAATAAAAAGAAACTGAGCCGTATAAAATTGAAGTGACAGAGTGACACAAGTGCTAAGTGAGACAGAGCCCACACCTAGTTCAGAAAAGCCTAGTGATTTTTTCCCCTGCCCCTACACTACCTGTCTTAGAGAAGCAGTGGCTAATTCGACACCACTCTGGTGCTAAGCCGCCCTTCCCTAGCGAATGATCATTTTTTCTTTTAAATGGTCACATGCAAGTCTTCAAGGAGCACCATCTTCTTGCCAGACTTGCAATTAGGCTTTGGGGATGCGAAAGCAAATAGAAGGCAATCCCTGATTTCTCGAATAGGATTTGAGAGCCATGTTCAGCTGCCCCAGTACAAGGGGATAAATGCTGTAACAGATGTGGGCGCTAGTGTAGAGGGAGTGATTTCCTAGGAGTATCAGGGAAGCCTTAGCTAAGGATTAGACATTTATGCTGGGTCTTAAAAGAATCATATGATGTTCAGGTAAACAGAAAAGGGAACACATTGCATTCAGGGGAACTGATATGAATGAAGGATCAGAAAGGCTAAGCAGAGGGATATTTACGGCAAAAGGTGCCGTTCTGTGTGGCCAGTGCTTTGACAGGGGGAACTGGGGAGATTGTTTAAAATTACAGGGGCGCCTGGGTGGCGCAGTCGGTTGAGCGTCCGACTTCAGCCAGGTCACGATCTTGCGGTCCGTGAGTTCGAGCCCCGCGTCGGGCTCTGGGCTGATGGCTCAGAGCCTGGAGCCTGTTTCCGATTCTGTGTCTCCCTCTCTCTCTGCCCCTCCCCCGTTCATGCTTTGTCTCTCTCTGTCCCAAAAATAAATAAACGTTGAAAAAAAAAATTAAAAAAAAAAAAATTACAGCCTAGGTCTCAGTTGTGAAGGGCTTTCTTTTGGTAGAAAGGAGGTTGGACTCTATCTTGTAGTCAGATGAAGGGAGTGATTGCCATTTCAGTGTAGAGGAGAACAAAATCAGACCTGACTAAAGAAGAAGTCAACAGGATGGATGGAAAAGGAGAGAGAGTGGAGGCCGGAAACAGTTGAGGAGATGCACAGATTAAGAGCCCAGATAAAATATGATGGGGACTACAAGAGTGACAGGAGGGAAAAACAGGTTCAAGAAACACTGTGTTCATGGAATCAACAAGACCAGGTGACCACTTATGTTTAAAATGGAGGAAAGAAAAAAAATCACACAAAAATGATTCCCACCAGGGCACCTGGGTGGCTCAGTCGGTTAAGCACCTGGTATTGGCTCAGGTCTTCATCTCAAGGTTCCGTGAGTTCAAGTCCCATATCAGGCTCTGAGCTGACAGGGTGGAGCCTGCGTGGGATTTTCTCTCATCCCCCTCCCTCTGCCCTCCTCCACTCACTCTCTCTCTCAAAATAAACAAATAATCTTAAAACATGACTCCCACCTAACTCTAGTGATTGCATAGATAAAAGCTAATTCTTATTTACTCTAGGCCAAATCCTTTCTATGCGTTATCTCCTACAATCCTCTCAGTAAATCTGAGAAATAGGTACTATTATTAACCCTAATTTTGCAGAGGAAAAAACTGGAGCTCAGTGACCAAGTCCTTTGGCCCAAACAAGTAGTGACGTCCCGCTCTCTGATTTCCCTTCTTTCAGGCTGCATGCAGACGTATATCATGTTAACTCTATCTTTAGGATAGACTATAATACAATGGCTCAGACCATAGTTTTCCTAACCATAGCCACATGGTACAGCCATCCACAGAATACTGCACCCTAAACAATGTGATCAGACTCCAGTGTTCCCTACTATCCTCAATCGTGCATTTATAAACAATGCCCTGGGTGGTACTGAGGCCCACCCAGTGTCTGCACTGTAGTAGTAGACCTGTGTGTCTCTGGAAGTTAGTAAGCCAACAAAGTCCTGGTTGTGTTCAAGGAGGAGAAGGGCATGCTTCCCTTCATTTCTCTCTTTTGGACGTTTTCCCTTCCCCCCTCTTCCTAAAGGCCAGCCTTTCTCCAATTATAGATCTGAGGCTCCCAGCCCCACCCATCTGCCCTGGAAACTGCATCTGCTGCCCCATTTACTCCCTGTTGCCCCCACAGTCCAAGCTGTGAACTCACAAATTGCTACCGTCTGGACACTCTAGCCCAGCCCCCGCCAGAACAGATGCTGTTGGGGAAGAGTTGAAGCAATTGCTGTAAACACTGGAGGGGGACTTGACTGGCATTGCTGGGGTAGCTCTGCAGATGTAGCTGCTCAGGCGGGACTCCTCTGGGGGTGGGTGGGACAGTGGGCATTGCACTCTGCAACCTATTTTTTGCCTCTTCCCAAACACACTGTGTCTGGCAAATTCTGCTCATTCCCAGTGTCTGGACACTCTTACCTTTCTACCATCTTACTCCGTCAGGCCCAAGTCAGCCCCAGATCACCAGGTAAATGCAAGATTTTCCATGACACATTTCTTCAGTTCTACAAGTCAAGGCTGAAGATGGTCCAGAAAGCAAGGTGCTGCTATCGTTCTCTGCCCACCTTCAGGGTGCAGAATTCTGATTCTGCAGGGTGGGGAATTCTGATCAGGTGGTATCACGACACTTGAGTTTGAAATCCTGAAACAGGAAAACCAAGGAAACTCCAATTCAAGCAATGTTTTACACTGGTCATGGCACTGGGTGCTTGGAATGGGTGAGGTGCTCCATCAGTGTTCTCTCATAAAGCTCACCTCAGTCAACTAGGTTTGTCTGCTGAGACCCTTTGTTCAGGATGACATTTTTGCACAATGCACAAAGGACAGGCCAGAGCCAGGGTGAGGAGGAAGGGATGGAGTGGGTGGGCTGCTCATATGGTCTGGCAGAGAAAACAAGCTGAAGACGTGAGTAGCAGCAGGAGGCTGCTGAGGGACGTGGTTCACGGGAGAAAAGAGTCCCAGGGTTAGAGCAACAAGAGCATCAGCACCAGAGGGGAGGAGCACTTCCTGGCTTTTCTGATCCAAATCACAGGAAATATATTTCTGGAATAAAGCCAAGTACAAACAAACAAGCCCTATGAGACAAAACAATGGTTCATTTAGTATATTAGTTTCCCATTGTTGCTACGACGAATGGCCACAACTTTGCTATCTTTGAACAGCACAAATGTATTCTCTTACAGTTCTAGAAGCCAGAAGTATAAAATCAGTTTCACTGGGTTAAAGTTAAGGTATCAGCAGGGCTGGTCGCTTCCAAAGGCTCTCGGGGGGGAAATCCTTTCTCTTGCGTTTTTCCGATTCCAGAGCCTGCCTGCATTCCTTGGTCTGTGGACCCTCCTTCCATCTTCAAAACTGGTCACTCCAGCTGCTGCTTCTGGCATCACACTGCCTTCTCTATTTCTTCCTGCTTCTGTCACATAAGGAATACTGTGATCATGTCAGGCCCACTGGACAATCCAGGACTGTGTCCCCATCTCAAGATCTTGAAGTTAATCATAGTAACAAAGCTGCTTTTGCCACATAAGGCAGTGTTCACAGGTTCTACGATTTAGGATGTGAGTCTATTTGGAGAAGTTCATTGTTCAACCTACCACAATTTAGCCGTAACAGCTAGGACCTCAGAAGTGGCCATCCGTTCAGGAATAAAATGGAACTAAATCATTTTCAAGGTCAAAAAGCAATCAAAAAGCCCACAACAGCCTGGAAATTGTTTAGAGAGCATAGGCTCCTCAAGCTTTGATTTGGCCACAGCATCAGTCCTCCCCAGGGGAATCTCGGCAGTGGAGGTGGCTGGTCCCCTCACCGGAGAAGGTGTTTTGTGGAGGCAGAGCCTCATACAGGCTAAAACAGGGACAGACGTTCACTCTTTCTTTTTTTCAGCATTTTGTGAACCCATACTCGTTGTCAGGCCTTAGGACCACACTGTGGATTTAGAGAGTGAGACGTGTGCTCATGGTGTGTTTCGGGAGAGTAGTAAAAGAGGAGCCAAAGCAGGCAGAATGTGAACATGCAAAGGGTGCATCTAGAGTGCGCAGGGGTGCTGAGGAGAGAGGGGAGGCATTGCCTTCTAAGAGTTACTGGAAGCCCAGACAAACGCCTGCCTTTATTCTGCTCCAAGATTAACAAAGGGGGCTGCCTCTCTGATAACATGGAGGGAATATGAGAAGGGAGAACGGAGGGTAGAGGCAACTACTAAGAGAGCCACAGGAAAAAATGATTCCAGAGCACCCCCCCCAAATAGTTGATTGAATCAGATGGAGAAAATTAAGTTCATTCATTCATTCATTCATTCATCCAATACATATTTACTGGGCATCCACCAATTGCCAGGCACTGTTCTGAGGCCTGGGAAACAGCGGGAATTAAAACAGAACAAGTCCTGTCCTCATGGAGCTTACATGGTAGTAAAGGGAGAGAAAGAGTAAGCAAGTAGGTAAGATATGTAGAATGTCATCTGAGGACATGTCTTACGGAGACAAGGTAAGCAAAAAAGGGGCACTGACGGGAAGGACTGTTCTCTTAAGCATTATGGGGCTCACTACCATGTGCCAGGCAGGGGGTTAAATGTTACAGGGCAGAGAGGAATTCATTCATTCATTTGCTATGTATATTCATCCATGTGACAGTCACTGTGCTCAGCCCTGGAGAAACAAGGTCTCTGCCATAATGGAACTTCTAGACGAATGTGAGAGTCAGCCATTTACAATTAAATAGTCAGGATGTATATTACGAGTTGAAGTAAAAGCCATGAATAGCATGTAATGTGTACATCTACTTAAATTGGGGGGTTGGATCAGGCATCTCTAAAGAACTGATATTTGAACTGAGACCCAATGAAAGTATAAGTGAAAGACATAAACAGTTGTAATAAACTATTGTAATTAGAGCAGTATGGTATTGGCAGAGGGGCTGGGCAATGAGATCAAAGGGAAAGCTGATATATGACAGGGGTGGCGTTGCGGGTTAGTGACCAGGTATGAGCAATTCAACAAATATTACTGAGACAACACATAACCCATATGGAAAAAATTAAATTGGATCCCTGCTTCACATCATATACAGAAATCATTTCCAGGTGGTTGAGAGACTCAAATGTGAAAGGAAACACTTTAAGTGTGTCAGAGAAAATAGAGACTATCTTTAGGATCTTGGGTAGGAATAGACAGGTCATACAAAGCACTAGCCATAAAGGCAAAAGATTGATACATTGGGCTACACTGCAATTACAAATTTCTATTCATCAAAAGACGGAGAGAGAAGAAAGAGAGGAGGGAGGCAGGAAAAAAAGAAAAGAAATAAAGAAAAGAAGACAAAAGAAAGGAAACAAAAGAGAAGAAAGTTGTACAACAGGAGAAAATATTTGTAACTGATATAACTGGCAAAGACGTGGTCTCTAAAATATATATAAAAGACTCCTAAAAATTAGTAAGAAAAGAACAACTCAAGAGAAAAATGGGCCAAGGTCATGAGTAGGCATTTTTATTTTCCAGAAAAAGAACTGCCATAGGGAAAAAAAAATACGAAGAATGTTCAACCTCCTCAGCTATGATATTTGGTTCACGAGTTATCATTTTCATCAATAATAAGATATATTAAGATATAATAATATCAATAATAAGATATCCTGCGATAATATCTCAGTACCTGCAGATGTTAGAAGCGTCCACCATGTACGTGCCTGTGCTGGTGCGTGTTTGGGGGCTGGGGTTGGGTTGGGGTGGGAATCTACTTTCTCAGTTTCTCTGTCTCCCTTCAGGTCCAGGAGGCAGGGATTTGCCTTTGCTACGGGCAATGGGAGAACTGATTGGGGGAGAAGGGTTACCAATGTTCTGAAATGTGCCGCGGAGAACCCCCATAATCTATGCCTGCCATTCTGTCTCCTATTGGTCTGGTGTTGGGTACCTGTTATCTGTCTCTTTCCCAATGGAGAATGAATGAATGAATGAATGAACGTTGCAACGAATGTCTTAACTCCATTACATCTCCGCCTCGGGGAAAAACACCCAGCACTAGACCAGGCTCAGAGTAGGAGCTCTTTACGCGCGTCAAACGGATATATTCCTGTGCTCTTTGAATTGGCCTGAATTCCCCTTTCCTTTATCAGCATCCCCTTCTTACCACTCAGACGCCCCTCCTTTCCTCCAGCCTTGGCAAAGTTTCCACAAGGTGCAGAGAGGAGGTTCTCCGTCCGCGCTGCTCAGAGGGTGCAGGAAGAAAGGCAGGATGGAGAGGGGGCCACGAATAAACAAGGGATGGCCCCTGGGAACGGGGACCCCGCAGCAGTGGCAGCCCCTAGTCGCGTGCGGCCCCTAGGGGCAGGGCGGGGCAGAGAGAGAGTCACGCGACAGGGAACTCTTAGGGAGCCAAGGGGGTGGGGGGTGGGTGAGCGGTGGGGGGTGCAGGGGAGGGAGATCCTGGGGGGAGCGCGCGGGCGGGGTAGCGGGGAGGGGTGAGGGGGTACGCGAGAGGCTCCCCGGGGGTTCGCGCGGGGGACGGGGAGCGGTAGGGGTTG
Source organism: Leopardus geoffroyi (assembly GCF_018350155.1). Taxonomy (NCBI): domain Eukaryota; kingdom Metazoa; phylum Chordata; class Mammalia; order Carnivora; family Felidae; genus Leopardus; species Leopardus geoffroyi. Next base: position 64,845,569 of record NC_059329.1, on the reverse strand, counting down.
TAGGAGGGTACGCGGGGGGGTTTCCACGGGGACGCGCGGGGGGGGGCACGGGGAGGCGCGCGGGGGGGTGGTTAGTGGGGAGGGGTGCGTGGGGGGCTACGCGAGGGGCTCCACGGCGGGGTCGCGCGGGGGACGGTGAGAGGTGGGGTACGCGGGGGGTTCCACGGGGGGCGCGCGGTGTGGGGGTAAGCGGAGTGGCTGGGCGCGCATCGCCGGCCGCGGCTTCGAGGCCTCCGCGTCCGCCAGGCGGAGCTGCGGGAGCCCGACACGCCGCGTCCTCGCAACCAGCCCCACTTCGACGACCTGTTCGGCGTCTCGTTCCGGGTGGGTGCCCAGGGCGCGGCGGCGGGGCGAGGCCGTGGGAGTCCAACGGGGCCCCGGCGGGCCTGGCGGCCGAGGGCGTGGGCCGGTCGGCGCCGCGCGGGGCGGGGAGCGGGGCGGGCCCGAGCGGCGCCGGGGCAGGCGTGGCGCGGCGGGGAGCGGGGCGTCAGGCGAGAGAGGGAGCCCGCGGCCCTTCCTCGGTCCCGCGACGGCTGGCTGGGCGATGACCAGGCTGGCAGTGCTGGCGGCGGGGGCGGGAGCCCGGCGGAGTGGCTGCAGGTGAGAGTCCAGGCCTCCTTCACCTGCCTTGGTGGGTGCTGGCGTGTCCCGAGGCGCTAAGCCCCCCACCCCCAGATCGAAGGTACTCACCCCACCCCAACCCCGCCTGGATAGGGGAGTAGCGGGGGAAGTGAGCCCCATCCCTGCCTAGCCGCAGCCACCTCCTGGAGGAGTCAGCGCTTATCCCCGTCTAGTTCTGCCGTTGGGGACTGGGACCATGTTCCAGATTGTGGGTTAGAAGCAGTGTCATCACCTCAAGGAGGGGAATCCCAGGACTTGCACCCTCGAGTGTAACCAGGATGGAGGCAGATGGGCAGGAAGGGCTGGCCTGGTGACATTAGCACTCCCTGGCCATCGGCTTGGCATGGTCTGATGTGCAGCTGACCCCTCCCTACCCTCCGGGTCCACTGTAGGCTCAGCCTGCATTGTTTTATTACCTTTCCCTCTGTCTGGTTTCTTCTGTGCCTTTGGTGTGGGAGGGTACTGCTGTGCCTGAGCACAGTCCTTCCCCCGGGGCCGGCGGGACCTGAGGTGCCCTGTTCACACTGTCTGCTAGGACCCAACCCTGCTCCTTGTCATCACTGTCCTTGGAGTCACAGTGCTCCTGCTGGCCCTGAGGAACATGAACTCCAGGAAGAGATGTATCACCCTACAGGACTCTGAAACCAAGTACCCACTGCCTTTGATTGAGAAAGAGGTGATGGAGTCAGCCCACCCTTTCCGCTGTCAGCCTGTGAAAGAGAAGAGCATGTGGTGGTGGGGGATGTGCTGGCTGGGAAGGCAGGGCAATGGGACAGGAGTTTCAGGGCCTCCAGTTTGCTCCCCACTGCGTGTGTGTGTGTGTGCGTGTGTGTGTGTGTACATCTGTGTGTTCCAGGGTAGTCCCAAATAGAGCTCCTTTCCCAGGCATCTTAGTTGCCCAGAAAGGCTTCTCGAAAGCTGACAGCCTGCCTCTGTTTTCTATTTTATAGCAAATCAGCCACAACACCCGGAGGTTCCGCTTTGGACTGCCCTCACCGGACCATGTCTTGGGGCTTCCTGTAGGTGAGTGGGCTTTAGTATCATCGCCAGCACTGGGCCTTGCAGGCACTCTGCTCCTCTCAGAAACTCAGCTGGGGTGTAGCGGTCTTCTTGTTATCTTTCCTGACACGTGAGCTCAAGAGAGATAGGGAGATGGGCTTGGGGACAGCCCATTTCTTTTCTCACTGTTTGATTTGGGCTGACACAGAAGTGATATCTCAGCATTGAAAAGAAGTGAATCTAGAATCAGAAGGTCTGGGATCTCATCACAGGCTCCTTGCTGGGCAACCTGAGTCAACTCCTTCAACCTCTCTGAGCCTCAGTCTATGAAATGGGGTTTCCCAGGCCTGTCTGCCGCTTGGGTTGTTGTGAAGGTAAAGTGACCGATGGATGAGAAAATTCAGAAAGTGCCAAGTGCTGTGTACATGTGAGGGGTAGAAGGAACTGATGTTCCCCTGAAGTCAGGAGAAAGGCCCAGAATGTGTGGAGAGGCAGGAGGGAGTCAAGTGTGTCTTCCCCACATAGTGTGGCTTTTCAGCAAGGACCTCAGATCCACACAAGGAGGGACCCATTGTGAATACCAGCCCTAGAAGTCTTAGAGTTCCGAGTTACTCCCTTTCTGGTCTGTACCACCACCAGACACCCAGTTTCATGCTGGTGAGGTAGAAATCCTCTGCTAGGTCCACAGCCTGGGGATTCAGAGCTTTGTACAAATTTCTAGTGCTGCTTGCCAGCCTGGTGGAGAGCCTAATCCATGACCTACTTGTCCTACAAAACCTTGACCTCTCCTCAGGTGACCAGGCGGCCAGCCTGGCTCCTGAGCCTCCTCACTGCTTCCTCTCTCTGTCCCCATCCACAAGAGCTCAGTGTTCGCCTGCCTTCCAGCCCTCTGCCTAGTCTGTGGGGTGAGTCCTGTTGGCAAGAAGGCTAAAAGAATGAAAAACTTCGAGGAATAGAAATTTCTTAGAATCTGCCATGACCCACCCTCTCCTCTGCCCTGGTGTAGGCGGTACAAAGTTAGTGTGACAGGTAGTTTAGAGGCTTCTGGGAGAGTCTGCTATGAGGACTCGGCGATCAGTGATGCTTTCCAGGTCAGAGGAAATGCAGCAGCTTAGAAATGGGGCCAGCTAGGCAGCCCCGTTTTCCCCGGGGACGGACACTGCCAGGCCAGGCCCAGGTTGGCTGCATCTGAAAGAGCCTATCTGAGGTCTCCAGGTTCAGATTTGTTCTCAGAAGGAAACTGCCTCAGGTATATATTTCTGCACATCCCTGATGCCCAGCCAGGCCACAGCCAGAGTCACTGAGCCTGTCTTTTCTTTCTTCCCTTCCTTTCTCTTCTCTTCATTTGAATTCCAGTATAGCGCCTGTCCTTTTTTAACCCCGAGTGTTTGCACCTCAGGCTTCAGGGCCTCCTCACAGACCCTGAGGACTTTCAAGGCTTCCTCCTCTCCTCCTTCTCTTCCTCCTTTCTGTGTCTCCCCAGGTCTCCGCTTCTGTCTGCACCTCTGCTCCATCTTTCCTGTGCATAGTTTCTACTCCCTTGGATGGCACAAAGCTTCATTTTGCCTCTGTCTCTTAGCATCTCTTGCTGGCAGCTCCTGCCCTCACCACTGCTTGTCTTAGTCACTGAAGCTCCCACTTTAGATCCAGCAACCATCTGAGTCGCCATACCCACTATGTGACACTGGGTTGTAGTCACCATATGGAGGTCTCTGGCCATACCTGGTCCATTCGGTTCTACCCAGGAGGGGCAGAATTCCATGGCTCAAAACTTTACTGCTGCCCCTCGAGCAGAGCCATTGGCCAGAAAGACACAACACTCTTTCTAGAACTCCTGGTCTGCAGTATCCAAATCCCGGGGCCCAGCATGCCTGTGAGTCTAGGGCGGCTCAAGCAGCAAGAGACAGATGAGGGGGTCGTGATTCATTCACAGACCCCACTGATCCACTCAGTCTAAGAAGAAATGACTTTGTGAAGGCAACATATTTTGCTTTAAAAGGGAAACACTCCTGGGATGCCTGGGTGGCTCAGTCGGTTAAGCGTCCGACTTCAGCTCAGGTCATGATCTCTTGGTTCATGAGTTTGAGCCCTGCGTCGGATTCTGTGCCAACAGCTCAGAGCCTAGAGCCTGCTTCAGATTCTGTGTCTCCCTCTCTCTCTCTGGCCCTTCCCCTCTCTGTCTCTCTCTCTCTTAAAAATAAATAAACATCAAAAAATATTTAAAAGGGAAACACTCCTTTCTATTACTTTTAATAGTTGGCCTCCAACTTTAATGAGGTCTTCCTGTTCCACAGAATATTTTGATGAGTGAGCGTGCATTCACACGAAGCTCACAGCTCCCCTGGGATGGGGGCAGGGCAGGCATATCGTCCCCACTCACCCAAAGAGGTGAAGTGACTTGCCCAGGGTAGCATGCAGAGTGACAAGGGCAGGCCTAGGACCCAGGCCTCCTGGATCTGGACTCCTCCTCTGCTTGGCCGTGCTCCCATGCACCCTGCCACATGCACCCACTTCCCTGAAGCCAAGTCCTTTATGGGAATCCTGGGTCCTGCCTGTTTAGGTTGGCTGTGCTCACATTTAACACTGGATGCTTTTTCTGCAGGTAACTATATCCATCTCTTGGCCAGAATTGATGGTGTTCTGGTGGTCAGGGCTTACACGCCTGTGTCCAGTGATGATGACCAAGGCTTTGTGGACTTGATTATAAAGGTAAATGGTGCCTACTGGGTCCACCTGCCTCACCCTCACAAGCCTATTAAAGGTGGTTGGGTGGAGAGGGGACTCGTGTCCTGGGAAGGGCTTTCCAGCACTGTCATTTAACAGTGAAGCTGTTGATTTGGCCAAGTCTTCAGGGGGTGCTTAGAGCAACTGTGAGCACAGAGGATTTTCTCTGCAAGGTTTCCAGTGGCAAATGGAATTTTTAGTTGTATGCAGCTGTGACCTCAGGTCTGCGTGTATGAAAAACAGGCTGCTTTATTTTTTCAGGTCTACTTCAAAAATGTACACCCCAATTATCCAGAAGGGGGGAAGATGACTCAGTACTTGGAGAACATGAAAATTGGGGACACCGTCCTTTTTCGAGGGCCTACCGGTCGCCTGTTCTATCACGAGCCAGGTACTAGGGGGTTTATGCTGGACTTCCTGCTGGGAGGAAGATTCCTGTGGTTGTTCTAGAAAACGTCTCATGTTTGGGTCATGTGCACTTGTCCTTAAAGTCTTCATACATTCATTCAACACACACACTTTATGAGATTGTAAGCTTTGTTATGGTAGGGGAGTGCTGGGGTTTTTCCTCATCACTGTCTGTCCAGCACAACGCCTGATACATAAGAGGTGCCCGCTAATGATGGAGAATGGATAGATGGATGCCATCCACACTCGCTCACTTACTCACATGTTCACCACCGACTCACTCTTTCACTGCTGTGGCTCAGTGCTCTGCGAGGCTCCATTTAATTTCACTGTGCCCCTCTCCTTCCTCAGAAGAAAAGGTCTAGTGAGTCCTCAAAGAAGCCCAGCCTCTGTTTCCACTTTGTGCACCAGGGCACTGGGACTGGTGGAACGGGGCACACCGGCTTGCTTTTCTGGTTTAGAATGGTGTGGCCACTTCCTCAGGTGGACTTTCCTCCTGGGGCTCCCAAGGAGCATCTGGGATCTTTTGTAAGCTCTCAGGCAAGAGCTGCAGAAATCAGAAGTATCCTCTGTGTTTCCAGGGAAGTTTTCAATCAAACCATACAAAACAAGTGACCCTGAAGCAAAGGTGGTCAGTCACCTGGGAATGATTGCTGGGGGCACAGGTAAGAGGCTTCTGGGGCTTCAGCCACAGGGTGGGTCCCCAGACCTTTTTAACTTTGGACTCATTTGATGCTAGAAGGGGTGGCGTGGGAGACCCTTTCCTAGCTGTTTTAGATGGAAGTGCAAGGTTGATGATAGGCCTGGAAACCAACCTCGTGTGCCCTGCTCCCCTTACTCAACATGGTGGCTGCCCCAGGAAGTCATGCTGGAGACCATAGAAAGGTCTGGGGACCGAGCTGAGTAGGTCCACACATGGTCCCCCAAGGGCTCCTGGAACCAGGTCAAGCCTGATGCTCCCCTTCCCTTGAAAATGAATGCCTGAAAGAATGGAACGTGGGAACACCTACAATGTGCCAGGCACCACAACGGGCACTCGTAAAATGAACACATTTACTTGTCGTTCTCTTTTACAAATGGGGACACGCAGCCAGGCACGTGACTGACCACGGTCAGACAGCAAGTGAGGGAGCTGGGTGTGCAGCCCACTTTCAGTTCCGAGCCAGTCTCCTTCCATCTTGCCACAGGAAAACAAGAAAGGGCCTTTCGATTTACTGTTGCATTGGAAGGGGAAACCAAAAGGAGGGGTGGTCTTCCACTTTGAGTTTTGGGGGCAGACATGAGAAAAGTAGGATTGCGGCTAAGGAAGACTGTTAAGGGGCTGCAGACCAGGGACTGTGGGCAGCAGAGAGGGAGAGAGAGCGGCTAGCTGTGTCCCACCTGCTACTATTCCAGGGATTACGCCCATGCTGCAGCTCATTCGCCACATCACCAAGAACCCCGACGACAGGACCAGGATGTCCCTCATCTTTGCCAACCAGGTCAGCTCTGCCGAATCAGCCCTGAGCTTGCAGGGGTGGGATGGAATGTTTGCTGAGCGGGGCCTCTGCCTTCATACCTCCCCCCGACTGAGCTCTCTCGCTGCTGGGGTGCCTGCGGCCTTGGGGGAGGGGGCCTGGTTTTTCGGTTGTTTTTTTGTTTTTGTTTTCAACTGTTCCCCCAGCCACTTTACGTACTAAGCTTTCCTTCCTTTCTTAATATGTAATTCTGGTTTTCTGAGTATAAAGTCATAGATGCCCTCAGTAGAAATTTCAGAAAATACAAAAATAAATATGACTTTTTTTTTTCTATACATGCCATATATTTGCAATTACATCTATAACACAGTTTTGTTTTTTCACCCAGCATTACCACACAGGCACTTTCTTCTCGTCAAAACTCTTTGTACATATTTTCATCAGTCTGTACCAAGTTGCACCATAATTTACTACATCTTCTGCCTTCAGATTGTTTTCAGTTTTCCCAGTTGTAACGTATATAGTGATGAACAATATAGCCTAGGCTTGATGCCTTTTGGATTATTTTCTTAAACAGAATCCCAGGAGTAGGATTGCTGGTGCAGGAACTGTGAAGAGTCTTGAGATCCAGGTCCTCTGTGTGGTACCTCTGGGCCTGGCACAGGTTTCTCGTGGCTTTGGCTCCCTTTTCCCAAATGAAGCTCCAGCCTTTGCTTTCCTGTCCCGTAGCTCTCCAGTGCTGTGGTGTTAGGTGCGATCTTCTTTCCATATTACGGCCTCCGCCCCTTGCACTCCCTGCGAGAGGTCCTGGGCCCACACTAAGCTCGAGTCCAGCCCGGCAGGATAGCCTGGTGCTCAGTGTGGATGGGGGTGGGGGGCTGGGCCGTCAGAACGAGGCCACCCAGCCTGTGCACCTGTGCTCAGCCGTGTCCTTCCAGCTGAGGACAGTCACCGCCTCTGCCGCACAGCCCACCTCCTCCACCCACGAGAGAGGGTTGGTAGTGCAGGAAGTGCCGCAGAACCTTCATTTGCCCCAGGAGCCGTGGTGACAGCATCCAACTAGAGCAGTGGCAGCTTGGGCAGATGTGTGCTGACCCGTGTGCCCAGTGTGGGGGACAAGCAGGATGTCCCTGGAGGGGCTTTGCTCACGTTCCTTATTTTCTAGACAGAGGAGGATATCTTGGTGAGAAAAGAGCTTGAAGAAATTGCCAGAACTCACCCGGAACAGTTCAGCCTGTGGTACACCCTGGACAGGCCTCCTGTTGGTACGATCCCCATTGTCCCCACTGTGGGTTAGCTCCAACCCTTGACCCACCTCAGGAACTGGTCCCTGGGTTTGGTTTTTGGATCTGTGCTTGAGGGCTGAGACCTTCAGCTCTGTTTCTGCATGGGAGATGGAGGGATTTGAGGGAGAGAGGATTTGGGATGACCTGTTTGTGAGAGCACTCAAGGGCATGTGTGTGATATCTCAGCAGCAGTCCATACATGCGCTGAACCTCAGGAGGGACTCAGAGGGACACTGAGTCACTGGGTCAGTCTGAACACCCACTCCATGCTACACTTGATACAGCATCCCACAGAGATAGCACACACGTGGCATCTAATATGGCCAGTGACCCCTTTTCCCTTACCACCCAGCCTCTCCTGGATAGCAGTCATCACGTGCTAAGCCCCAGCCAGCTGCTGCGACCTTAGCCAACACGTGGCTACCACCACGCACAGCCCACCATCCGTGGCTGTCACTCTCCTGCTGCGCTGAACTGCACCTGCCTTGTCATATAGCTCACTGCCCAGCAGAGGGCGCCCCCAACTGAGCCGCAAACCTCAGTCTGTACGGCCCCAGATCGCTGCCGTGACTCAGACCACACCCCACTATTGTGTTCTCCATCCCTGACAGTGCCGGCAGCATCAGACACCTGCTGGGGGCCTCAGAGTCCCAGCAGTGAGCCTGGGATCTGGGGGTAGACACTTCTGAAGGCTGCCTGAGCCCTCCACGTCCTTGACTTTGCGGCTTCTCTGCAGAGAACAGCAATGCAGGCTTCTAAGTCTTGGAGAGCAGCCTGCGTTCCTTCTCTAGGGAGGCCAGGCAGGAGGCTTGGGGTCAGGGACTCCACCTGGCACCCCCACAGCTTTTTTCTACTTCTGCTTCATCTCAGGCTGGAAGTACAGCTCAGGCTACATCACCGCCAACATGATCAAGGAGCACCTCCCTCCTCCCGGGCAGTCCATGTTCATCCTGGTGTGTGGACCCCTGCCCCTGATCCAGACAGCCGCTCACCCTAATCTGGAGAAACTGGGTTATACCAAGGACATGATTTTCACTTACTAATACCTCCCTTGCTCTTAGCAAATCTGCCTGGTCCCTTTCCTCTGTTTCAGAGTGAGCTCTGCCTCAGCACATTAAAGTGGCATGTGTTCACAAATGCCTATAATGCACCCTTGGGCACATCGCTCCTTTTCTGGGTGTGGGCCTACAAAGCAGCATTCACAGGGTTGGAGATAAACTGGTTTCTGAGACCGCCTTGCTTGGGAGGCTCAATTCGTAGCTTTTCCCATAGTTTGGTGAGATAAGCTTCAGTCCAAAGCATACAGCTCATGAGATGGGGCTTGTGGGACACCTGCTAGGCAGTTTTAGAAGGTTAGAAGGCCTTGGCCAGCCCTACATGTGAACTTTTCTTTGTCCCAAGGAGGTCAGGACTGGCAAAAGTGAAGGGGCAGAATTCCAGAAGAATCCAAGTGGGGTCACATCAGCTTCCAATCTGTCTCCTGAACACCCCTCTTCAGAGTGTTCTGTGTTTAAGGCCAGACCTACTGGAGGGCCTAGGCACCCTCCACGTGCATCCTTCCTTCCTTTGTGGCAGACCCTTGAAGTGGGAATGATGTTCAAATGTATTAGGGTAGTAGTAAATCCACAGGGTAGGAGGTTCCAGGAATGCTGGACTCCTGGGCTTTGTGCAACAAACACAGGCCAGGGCTGTGGTTTTCCTAGCATCCCAGTGTGGTGCCCAGGGTGGTTAATACAGCAGCTTCTGAATTTACAAACAAGAGTAGGCTCCAGGAGCTATTCCTTAAATCCTTCACGTTGCTAAACCCAAATCATACAAGTGACCACGATGGCCTCTGCTGTTCCTGGCCAGGCTGATATGCTTCTCTGTTACTGTGAGTGGGTAGAACCTTTCTGCACTTTACTTCTCATCATTCTCATAACAAGCCAGAGATTCTACGGGGGGAGTTATCCTCCAAGTTACAGAGGAGAAAACTGAGGTTCCAAGATGAAGTTATTGCCCCCAGGTCATTCCAACAGGAGGTGGCAGGGGTGGGCTTCAGACCCGGCTGTGTTTAATCCAAGACATTGCCTTTCTACAGAAACTGGATGGTAGTGTTGCTGCAACCTGGTGTCACCATGTGTGTGTGTTTGGGGGGGTGGGTGGGGTGGGGGGAGGCTGGGGGTGGGTACAGGACAAGGGAAACCGGCTCTAGAGATCTCACTGAAGTGCAGCTATGCCCTGCCTACAGGGATGATCCCCTGAGGGCCAGTAGGGGCGCCTCGGTAGTGGGGCTGGGGGTGGTGAGCCTTCACTCATTTGTGTGTTCAGCGCCCCCTCAGTGAATCCCCTACTTGGGGAAAGATACTCTGCCAGGCGCTATAGGATGAGGAAGAGCCTACTGGAAGATATTTTTCTCTAACACACATCTTCCCATGCTTGTCCCTGCTTTCACTAGTCCCCACCTGGCCACCTGTGTCTCCAAGATAAATCACAGGGACCTGGCTCGCAGGGCCTTTCCTGATCTGACTCCAGCTGACTTCACCAGATTTTTCCTTCCCTGGGCCTCCCACTTTTACCCCATTCTGTGGCCCAGTGACTCTCAGCTAGGGGGCAGTTTTGCCCCCCCCCCCCCCACAGAAAGAACATTTGGCAAAGTCTGGAGACATTTTCGGTTGTCACAACCAGAGGCGGCATGCTGTTGCCAGACAGGGGTAGAGGATGCCGCGAAACCTCCTACAACACACAAACTAGCCCCCATCATGACAAATTATTCAGCCCTAAGTGACAGCAGCGCAGAGGTTGAGAAACTGTTCTCTGGTTTTAGCAACTTTGGGCACTTCCTGGGATGTGCTGGCATGTTCCACGTCCATCTGCCTGGAATGCCTTTCCCCTCTGGCACCCTTGGGGAACCTGATTCATCTCTGAAATCCAAGTTGTTTTCAGTCCCCTCCCCCAGCTCTCCATTAAAAAGGACACCTTGTTTTTTCAGGCTGTAGAGACTTCTACTGGAGCCTCTATAACTTTCAGCACATGCCTGTTTGAAACAGATGTGCACCCCCCACTAGACCATCAGCACCCTCAGACAAGGACCTTGACATTCATGCCTGTCTGTATCTGTAGCCCTTCTTAGCCTGGCATGGAACATGCTTAACCCGCACATATGAAGGGGTGGGTGGATGGGGAACTTGGCAGCATGGAGCCCCTAAGCAGTCTAAGGACCAGCATTGGCTCTTATTCCGGTCTGTACAGGAGCCCACGCATAGCAGGTTGCTTGGTGAGTTTGTGCTGAGAGGCTATGGAAAGGAAGACACAGTACTTCAGGGTGAGCCAGGAAGGGCTCGGGCTCAAGGGCAGACTACACAGTGGGACACAGGGACCTCTAACCAACACATCAGTGAAGGCTTCCTGAAAGAAGTGGTGTCATGCTGGGTCTTGTGAAGGGGACCACGGGGGAAAAGTAGGTCCCACGGTGGGGGAAATGCAGAGACACAGGCTACAGAGTGGCTTCTGAACGGCCTTGGGTGCTAGCAAAGGCTTTTGAACTCTACTCTGGCTTCTGGAACTGAGGCGTTCTTAGCATAAAGGTAACAGGATCAAAACAGTGCTTTGGGAAGGCCACTCTGGGGTAAGGTAGAGAACCTTTGGAGGGACCAGTTGGGAAGGTGATGGACTAAGGAGGAGACCAGCTTTGGAAATCAGAGGAGAGAGGAGGCCCAAGCCACCACAGGGAGGAAGAGGAAGGGGCTCTACCAAGTGGGGAGACTGTTTGGGAGGGACAGTATGGCTGAGGTAGGAGACACCCCAGGGGAACAGGCTGCTCTGGGAAGATGGCGAGTGGCGGTGGAACCGTTGGTTTGGGGTAAGCAAGCACTGTCCACTGGGGGGAGCCATTTGATCAGACAACTGCACTTTGGAGCCTGTGCTGCCTGTCAGCTAGGGTGAGCTTGAGTGCCTGCACGTGTTAGAGCGGCCTCTGCTCTGGAGGAGGCCCAGCACTGACAACCTCTGTTGCAGAGGAGGGTAGGATGAGGGCAGTTGGGGCAGTGGGAAGAGAGGCCCATCGCTCCTTCCCTGCAGTCATCCTGAACACCAACGCCCTGGCCAGGTTCCTGTGGATGAAGTACTCCCTGTGTGTGGAAGCAGCCCAGGAGGGGCCCCCTTTCATTCCAGCCACTCCAGTACAGCCAGAACATTGTTTTCAGGATTTTCTTACAGCAGAGCTTTTATGAACTCATTGCCCTTTCCCTTTGGTGTAAGAACCTCCCAACTGTCTCAGGGAAGAGCGTGAGCCATTGAATCGAGTCTGTGCTGATGTCTCACTGCCCTCCCCACAGAAGTGGGGTGCCGTCCACGTATAAAAGTACAAAAGGTATAAAAGCTGTGGTGAAGAGCACAGTACAGTTGAAAACACGGGGCCCCCTGGGCCCACCCCCTGACATCTGTTCACCACTCTGCTCGCTCCTGTCAGTACCCTCGTTCCAAGATGTCCTGCCAGCCCGTCTGGACTCTGCAGGTGGCTGTGCCAGCCCCCCTTGAAGCAGAGACTTGGGGCCCCCACACGTGCCTCTCTGGCCTCTTGGCCATGAAGAAAGTCATCTCCAGTCCTCAGGGTTGGGAGCCGCCAGGCGAGAGTCGTTCAGCAGCTGGTCCTGGCTCAGCATAGTCTGAAAGGACACGGGCCCAAGGGGTAGTTGAACAGGGTTTTGGTCAGGGCTGCCCTGTGGCAGCTACATGGGAAGCAGTGGGCCACATTGGTGTGGTCCCATCTGACACTAGCACCCTCTAAGTTCATGAGATCCAGGACCCCCACATATTGAATCAGAACAGATAGCACTATCAAGAATATGTGTTGCTCATACCTTAGAGGTAAAATTGCTATTTCAAGACCACCAAAGGCCTACTAGTGGTAATGAGGGCAAGGTTGGGTGCATTCATTTCAGTGTATGAGCCAAAAAAAAAAAAAAAAAAAAGTTAAATAAAAATGGTCCCATTTGGATTCAGGGAGATCACCCTGCCTCCCCCTCTACTTCAGTCTTGCCCTTGGATACAGCCTTCTTAATGTGCCTCGATAGATAAGTGAAGGACAGTGACAGGAGCCTCAACATGGACAGATGATACAGCAGTGGGCTCAGTGATGGGACCATCCAGGGACTAATGGGCAGTTGAAGGTACAGGGCCTCAAAAATGTGAATCTTCGCTGTGGATGGTCTTTTACTGCCAGCTCTAGCCTGCCTACAAAGAGGATATTATGAGCTCTGCTTTACTAATAACTAAGCTGGGGTGTGGAGAGAGAATGCCTTGCCTGAGGTTCCAGAGTTAGTAGGAGGCAAAGCAGGGCCTTGAACCAGATTGGCCTCACTCCAAAGTGGCTCGCTCCTCCCCAACACCATGCTGCCTCCCTGTGATACAGCTTGTCCTCATGAGGCACATCAGGACATGTCCACATGCCCATGATATCCACAAAGTCAGAAGCCTGACAGGATATACATGTGTCAAGGGTAGAGAGGGCAGAACAGTGTCCAGCAGGTCTGAGATGAGGCCCGGGCACCAGGCTGATAGGCAGGTGACCCAGAACTGCCAAGCACTGTGGTTTCCTCACCAGCCCTGAGCCTCGGAAGACGACTGAGACCCGGCACACTTCAGCTGGTTTCAGCTCAGGGCCCAGGACCTGTCTCAGTGCTCCTGGCAACTCAAGGCCCAGCTCAAGGCCCAGCAGCAGGCCAGTGGAGAAGCTTCTGGGCTGCTTTCTACCACAGAGCTGGCTCCAGCTCAGGCCACCATGCCTAGCACCATCCTGCGGATTCCTGGCAGAGGCACTGATGACACAGGTTCAGGGTGGGGTGGGGGTCTCAGGCCTTGTGCACCACTGTACCAAACTCACGGGGCCACCCCGGCACCTGTCCTGCTGTGGAGAGAGGGGTCAGAATCCTACCGTGAGACGGTGAATGTCTTGGGAGAGGAGCCCTATCTGCGTCACAGTGCCTTCCGAAGGCGCCATCTGTAAAATGGGCGGCAGCCTGGTCAACACACGTGGACTCAGCTTGTGATTCACAGAGATGGCATGCAAGTCCTGTCCTGGGGGAGTGGGCGAGGAGGGGGCCAGGCCTGAGGAGTGACAGGTGGGCAGAGCACATGCTGTTTCTGTCCCTGGGAAGGGCAGGGCTTCTGGTCTCCCACACAGCCGTGCGCACACACTCCTTTGGGCCACGCCAGCACCGGCACTGGGGGCACACGGGAAGAGGGCACAGATGGCCTGTGAGAAGCAGCCCTTCCCTTCCGCACACGCTCAGTGCTCCAGCTAGCTCCAGGAGCAGGGAGCGGCAGGGATGAAGGCCTCGGGATGCCAAATACAACCACAATTTCCGGTGCCAATAGGACCCTGGACAGGTACAGGTGGGCACCTTCAGGGAGCTGCTCATAGACCTTCCTCACTACCAGGGGCCTCCCTCGACCCCTCCTCCTCAGGTAATGCTGGTCTGCTCCTTCCTTAAGCCTAGTTAGACACCGCAGATCTAGAAGCATCCTCTGAGGGATTTAAGTGCAACCCTTCATTTTCTAGGTGGGAAAATTGAGGCCCACAAAGGGATACAGGCCTTGCCTGAGGCTGCACAGAGATCTAGTGATCTAATTCCATGTGGGGTTTGCGAACAGGCACATGCAGGGATTCTCTCACCAGAAGACTACAGAAAGAAAGGGCCCAAGCCTGCCCTGGGGCTCTATGACAGCAAGGTCCAGGTACCCGCCCTAAGGAGCACCTGTCATTTAGTGTCCTGGGTACTGGGATCAAGCACCAGCCATGCCAGCTGGAGAGTTTGTCCAGTTCTCACTGGTTGACTTCAGTGAGGGGGGCGGGGGGATGGCGGCAGGAGGTCATGGCCTGTGGTCATCGGCCATCCCTGGGGCTGCTGGTAGTTTCAGAAGCAAATCTTGGCATTGTCTCCATCTGGGACAGAAGCAGAGTGCCCTCAGTGGGGCCATCAAGCCCTGCCCCTGCCGCCAGACAGTTACGATGCCACTGTTATTCTGCAGACGAGGTCCAGGGGACCCGGCAGGGCCAAAACCTGCCCCAGGGTAAACTGGAATCTCATGAGCAGGAATCCAGACTGGCAAGATGTGTCTTTCCCTCAGTCCCCGTCCAGACAAGGCCCATCTGGAAGAGCCATTATCAGTTAGCCAGACTCTAAATCAGGAGGACAGGGCTGTTCCATTTCTGCCAACAGACAGACCAACCCCCACGCTGGTTCTGGGCCCAGCCAGGCCAATAACAGAGAAGCTGACAAACCACACAAAAGAAAAGAGGCTGTTATCAGCGAGGCCACTTTCTTGTCTCCCCCCCTCTCCCCCCAGGTGGCTCATGCCAGAAACCAACTTTGGGGTCTGCATGACAGATGTGACCTACAGTCAGCACAAGGCTTTCCATGGCTTCATAGAGGGAGGTGGGTGGAGCCTGAAGTGAAGAGGCCACGGACCCCTCTGAAGAATACGGGGTCCCTCCTTGCTCCAGCCCCCTTGTCCATGACACTTGGCAAAGGCCGAGTGCACCTGGCCAAGGACTGGCACGGTGCCACCAGCTCTCAGGCCATGCCGTACACAGCACTCCCTCTCCAGCTGTGCCCAGCTCTCATCCCCCAGTGAGGTTAGAGCTACACAGCCCTGTTTGCTTTCTACATAAATATTGTTTTTATTACCAGAAAGAGGAGACCACCTCTGTATTAAGGCACAACACAGTTACACCATCACTGTGGCAGAAATCCCTGCTGCTGTCCCTTGGATCTCAGCCAAGACTCTGTGGCCATAGGCCTAAGGCACTTGAGATCGCCCCTCAACTGGAAGCACAGTGGAGGGCCCAAGAGCCAAGCCTCTGGGAATCATCCGTGACCTCTGGACCAGTGTCCAAGTTCGTGTGTTTCCACCGGTGCTTAACATGACCATTAAGAATTACAAAAATATACAAGCATCTTTGTGTCTTTCCTCCCGAGTCCACCTCTGGCAACAGTCCCCAAAGCCTGTCCCCTTAGCAAAAGTGCAACTCCGTACCCTGGCCACCCTCAGAGTTCAAAGACACTGGCCTGGGGTACACAACAGCTGGAATGTTCTCTGCGAGGCATGCACAGGTGCAGGGGGTGAGGTGCAGTTATATGGTGACACACACAGTGTTACTGTGAAGTTCTCGGGTGCACAGAGAAGACAGGTAACAAGGCCATCAGCTAATCTGTCCCACCTGGTCCAGCCCATCCAGTTCAGGGGCATCGAGGGGGCTGAGGCCCCGGTAGCCACTGTAGACCCTGTGACTGTCACCAGCACTGTCGCTGGGCTCCATTGGGCAAATGTAGTCTGTCGATTCATCGAATTTCTTTTTTCTTATGTTTCCAAAATGTGAAAATCCCAGTTTCCTTGGCTAAAACACAACAAATGCGAGATTATCAAGTCAGTGTGCAGACAGGACTCACAATATGGTTAAGAGCAGGCCCATGAGGAAAGGAACGAGGCAAACTACTTCTAGAAAAATTCTCAACAAAATAGAGCTCCCGGCTAGGGACAGGCAACAGATAAATAATCTCGAACGAGGAGGAGAATCTTGCTCCTTCAAGACTGTGTGCGAGAAACCCATGTCCTGCTGTCCCATGAGTGACATCCTACTTCCCCCCTGGGGGTGGGGAGGTGCCTAGGAGCTTCGAGAGGGTGCTGGGGCAGAGGACCCGTCTCACACAGCTGCTGCATCAGCTGCTCGCAGCACCCCCTGCCCTGGGGAGGCCATGCTGGAGAGCCCCAGGTGGCCCTTCCTGCTTGCTCTAGCTTCACCCAGCGCTACTTCTGCTGGTATCCCCCAGACACACTTCTGGTCCTGCTCCCTTGGGGAAGGAGGTCTGTGCATGACTTGTAGCTAAACCTAGGCATCACCATGCTGCTGGGGACAGGGCCAGCCTGGCCTCCAGAGATTCCGTCTGTGGGTCTGCAGCCTAAGAAGGACACGGTCTGAGGACAGTGCGGCTCAGGCAGTTTCTAACGGGCTTTGTGAGATTCAGAGACCCCAGTGAGTGGTGCTGGTGCCTGTATAATCTCCGGCCCCCTGGGCCGCTGTGTGTTGGCCACCTCCACAGCACAGGCAATCACGGCCAATTGTGAACAGGAGCGCTCCCTGTGTTGGCAGGACAGCTGTTGTTCTTCTTTTTTAATGGTTTTATTTATTTGGTGGCGGGGAGGGGAAGAGAGGGAAGGGGACAGAGGATCTGAAGCAGGCTCTGTGCTGACAGCAGAGTGCCCGATACAGGGCTCAAACCCATGAACTGTCAGATCATGACCGGAGCTGAAGTCAGATGCTTAACTGACAGAGCCATCCAGGTGCCCCAGGACAGTTCTCAGACCCCATGGCACACAGATGAGCCTGACTGAAGGGAACTCAGAATCATGAACTCATCTACTTGCAAGATGAGTCAAGGTGGCATTGGGGTAGAGGACAAGTGCCAGCTGCCTGAGAAGAGATGCTTCCTGGACATGGTGTCTGTGCAAAGAAAATTGTACTCTCTTCCTTGGACCCGGGTATGGCAGGGAACTGGCCTAACAAACACGGACAAGGAGACTGAGCTCTCGGGGCAGGACCCGAGAGAGCCTCCTCGTCCAGGCGGCACACGCTGGTCTGGCTCCAGGCACTGGGCCAAACTCAGTACAACATGGGTGCTAGAAGGCGGGCCCCTGTGACCACCCCAGAGAGGGTCTGGCAACTCACCCGGACTTTGGCTGTGGTGGTCAGTGGTGTGTAAGCCGGGGAGGCCATTTTCTCTCGCTTTTCCTGTTCAGCCTCAGGACCAATCAGGGCATTGAATTTGGTGGTTAGGTGACGTCTGAGGAGCGTCTTCTGCGGTGGAATATTGAGAAGCATAGCCAGGGTGTCCCCAGTGAAGCGGGGCTCCAGGATCTAAGAAGAAAGCACAGACAGAGCCACGCAGTGATGACCACAGATGGCTCCAGGTGGTGACAGTGAGAAACAGGCCTCCGTGGGCCCAGGGGTGCCTCCAGAGCAAGGGCTGAAGCTTATCCACTTGTCCTGTATCCCACTCCCCTCTCTTTTCCTGGCACAGGGCCTGGCTACCACATTTGTTGACCGACAACCTCATTTTCACAGGCCAGCAGAGATCTGTGACTCTTTGGATAAGATGGTCTCCCAGGGTCCACTCTGACGTCTGAACCATCCCTTCATTTCTCCACTGGCTTTACCACTTGACAGATTTGAGTGACCATCATGATCATATCATGGCAAGCAGGAAGTTACATTTCGGTGGCCAGCCCTTCACTTCCCCAGCCACTGCATCACTCTCGGTACAGTCTGACATGCAACCCATTTGTCCTGGGAATCCTCTGGGTCTATTGCTACGGAAGTTCTTCCAGAAACCATCCTGTTTCCATGAGGTATGTTAATTCCCAATTGCAAATTATCAAATATTTTGAGATTTCAATTGATGCAAGCAAGGGCTTCAGATGAACTACCAATATTTTTTACTAGGATTTATGTCTGGCCATTGAGAAATAAGTTTCTGAATAGCCCAGTTTATGCCAAAGCAGGCTAAAGAGCCACTCACAATGAGGCCTCCATGGACACCACTCCCACGAAGATTGGGCGCGTACTCTGCCAGGTCCACAGATCGCAACCACTCCATCACCCTGTGGTTAGACCACTGTACAACTTCTGAAGGAGAAAGGTTACTCTGTGAGAGGGAGAAGGAGAGTGAAAAAGTTAGGTCTAATAGGTCCTACCTGTGGTCTTCTCTGGGGGCCAGCCCCTGCGAATAAGCCTGCCTCAGATGCCTGACCAGAAGGCAGCCCTCATGCCCAGAGACCCAGGCAGCCATCCCAGCGCCTTCCCAGTTTCCAAGTAGTAGAGCTCTCACAGAATCTTGCAAGCTCTTCTACACGGAAATATCTGATGGCACAGAATCCTGAGACTCCCTAATCATCTGGTTAACACTGGGACCAGTAAATGAAGGCATGGAGTCATTCATTCAGTAATGCAACAAAACTTTAAAGAGGACTATCATTTACGAGCCAAGTGTTTTACAGACAAAAGATCTCCATGGCGTGGCCAAATGTTTTAGGGGAACACACATTAAGACGCTTATACCTAAGTGGCATCTTGGTCTTCAGAATGTCCAGCACCGTGCCTGACACACAGAAGGCATCCAAAACATATTTGTATTCGACAAAAATGAAATGGAAGGTAGGGGTAGGAGTTTCTAATCCCTCAGGAAGCAGAGTTAATCTTACAGCAGGGTTATACTAGATCCTAGGAATATGGCAGACAGGGCCCAACAAGCGCTCTGAGGTATATAGAACATTATCAGGCACTTCTCCAGAATGAGGGTTGCTGTGTTGACCTACATGACTTCTGCTCTAGCAAAACCTGCGCAGGGATCCCCTGTGCACCTGGACTGGAGGTCAGTTAATTTCATATCTGCAAGTAGGGGGATCTGTTCTGAAACGTCTGGTTCCTTTTCTCCTCCGTCTACTTTGACCCCATCTGTCTGTTTTGCTTTCCCCTCCTTCTCCTTTGCTCCACTTGCTCATCATCTTTGATCACTGCAATGGCTTTGAAAGACTTGCTGTTATCGCCTCTGGCCCTGAGCATGTGTCCCCCCAAGAGCGGTGGGAGCCTGGAGGTCTAATGTCCGTTGTGGGACACAAAATGCAAGCAACGGGTGTTTGGGGCACCATGTGGCACTAGCAAAGGGAAGAATCCTAAGCGCCCTGGTCCGAAAGGCAGCCATGTTGTGCTGAGGTCATTCTTGTTTTCTCACACCCGATTGTGCACGTGTCCTGACTCAGGGTTACCGGGATAGGTACTGTCCTGCCCTCACCTCATCAGCTGGCCGCCGGTGTAGGCAGTGGGGGTTGAACTTGTTGACGTGTAGCACATGAATGGCACACTTGATGCTGAGATGATGTAGTTGGCTCGTGACTTTTAAGAAGAGGAGATCATTCTGGAAGAGAAATGTTTTGGTTAATAAACCCGAGTTTCCAAAGTGACTAAGATCCTTAAGTTTCCTTCCCAGACCACACACAGACAAGTCTACCACATCTCAGGAAGGGGCATGTGGACACAGCAGCTTTTCTTAGCATGGTGTTCATACTCTGCTACTTCTGACCTCGTCTGTGATGAACAATACTATTTAAAGACCCTAAGAACATGAGGGAGGAGGTGGAATCAGGTTTAAAATAACTGCTGTGGGGATACCTGAGCTGAGTGCTTGCAGGGACAACCGAAACACTGAAAGGGAAAATCCTCACCACAGTCAGATATTGTAGCATTCGCCCATCAACTCTGGATTCATGAAATTGATCTTTGTATTGGGGTAAGCCAATATCATCAAGCCAGCCTACAGAAACCAGAAGAAATGGGTGTGTTAGGGCTCCTAAGAATGGGAGACTATACGTGCAAATAAATAAATAAAAAGCAGCAAATCATCATCCTGAAGTGGAGCTGTATTCCCCATAAGGTTTAGTAATCTACGTGCCTTTCCCAAGCAGACTGCAGTCTGTGAGCCACATACTCCCAGGGAAATGCTTTTTTACCCTTAGGAGCTGCTGGAAACATATTACATATACTGCCTGTCCTTACGTGTCACCCAGATGTGGTCGAGCAGTGCGGACTTCTCCTCCTGCTTGGTGTTGATGGCTTTCACTGCTAAAACCAGCTTCTTCCGGTGCAGAGGTTGCTTAATTCCTAACTCCTGAAATTGAAAGATGAAGACAGATATGAAATTCCAGCTGGCAGTTTGACCCTCAGAGGGCATCATGGAAGTCCACCTGGGGACTCCTGCACGGTGCAGGGGATCAACCTGCAGTCACAGAGGAAATCTCAGCCTCTTCCACCCACCCTCGTGTGTGTGTGTGTGTGTGTGTGTGTGTAAGGGCAGGGGATAGAGAAGTGGGGGCCTCACCTCCCCAGACATTGGTTTGAGGAGAAATGGGAACCTCCTTCCCAGGGCTCAGCTCTTACCTTTTCCATGTCCTGAGGGGTAGCTGACAGTAAAGTGTGGCCAGAAGTCACCCACTGCCTGGCAAAGATCACGTACTGACCCAGGCCGAAGTCCTCCAGCCACGCACACACACGCTCTGTGCTCCACTGGGCAAAGGGGGCACCGGCGTCACTGGGAAGCAGGAAGACAACATGTCCCTGTTAGTGGGAGAGGCTGAGGCTGCATCTGAACACAATGGAGCCACATAAAAAAGGGAACTAGGTTTTAAACCATCCCAACATGGGGTCTAGTTGTACAAAATTCCACTATAATTCTCATTTGCAGTAGACTCTAGAGTTTCCTTTGATAACACCTGGTCTGAATTTCGAGTCTGCAGTGACTGTCAGCAGGGGCCAGTTCTGCGATCCCCGGGAGGCTGTTTACGCGCCATCCGTCCACTTACTGGGCACCGTGTGCCACAAGCCCAGAGTCACGCTCCATTTGGAGGACGATCTACAACCAATCATGTTATTGACAAGATTTTTGTGGATCAACAGTGTTTTTAGGGAAATGTATAGAAAACTAGGAGAAGGGGGTCAGTTCTCTAACATTAAAAAAAAAATTAAAAACAACTTCTAAACAACTAATCCTTTCTTAATGAAACACTAGGGACATTCACGTTAAAGTCAATAAAAATAATGTTTTTAATCAGGACTAATCACACTGGTCTGAGAGTGCAGCCAGTTCAGGAAGAGAGAGAAAGGAGGATACAAAGTAGAAGGAAAAGCAAGCCACTCTTCTCAGATGTAACTGCCTACCTGGAAAATCTAAGAGAACTCAGTAAGGCGGCTACTTATAAGATACATACATAGTATTTACAGGACTTACAAAATACGTAGCACAGATACTAACATTTCTCTTAAGGTAATTTAAAAGTCCCACTTATAGCAACCAGAATGCTAAAATGTCCAGGAGTTGCTTTTACAAGCAATGTGTACGTGTTGTGTGCTTGGGGGGGGGGGGGGGCGCAGTGGGGGGCAGTGCAGGGAGAGTTGGCGACTGTAACACTCAACTGAGCAGCATCGAGTCATGAATAAATGAAGAGCTAGCTCGTGTTCCTAGACAGGATGACTGGGTATTACAAAGCCATCAGTTCTTAAAGACATTAATTTTTCATTTAAAGTGTGACTATAATGGTACACTCAAAACCTCAATGGAGTCTGGGGCGAGGGAGGTTGACAAAGCGACTCTTATGTTCATTGGGAAAAAACGAAGCAGGATTTATGGAATGTAGAAAAGCGGAGAGCCTGTAAGGTTCCTTCCAGAAAAGTACCCCCAACACACTGGTTAAAAAAAAAAAAAAAAAAAAAAATATATATATATATATATATATATATATATATATTTTTTTTTTTTTTTTTTTTGAATGCCTGGCTGAGTTATTCTTAAAGTGAAAGAGTTAGAAGACCAGAATGACAAGAAAATGTGATTCTAGGTGCCTTGGGGTAAATGCCAGACAACTGGGAGTCTGGAACCTGGATTGTAATGGGACACGAGTAGGTATAGATCCAGGTTTTGTGAGACCTAGAACTTACAAAATTTGGGGGGCCCTCTAAGAAAAGTACAAAATTTGAGTATGGAATTGGGGACCAATTCTCATTTAGGATGAGAAATCACAGAAAAATTATAAATTTAATGAAACTGAAAAACATTATGAAATCTAGACATATTTTTATTAATTCCTTTATGAGTTTGTTACCTTTGTCGATATATTCCATCCCATAAAAATCAAGAAATTTTCAGTTTTCCAGTGTGCTCATATGACTCACTTTATAGGAACAATAATCTAGGAAACTATTCACGGATTTTGTTTGGAATTTATCTTTTGCTTTCAACGAATTACCACTTTTGGTATGATCTGGAATTTTGTTGTTGTTTATTGTTAATGTGAGAATACTTTCAATTTCAAATGTGCATTTTATCACTTTTCTTTCACATTCTATTAGTTTTTTATTGCATTCCTTTTCTGGTTTCTGGAAATTGGTAAAAATGGGTATTCGATATACCAGAGGAATGTTTCAGCTCTGAAGGAAAAATAAGTGTTTTTGAGATAATTTGAAAATCTCAGTCTTATACACATGTTCAGAACCTTCTAAAAATCTGGTGCTTGTCTTCAGCAGAATTCCCATGTCCCTCTTTGTAAATGGTCTCCACCCTCCCACCCCTGGGTTGTTCTCACAGTAGCAGACCCTGATTCTTCTTCAGCTTCTTCCCCCTTCCCAGCCCTGCCCCCACCCCAGTTTCTCTCAGTTCCGGGGTCGCCCAGGGCCTTAGCTGAACAAACTTTTAAGTCATTTAGAGAGGACAGAGAAGGTACCTTTCAGATACAGCCAAATCCCTTGCTTTACTGACATGTTCCAAAACATCTTTCCAAATCGCAGTTAAAACGATGTAACAAGTTATCAGATATGCCTTCCCCGTGAAAGAGGGAGAACATATGAAGTATAAGCTTCGTTAGCGCATTTCTGCCTAGACAGAACTTCTCTTTTCCCTAAGTGTCCAAGAGAACTGAATCCCTTGCCTGGGATTTTGCAGATCTAACAACTGGAAAAAGTTTTCACAGAATAGCTTCTGGTTTTATACATCTGAAATGTTTCTTTTCCACCACCCCATACTTCTGATACTGAGTGCCAAAGGACACATTTATACTGGGACTCAATCTCCAACTCCGCCTTTTTATATCAGAGTGCACGTTCATACTGGGACATGATCTCCAACTGTGCGTCTTTGTATCAGAGTGCTGGGCAAACTGGCACATTGGGAAGTAGCAGTAATCCTGGAGCCATTTTTATATTGGACAGCTAGTCAACTAAACATGAAGTGAGTGCAAACCACATACGCACATCCCAACAAATCCAAACTAAATGGATACCCAAAACTCAACTTCCCCTTAGCCAGGTCCCCAAAATGCCCATGCTGCTCCAACGTCATTTGACAGAAGGCAATATGTAGACAATGGGAAGGCTGGAGTTGAGTTGGCAGTCCCAAACTGGACGTGTTAAAATACCTTAGGAAAATTTTGCGAAACCCATGGCAACACCAGCACATTGACTAGACTCTCTCTAGATACTAGAAGACACTCAGGTGCAAGTAAAGGACCTTGAAGCTAAGGCTTTCTCACATTCAGGATAAACCTGACACTGACCATGAATACAGGAGAAAGGCAATAAAATAGTCTGATTAGAAACCTTCATAAAGCTACAGTTTCAAAGGGCAGTAGACTCAGGAGACCAACTCAGAAAATCCCTGCACAAAGATGAGATCCAGCCATGTGATGGAGTCTGCCTGACTTATACATTACACACTGCTGCTTTTTCTTGGAAAAATAAAATTACCTTTCACCACATACCAAAATAAATCCCTAAGAGAAGATTTGAACACAGTTTTTTGCTCAGTCAAGCATCTGACTTCAGCCCAGGTCATGATCTCGGTTCGTAGGTTGACAGCATGGAGCCTGCTTGGGATTTTTCTCTCTCCCTCTCTCTCTCTGCCCTTCCTGACTTACCCTTTTTCTCTCTCACTCAAAATAAATAAATAAACTTGAAAAACAAATCGTCAAAAACATTTAACATGGAAGAAACCACAAAGGAAAAGTTCATGAACCTCAGTTTAAACATAAAAATTCCATATATCAAACTGTCAGAGAATAAAGTAAAATTCTGCGAGAAGCCTAAAAAATAATTTAGCACGATGAGACATAGCTTAATATCTTAATATAGAGAGAGCAGACAGAAATTTGTCAGACAGACACTAACAAAAATGGGCAAAAAAATGCAGACAGCTCAAGAAAAATGACAAACATATGCAAATGAAATTAACGATAAAAATGTAGTATTTTGTGGGTGTGACAGGCACCCTCTATAGCAGTGCCTCCTGGGATGCAAATCAGTAAAACCTGATACCAGAGGAAAAAAGACAATAAAATTCCTTCTTCTATAACCTCAGAGAGGAGTCCTATAAAGTGTCATTATCAAATATGATACTTAAAAAAGAAATATTTCATTAGGAAAAGAAAGAGATTGGGGCTGGAGACTTGCTGTAACAAAGTGTTTTTCCTACAGGGATATTGTTGGCGATATTTTATAAGGCTATACCAAAACATCTATAAATACCAGAGGACCTTAGCTTCTATCAAGTTTCTGCTTCCGAGTAATAAAGTTCTTTCTTTTCTACCGGCCAACACATGTTGTTACCACCAGCACTGGTAGTATAAATGGAGCAATCTCCTCAGGACGTCATTTTCTTTCCCTTCATCATCACTGTTCCGGTTAACAAAGCACAAAGACATTCAAACAAAGCAGCTCTGTGGGTGGAAATGCCATTTTTCCTTCAGCAGAGAAAGTTCCTGACTTCGGTTACCCCATCCCAAAATGGTTGCCCAGAATGGCAAAATGGGCCCCCTAACTATGCAGTCCTATGTTAAGAAAAAAGGGCTGAAGGGTCTTAGAAAATTTCTTCTACCCCTGCCAGTGATTTCCCTTCAAGAATCAACCCTAAAGAAATTGCCAGATTTGGAGCCAAGGTTCATCATTCAACCTTACTGCAGATTGTTTTTTCATCTCTGAAGAATCAAAGATGTTGAAGTCTACATTTAAAAATTGCTAGTACATTGGAATGCTCTTGGAACGTATAAGCTTTCTCCGGCTCACTTTTTAAGGGCTGTGAATTGGTCTCTGCCTTCTCAAACCATGTCCTTAGATTCTCCTGCCTTGGAAAGCTAGCATTTACTGAGCATTTACATTTGATTAGAAGGGTAAACACCAACACCCTGATCCTCAGAGAGCAGAAACAGAAGTCTACACACCCTCACACTTCTCTGCAAGGCACCTGGAGAAGACGTCTGAGGACGCCACCAAAGTGCGAGTGGATGTGGAAAGGCCCCGTGTGCACCTGCAAAGCCTATAGAAGCCTGAGGGTGGCAGGGTGGGGGGAGTGTGCATTGGTGGGTTCCCTTCCTTGGGGGTACAGGTCTGCCAACAACATGATGCTTTAGGGAAACGTTCTTTGCTCATCATTGGGATCTAGGCTGTATTGTTTCTGAGAATTGATATCTGAGTTGTGCACATCTTACCACCTGCACTCGGCATTGGTGTGTGGTAATCTCGGAGGGATTAAATATGAGAGTTAATGTTACTTTTCACTGGTCAGATTTAAAATGGCACAATCCAGTCTTGAGGAAGGCCCCCAGAAGCGTGATCTTGGCCAAATAACTCAGACTTTAGGAGAACATTGCTGGAGACAATACACTGTAGAAATTGTCTGCTGGGAACAGAGGATATGGGAAGGGATTTTCCGAAAACACAGGAGTAAAGATTTGCCTGGGCAGATCTGAAGGGGGGTATGCTTTCTCAGAATAGGGTGACCTAAGGAAAGGGGGTAAAGCTAGTAACTGGAGGGTATCTACTAGGGCAGTCCAGGAAAAGTGTAACTTCTTTTAATGCTTTTTCATTTGGGCACGATGGAAGAGTCATGTGAAAGTTCCCATTTTGATTCCAGTGCCCCATCCCCTCTGCAACCCCCTTTAGCTAACACCCTTCAGCAAACTGCGGTGCTTTGTCTTAGGAGGGATAATGGCAACAGGCCAACACCCTCCTGTGGAGGTCTGTGTGGGAGGGGGACTGACCCAGAGAGGGGTGGGAGACAACGCCCTTTCTCAGATTTCCTAGAAAAAGTGGACCCATGAATGGCAGACCACTGATGCTTGGGTTAGATGGGCAGTGGTGCATGTGATCCTCACAAGAACTTTAAGAAAATACTTCTTTTTACCTCTCACTTCACAAATGAGGAAAATGAGGCAGAGAGAGGTTATATAACCTGGTTGAAGGCTCACAGCTAGGAAGTGGTTGAGCACATTCCAACTCGGGTCTATAATTCCAGAATCTGTGCTCTCAATGGCTGCACCAGTGTGCAAGGCACAGAGCTGCTGAGGTCCTCAGGGAGCTCAGAGAGCCCCCACCGGCCACCTTGGTTTGTAGGGAGCCTTTTGCCTTTACCTTAGTGTACCTGTAAAACATGAGCAATGTCTACTCGTGCCAAGTGGGAAAGGTTGAGAAGTTTTGCACTAGAAACTCCTGCCTTCCACCTCTGGAGCATTCAGCACCCCCTTCCCACTCCACCCTGGAGGGAGGTTTACCTTTTCTGACCCTTGGAGTCTCTGGTCCTAGAAAGCCTTGGCCCTGCGGTTGCCCGGAGCCCACCGCGTCGAAACTCTGCCATCCCCGGAGCATCAGTGTTGAAATTTCCTGACTGAGTTCTTCGGATTCTATGTGGAGAGGAATCCATGGAGACTGTCAGGGGACGGCCTGAGAGCATGCAGCCAGTGTACCAGCCCCCTACACAGGGCCACAGCAGCTGGACCCAGGACTCTCCACAGCACTTGTCCCCAGTGCCTCCCCAGAGGTTAAGGATCATGACTTGTGACAGCTCCCCAGACCCAACCTCCATTGTAATTCTGCCTCTGGGTTTCAGGGCACACCATGTGGAGTCAAAGTGAGGAATGATGCTTGGTAGAAGGCCCCAGTTTCTGCCTCATTTCACAGACTGAGTCAACTGGGACGGCAAATCTTTCTTAGGACACAGACTGACCCCTCAGAAAAAAGAAATTGGTCTCATCCAAGTGTCTCTCCCAAAGTACATTGTAGCGTAAACTACAGAGAATGCACTCAGGGTTTGTGGGACAGACAGATGCCTGGAATGAAGGACATGTAAGGCAACTGCTACATTTAATGAGTGCTTTCATAGTTCTCCTCCTCCGGGGCCTACAAGATAACTCAAATCCTTCTAATGACCATTCTGTTTTTACTGCTGTTTCAACATCTGATTAAACAGGGGGTTATGCAGTTCTTTGCCCATTCAAGAAGAATGCTAATTCTAAGCAATGTAATTATAATCACCACCACCAACTTACTTTCCCCAGAATTTCCTGATGCCTTTGGGGCTCCGTTTACCATCTGGCGTCAGGGGAGACTGGGGGCTTGAGTCAGTGCCCGATGATGTGGATGAGAGGTCATTGGCCACAGCAGTGTCGTCCCAACCACTTTCTGTGTCTCCTGAGATGGGAAGAACAGAATAGTGTATCAATGAGAGGAAGGAACGGGTCCTCTGGAGACCTCCTCCCCAGGCCCGGGCCATCCTTCAGTGGGAGTGGGGAAGAGTCTGCCCTGCTCTGCCTTCAGGGAAGCACTTTACATCCAGATCTCAGAGACCAGCAGCAGGATCAGGCACACTCCAGGT
Source organism: Leopardus geoffroyi (assembly GCF_018350155.1). Classification (NCBI taxonomy): domain Eukaryota; kingdom Metazoa; phylum Chordata; class Mammalia; order Carnivora; family Felidae; genus Leopardus; species Leopardus geoffroyi. The sequence continues at coordinate 64,817,849 of NC_059329.1, read as the reverse complement.
TCTCTGAGGACTGGCGAAGTAAACGTTTCAAATTTGGGTGAGCTAATGTCTTCAAGTGCTAAAGGTTTTGGGGGTCCAAGTACTTATGGATAACTCCAACAAGGAGCTTCCTCTTTTTCCAGGGGGAGATGTGGGAATGCAGGCAGGAGGGGGACGTGGCTGAATGTTCCAGAAGGGGAGGGTGTTAGGGTAGGGAAACTAGGGCATCTCACTCTCCACCTCACCTGGAAGGGTACAGTACCTAATACGGGGGCACTGACACTCCGGCCACGATCTCCAGCCAATCAAGAAGTAGAGAAGCCACATGAAGAAGCAAGAGAGGCCAAAGTCCAGCCCAACAGAGTTATAGGGAAGCAAAGAAATAAACAAAAGAGTCATCGAGCAAGAGAGAAAAACTCAAACAGAAAGAAAAACAATCCCATGAGAAAAGAAGGGGGGAACAGGGGCTGAACTTGGCCCACAGGGTCAGTGCAGTGAACGGAGGCCTCACATGAGGGGCCAAATACTCCTGGGGCCACTTCCTGGCAGGCTGAGGTATCCATACACACACAGGGAGGGGGGGGGGGACAGTGGCAGAGGCTGATATACTGGGCCACGTGCACCTCTTCTCTTGTGTGGGTGCCAGTCTGATCACTTAGATCAGACTAGAATGGTCCAAAGCCTTTCCAAGTCCAGAGTCTCCGTATTACTAGGACACACTCATTCAAGAGCTTATTTGGAGTTCCTACAGCCAGAGGCAGAACTGGCCAAGGGCAGAAGCTGACACATGGGCTGGCTCAGGGAACAACCAGGAAGGAGAGGTCGGGTAGGGAGAGCTCTGCAGGGACCAGAACGTTCCCTCCTGGGCTCCACTGATCTGTTGTTGAGGAAAGATGGCCTACTCTGCATGAAAAGCAGCAAAGACCTCCATGGTTCCAGGCCCTAAGCACCAAAACGGTACCTGTGGATGGAAATCCTTGCCCATTGGCCACTGACTCCATTTCCCTAAGGAAACACTCTCCCTTGGAAGAGCACATAATATCATCCTAATGGTAATAGGGAGGCTGCAAGAAGAAGGCGGAGACAGGAGAGCAAAGATCAGGATGACAGAGGAGGAGGGGTGGAGTGAGGGACAGGAAGGGTGCAGAAGGGGTCTAGGAGGGAGGGAACAGAGGAATGATGGGATAAGAAGGGCCAAGAAAGGAAGATTGGAAGAGGGAAAATGGGGGTGGGGTGGAGTGCTTGAGGCTGGAAAGAAAGGGTGGAGTCCCAGCCTGGGTTTCTGGCACTCTACAGTGTTTACCAAAGGAAATAGTGTGCCCAGACAAGGAGTCATTGTCTCAGCAAGTGACGCCACCCAGAGGGACAACTTATCTCGTCCACCCAACCCCCGCTCCCACATTCTCCAACCGTGGGTGCAGGGACCTTGGGCAATAACGGAATGTGCCAAGGCCACTGCACCAGGGGCCACCAACCCCAGGGCTTGGACACTCACTCAGCCTGAGCAGGCTGCCCCCTGTGGGGTCGGGCTGTGAGGCCATGGGAGTTGACTTGGCAGCCTCTCCATTGGGCGTAGCTCCCGAAAGCTTCCCAGGTAATGTGGGGTATTTGTGCTCTGCCAGGAAAGGGCCGTCCTATTGGAAGGAGAGAAAGAGACATGTTGAGTCAGCTTATCAGGCTCAAAATCAAACCCAGTTAGGAAATCTCTGGATACAGGCACCGCTTGGCTTTCTAAGGGCCATTTTTCACTCAGGTCAACTCAGAGACCTTTCAAAGATCAGTCGGTCCCGGAAAGGGGACCAAAGTTCTGAGAAAGGGCCATGCAATGAGACAGGGACAGAGTCAAGCCCAAATCCAGGGCCGACTGCAGCTGACTCCAAATAGGAAGTGGAAGTATCTTGCAAAGGAGGCCTTTGCCGTTTGGCCTAATGCTCGGAGGCTCAACGAATTACAGCCATGAATTATCTTTTGGGTGTTTTGAATATACAAACCCAAATTCTAATAAAAGTATACCTATTATATATATTGATAATACAGATCATATATATTAATTATATCTATATATTACAGTAAGTTATCTTGAAAAATAGCAGATTAAGGCAAAGTGAGAAGGTACACACAACTCGGGAGAGAAAACAGACCAGGGGGCTCCATGCCAACAATTCCCTTAGAAACTTAGGATCGCAGTTTGCCCGAGGTTCAGCCCCGGTGCAATGGGCTTGCGCACGCACCCTGGCCATAGAAAGGGTCCCAAAGAAACAAGATAATGTGAAGGGAAAGAAGTGTACTTATTTGGTTAGGAAGGACAGAAGGCAGTCAGAGAAAGACAAGCACCATATAATTTCACTCATACGTGGAATTTAATAAAACAAATGAACAAAGTAAAAAAGAGACAAAAGAAACAGACTCTTAACTATAGCCAACAAACTGATGGTGATGAGAGGGGAGGTGGGTGGGGGGATGGGTGAAATAGGGATGGGGATTAAGAGTCCTGTCATCGTGGTGAGCACTGAGTACCATACAGAAGTGCTGAATCACTATATTGTCTGCCTGAAACTAACATAACACTGTACGTTAATTATACTAGAATTTTTTTTTTTAATTTTTTTTTTTTCAACGTTTATTTATTTCTGGGACAGAGAGAGACAGAGCATGAACGGGGGAGGGGCAGAGAGAGAGGGAGACACAGAATCGGAAACAGGCTCCAGGCTCTGAGCCATCAGCCCAGAGCCCGACGCGGGGCTCGAACTCACGGACCGCGAGATCGTGACCTGAGCTGAAGTCGGACGCTTAACCGACTGCGCCACCCAGGCGCCCCTACTAGAATTTTTTTTTTAAAAGAAAGGCATAATGCCCCCTAAGCCCACAAACCTAAGGGAAACCCAGTCGAATGCATGTCAGTAAGAACAGAAAATGAAGCAACATTACCAAGGAAATCAACTGTGGATTACTTGATCAGGCCCAGAAGAAAAGTAATACGCAAAGTTTGGATTTCACAACTGACAAGTCAGAAAAGTAATGGAGGGTTTAATGGCTGAGACATCTTTTGAAGTTTCATTCAGTTAGAAGCCAAATGTCCAATGAATTTCTGAATTCAGTGTGCTTATAAATACATCATCCTAGAAACTGTTTGAAGTCTGATTCCCTCACTGAACATGGAGTGGTAACCCCTTACAAATAAATAAACTCAGAAAGGAGACATGTGAAAAAAGTAGACTATATTTCCAAGGTATTCTTTTTGTTGTCATTTTTAAGTTTATTTATTTATTTTGAGAGAGACAGAGACAGTGCAAGTGGGAGAGGGGCAGAGAGAGAGGGAGACAGAGAGTCCCAAGCAGGCTCCACACTCAGCATGAAGCCTGAGGCGGGACTTGAATTCATGAAACTGTGAGATCATGACCTTAGCTGAAACCAAGAGTCAGGTGGATGCTTAACTGACTGAGCCACCCAGGTGCTTCTTTCCAAGGAACTGTTCAAGAACTGGCTCGTGAGGTGGAAATAACCAGAGACTTAAGAGAGGGACAGTGCATGCTTTTTACGTTCACCATGACCCACAAGGTAGAGACTGGACCTGATCATACACTGGCAAGACCAACAGTTTCCAAATGCTAGTCTGTGCACCAACTGCTCCACAGTTACCTGGGACACTAATGAAAACACCAGAGATCTCGGGTGTACCCGGTCCTGGGAATCTGCCCCTGTGGGACCGTACCCCAAGTGTCAGTATTTTTAAACTAGCGTTTGAGATTACTCTGATGCACAGTCAGACCTAGAACCACAGACTGTGGGGAAGGCAATGTTCAAAAGGTTTCGCGAACTGTGACTCCAGGTTCCCGTCACACAGGAAATATGGAGCAAGGAAGGGCTCTCAAAACCAGATTTCTGGTTGCACCATCACATATGCTCCCCGAAGACAGGGCAAAGACGACCATGGCCGCAGACGTGGGCTGCCCTGGGTGCTTGATGGGGAGCTGGGAGGAAAGGGACAGAACCTAACTCAAGGATGGGCCATGCAGACCTGTAAGAAAGACAACAAAGGAATCAAGGGTAACAGAAAGGGCTCTCAGCTCTGTTCACCCAAGAAGGAAACCTGGGAAGGAAGTGCTCGCTGCCAGAGAAGGTCAAAGTCAGGATAGGCCACAGAAGGAACAGAAGAATAAGCCTGGTTGTGGGGGTAATGGAAATCCCAGACAGTGGGCAGTGTATAACTGCTCAGCTGCCTTAAGTTAGAACAGAGAGGGTAGCACACCAGAGTGACACAACACAGACTTCACATCAGACAGGACTCAGGCAACTCTCTCTCTCTCGAGCCTCTCAGAAACTGTTTCGTTGCTTCTAAATAGGGAACAATTCCTGCCTCAGGCTGAGCACACCAGGACAGTACATAAACAAAGGTACAGAAACTATCACATTCCCCAGGGTCTGGACTGACAGCAGGAACTATAAGAGCAGTCCCCAGCTCAAGGAAGGCACCAATTAGACACCAACTAGAATATCGTGCTCAAGAGTGGACCAGGCCACAAGCTAGAGAAACTAGTGCCGACCCTAAGGAGACGGAATAGAAACTCAGAAGCCTTGTGATCTGTGCACGTGAGAGGGTGTTCAAGTCAGAGAGGGCCTGAGGGACTTTGATTCTGGAGCAGTCAGCAGCAGGGGACACTGGTTCCTTCCATGGGCTCCAGGGGGAGAGCTGGGATCAGCGAACGCACGTTCTAGGGAAGTCCAGAAGATGTATCTAATAGAGCTGGGAAAAAACACAGGATGTGTCTTCTGATGTGATGAGCTCTCAGTCACAGAAAGCAAGTGCCAGACAGCAACATTAGGGGATGTCATAGGAAGATTCTTGCACCGGTGGCTGAGAGCAACATTAGGGGATGTCATAGGAAGATTCTTGCACCGGTGGCTGAGTGCGCCTCTGTGTTTAACCATGACACATCAGCACAGAAAGGATGAGAGCTGTCACACTCCTCTGATTATATGTGGAAGTCATAACATTCCCCCTTCCTAGCAATCAGGTCTACAATGCCCTGTTAAAGATGGGTTTTTTCTGAGCCTGTAAAACGGAGGAGATAATAATAAATCCTATCCACAGTCAGTGAGGTGAAATCACATTACACAGCGGGGTGCACATAAACAGAAAATGGTAGAGGAAGCTTTGTCTTTCCTCCCGCACTCTTACCCGTTATGATTAACATACTTTACAGTTACAAAAGCTGTAACCTGCTAAATGAAAACACACCAGCAGACATGTGACCACAGATGCATGACAGGGGGCATGCAGTTAATATACCTTGGGTTCTATCACTGGGGAGAGCTGGTTCCCATCGACACACTATGCAGTGGCAAGAAGGATTTCACACATGTGGAGAAAGAGAGGCCAGTGTTAGTCGCAAACAACAACTCAGGACCAGCTGCCTGCTTATATCTGCAGGGCTCATTCCCTCCCTCCCCATCTTTATGTCAGGCAATCACCAGCCATGATGGAAACACAGGCCACTGTCCAAGTCACGGACAGATGTTCTGGACAGCTGCCAGCAATCTGACCAGGAGGAGCAAGAGGCACAGGACCACAGGAACAGAGCCACTGAATGGGCCCAGTGGCCCCTGCCAGCTCCAGCCTTCATGGGTTTCCACTGTAATTACCAGCACTGGTACACTGATTAGACCAAGGGACCGTAGGCAGCAGGGCTCCATTAAGGTGCTCCGTCAGGGAAGGACCCCCCTGGTCTCCAGTGACCTTGCTTAAGAACCAGCATAGGGGTCACCCACATGGTCAAGGGCCACCCTCATATATGGGGCCACAAAGCTCTCCTCATATCTTTCTATACTCTCAAAAAAGCTTCCTCTCCAGTCTTCTAAATTATCCCAAAACTCACTCCTGGGCTCATCAACTTTATTCCCATTACTTCCTCATTCAAAATCTCTGCAATGCTCCCAAGTGGCTCTGGGAATATAGAGTCAGGATTCAAGACCTTCCATGGTTTGATCTGACTCATGGCTCTAAACTGACATCTTCCTGCTCCCTACACCTCAACATCTCCATCAACTCCAGGAAGCATTTCCTGTCCTGCCTCTACAATGCCTTGGGCCACACTTGACTGGTTGTCTCAAAATGTTCATGCAATTCCTGTCTCCCCATCAGCTTTAGAAAAGCCTCTATAAAGTGGGATCTGTACGTCCCAGCACTGCTGGGTAAGAAGTGACTCAGGAGTCTTTACGGAGAGACTGACGGGCTGACCTTGTCCACAGGTTCACTTCTCAGGTCTTCTAGACTACACGAGAGCTTTTTCTGAGCCCTGGAAAAAACACAAAGGGAACAAAGAAACAGTTACTGGAGAAGGAGGTGCATGGTGTCCGTCATGCAGAGGACATTCCAAGTGTTTTACCATGTCAAGTGGGTTTAGGGTCAAGTTCAGAAAAAAACCACCCTCTAATCATAACCATTACATAGGAGACTGGCCCATTTCAGAGGACAGCCTGGTCAGACAACATGTTGCTGAGGGCATGAGAGCATCATTTAAATCCAAATCAAAAGGCCTTGCATTTCTGAAAAATCTAGAATACACTCAGTTCTATTACATCAATGGGAGCTAACTGTTACGTAGTCATAAAAGACAACCTGCAGGGTCAAAAGAGAGGAAAGGTGCCAGTACTGTCTTGTCTGTGAGTCTAAGATGGAATCCAGGGAGGAGGGCACTGTGCCACATTAAAGATGAGCACATTAGCCAGCCACAGCTCCAGAGCACCACCTGCTAGGATCTTCTCACCCTTTGCTCTGGCTCTGTATGCCCTGACTAGTCTGCTCAGGGGAATTTGCTTTCTCAGAGGTTATTTTGCAGCAAAGGGCACTAATTATACAGAGAAGAGGCAATGCCACTGGTGGTCACAAGGGTTACCTTGTGATGAGTCTCCTCAGCAATGATAGTTCTCTGTTTAGGCGAATAAAGCAGAATCTCTTGGTACATTGGTTTCTTGTGAGTCTGGTCAGTGTGAGTTAATCGGTGTTGACTTCCTCTTGAGTGAACTCATAAACTGACTGGCCAACTGCCGTCACTGACACTGACATTTTTCTCTAGGGCTAAAGGCTGAGGGAAACAGTGGCTCTCTAGAAAGTGGGGTCCTGAACACATACATTCTGGAGAATTAGCAGCATTCTAGAAAAGCTTCCGTCATACTTAAGGCCAATGTCTCCAGACACCTTGGCTGAAAGACAGCCTGCTCTTGACAGTAGAGCCTCTAGATCTCCATCACAGGGGGCCCAACTTGGACATGTTCTAAATTGTTGACATAGGGAACTAGAAAGAGGTTCATTTTGGAGTGAACCAGGCAGATGGCAGCCAGGTAACCCCACAGGCCAGTGCATTATAAGCTCATTGCCATGTGAAGCTTCCCCAAAGCAACTGGACCAACCTCCCTATAGGAGAAATGGCTCTCCCTGGGGAGCCTGGACTGTCACAGGGCTCTAGGGCTCCTGAGAGCAGGAAGGACTTTCAAGAGGGCCTGATAAAAATGAGACACACGTGATGGGATGCTCCCAGCCCCGAGGAGCTGCTGGAGGGCACAGATGACCTGCAGCCAGCTCTCCTTTGAGAATCCAACCCCCGGCCAGGTCTTTTCTCAGTCACAATGGCCCAGACCCTTAGCCCACGGGAAGGAAAGCCCCTCTGTGGCCAGAGGAGGTAGGCACAGTTCACGACTGCTCCACGGCTTGGGCCACATTGTGGCCGCTTCTGGGGCCTGGCATGCTTCTCTGACAGTGAAAGGGCAGGTGTGCCCAGGACATGGTGGCCGTGCTCACCACCACACATGGCCAGTTCCTGACATGCAGGAGCCCCAAGAGGGTGTGAGGGCACAGCAGCTCTGGAGAAATGATCAGGCCTCCTACCTGGTTTCCAGTGATTTCTGCGGGAGTGGAGGTGGCCCCGCGGTGGGAGAGCTACATCTTGGAGGCATCTGCACCAGAAACAGAAGTCACCGTAGAGGACGGTTACTATCTAGAGACCTTTCCCCTTCTTTGGACAATTCCCCTTGGGGAGTTGCACTTCCTCCCTTGGGCACAGCCACGGTGGCTGTATCAATACGGATGCCTTGCTCTTTCAAGATGCCAAGGAGAAAGGAGTATCAAAAACCTAGGCCAATCTGTCCCTCCTTCCCGGGCCTACGTCCACATCCCTGCAGTAGCGTCCTGACACCTGAAACCCTGGGGATCCTGCTGTTCCTGCCCTTTCTGAGCTCGGTTCTTCAGCTTTTCCTTTCATTCAAGGAGCCACCACACACCCTTTCAAAAACGTGCCTCCGTGGTGTAGGTTAGCCAGAGTCGATTTCTGTCGCTTGCAGTGAGAAGCACTGCAATTGTTATGAGCAACATCTACTGCCGGCCAGGCCCCATGGGGGTGTGGGGGAAGCGCTCCCCTCATCAGACAGGCCATTAGGATAAAGATCAGCGTGCATGTCCTTATGGTCCTGATACCTACACTGCAATATGGGGGTAGAGGGGAGGGAGGGGATACCACAGAAGAGGGTTTCAGAGGGGAGAACACCTGAGAAACAAGAATGGGCTTAGTGAGAAGACAAAAAGGGAAGAGCATTGCGGGTGGACCAAACATGAGCTAATGGCGATGTCTAAGGACAACACAGTCTGATGTCTTCAGTACTGTACTAAGTGTAAAGATGGCCTTTTCTCTAGAGCCCAGGAAGTACCTTTTTGGTCTACTATAGGGAGACCCCTGGCATTATATAGGGCTGTTAAAAGCCTGAGCTTTTTGGCCAGATAGATGTGGATCCAATTCCAGGTTCTGCCATCTACCCGCTGTGTGACCTAAAGCAGATTATTGACCCTCTCTGAGCCTCAGCTTCACCATAATAAAATAAGAATCCCAGTGGGGTGTCATGAGGAGAAACGAGGTGAGCCCTATGTACAGGGCTCATCACAGGGACCCCACTGAGGTACTGTCAATCACTGCTATTTTATTACTGTCAGCAATCTGGAATAAGCTCATTATAAGCTCATGTTGGGATGTTTGTCTGACTTAATAACTGGGTCACTCGATGACACTTTGCTCCTCCCTTAATTAAAAAAGTTGAGCTTGGGGCGCCTGGGTGGCTCAGTTGGTTAAGCAGCTGACTTCGGCTCAGGCCATGATTTCACGGTCCGTGAGTTCGAGCCCCGCGTCGGGCTCTGGGCTGACAGCTCAGAGCCTGGAGCCTGTTTCAGATTCTGTGTCTCCCTCTCTCTGACCCTCCCCCGTTCATGCTCTGTCTCTCTCTGTCTCAAAAATAAATAAACGTTAAAAAAAAAATTTTAAATAAATAAATAAAATAAAAAGAGTTGAGCTAGACCTCTGAGACCCTTTTCAGTGTGGCCATTCTAGAGTTTCACGAAACTTTTACATCCTGGGCCAAAGCCCCTTCTCCACTCGAGATCTGGATCTGTGAGTTTCTTTGCTTATTTGTATCTCGTCTAAATGCAGAGAGGTTTGTATAAGAGGACCAGACTTTAAACGAGCAAAAGGGAAAGAAATCTGTATGCTGGTTACAGAGGCTGGAGGGGAGGGCTGCAGAATAGGAACGTGTCATAGCAATAGGTGTGTTTATTCCCCTCAACGAGCAAGACACTTTCACTCGACAAATATTTGCATTCTCCTGGGCGTCAGACATTATTACGGACACTGGAGAAACAGGGAGAAATAAAATGAAACCACCTATGGTCTCTGCTTACATCCCAGAGAGGAAGGACCAAAAGAAACAAGGAACTGGATTGAAAAGAAAAGTCCTACCCTTGAAAAGTCCAGTATCCACTATGCCACCCCTTGAGTGCTCATACAAATACTAACGCTGTCTGCATGTTGCATTCAGCCTGTGCTGCAAATACGACAGACAGCCCTCCCTGCCCTGTGACCTCCTACAGGAGCCCATGTACCCAGAGACTCAAAGAAGGCTCCCAATGTGCCCCGGAAATCTGCTGGGGGAGCTTTTAGAACACAGGCCTGTGCCTGGGCCCCTCTCCACCCTCGATGCTTTCCCCCAGGCCTCGGGGGCCACTCCATCCATTTAATTTCTCACCTGTCAAGATTTCTACCTGACAGGTACCTGATTTGATCCTCCCCCAAGCTCAGCACAAGCTCCTAGGGCCTGCTGAAACCCCACATCACGGATGGAAACACAGCACCTCTGGCTTAAGTAATTCGTCAGGGCCTTTGTTTGCACTGTTCCACTTTCGGAAACTTCCCTCGAGTTCTTCTTCATTGATTGAGAGAGTTCTGTCTGCAGGCCCTAGAAGCATTAACGCAGAAGGAGGGGTCATTCCTGTGGGATTCATCTGAAACCTGTGATTACACCACAGATTTCTAACAGTGCTTCTTCATCAAGAAAAACTAAGACATATATAAAGGGACATTACAGGTGTAATTCGTAAGATTCTTCGGGGAATCTGAGAAAGGGCTGTCATGAGGGTCATCTCAAGGTCAAAGCTCATGGGAGGAACAGAGAGAAGGCAGCCCTTACTATTCCTCCCTAACCTTCTCATTCCTTGGCCATGGGTCATGATGCTCTGACTTGACCCCAAATACCAAAGGAGGAGGGAAAATAGGGCTGTGATACATGTGCAGGGCCAGCAGAAGCTCAACCAGAATGAGGTCCCTGAACACCCTCAAGGCGGCCCTCTCCTGTGAAGCAGCTGCTTTCCAGGGATCTGTGACGGGAGCCCGGGTCAATGACATGAACAGTAAGGCGGGCAGCCTGGCCCAGGCCCCACTGTGCTCACACGAACACTAATGCTGCCAGCATGGTACGTTCAGTCTGCACAGCAAATATGAAACACAGATAGTCCTCCCTGCCCTGTGACTTCCTGCAGGAACCCAGGTACCCAGAGACTCAAAGAAGGCCCCCAAAGTATCCTGGAAATCTGCTGGAGGAGCTGTCAGGAGGTGGACAAGCTCTAATCCCCAATGAGGGTATCGAACTGGTTTTTGGTCCAGGTTTGACTGCATTCACTGCCTCTAAAAGGTATCCTGGAAAAACACACAGGAGATCCCCAAGGATGGGGATTCCTAAGGGCTCACGTTAAAGGCTCTATTTTCTTGATAATATGCTTAGTCCACAGGAGCTCTGGACTATCATTAGACATAGTTTCTAGAAACCAATAGCTGCCAGTTTCCCACTGTCCAGGACAGTCTAACCAGCTCCATTATCCAGCAGAGGATCTTCTCCAAATGAAGGTTAAGAACCTTCTAGCGAAATGCCCCTGGATTTAACACAATAGATGGAATACCTTTGGGAGAAAACAGCAGAATCCTCCTTTCCCTCACCTTGAGTTGCCATCACGATCTCCTTCACCCTCCGATACTGGTTTAACAGCCCTGTGAGCTCCTCTATCCGACGGTCCTGTCACGGTGGGAGAGCAGACTATATGTAAACACCACCACTGGCCCCACGGAGGATTTCATTTGGGGGCCCAGACTACATTCTGGGCACACTGAGAAGAGATGCTATGTGGAAACTAAGGGACACTTCGACAGGAAGTTCAGTGTCCAGCCTCCTTCGCACAGAGCCTGGGTTCCCAGTGGTCTGCCCCCTAGGCAGCTGCAAACATTCTTGCCTCTACCCAAAGGCTAGGAGTCCAATCCCTAGCTGTAAAACAATCCCTTCCAGACACAGCCTTCGAGGGGGCTTGAACATTTCAGAGGCAGGAAACGTACTATCTCCCTACCCTCCTGAGGTAGCTTTTGGAATCTGTCTCCTGGATCGAATGCTGTCCTCTGGAGCTACATACAAAGAAAGATTAAAATAAAGCCGTCCTATTTATCCCCAATACCCTCAATCTGTTCCTTAGGAGCCTGAGATTCCTTGCACAACAGGTGAAATTACCAGAGGAGATCAGTTCTTTCAGCAAAGGCCTGGGGACTTGGGAGGCCACGCAGATTTGGGCATTAGACAGACCTGGGTGGGAACCCTGGCTCCACTACCTACTGTTAACGAACCTTGGACAAAACTACTCAAGCACTTTGAAGGTCAGTTTCTTTATCTGTAAAATGCAGGGTTGTGATCCTCAGAGGTGATGGCCATCCCAGGTAAGTGCTCTATAATTACAGAGGTGGCTACTCTAGGATTACGCAGGCAATCAGATGTGAAGAATGGAAGGCGGTGGGGTAAACACATCACGTGCTTCCTAGTGTCTCCATGACGGGTCTGTCACCAGATTGTGTGCATAGGAGATTGGTGGACTGCTCTCAAGTTTTGCCAAGAGTCTAAGCAGCAGTTATGGCATTTGGCAGTAACCACAGGGGTATTTTTTTTTCCCCCTGCACCAGCACGAACAGGCATGATTTTATTCTGCATTTGGGAGATTTCGCTTAGGCAAAGTCCCCAGGCATCAAAGCCAAAACAAACGGCTGAGGCTCAGTCTCCAAAAGGCAGAAGCCATTCTCCTGACACGTCCCTGGGTCACTGGCCTGACGGGCATGACCCTGCCCAGAATATCAGAGACCAGTAGGGACGAAACAGCCTGCTAGCAGAGGAAGAATAGGGCTGCCTTGATGGACCATCTTACCTTATCTTCATTGGCAACAAGCAAAGTTTCCATCCCCATTTTCAGACGCTGAATTTCTTGGTCTGAAAGAATTTAGGTGTAGGGAGAATTATTTACACACAGACAGCCATCCCCACGTGCTAAGCTGCTAAGACTTCCCTTGTGAATAAATTGCATGTGGGCTCCTTTACTTCTTTAAGAGCCCATGACGGTGTCTGGTGTAGTCATTCTCATTAAATATTTGTTGGATTACTAAATGAATGCGCAAACCTAATCTCTCATGTTCTCTTTGTAGAAATTAGTGGGGAAAATACAAATTCCATTTACTCGAAGTTGACACAAAAGAACCCAAAAACCTTTCAAAACCAACATCTCAGAAGAATACAGACATTATTACTTGAGTGGGCATGTACCTGGGATGCTAGCTAGTTTTAGAGAAAAATCATACAGTCCCATGGATTGTAGCAAAGGAGAATTTAAAATAAGAAAGAAAAAAAAAATGTCTACAGCTGAATGAAGAAAAGAATGATTATGTAAAAGAGCTGGGTACTTGGCTTAATTTAAAACGCTATAGTCAGAATTGACTAAAGATTATTTAGACACATCTATAAATGTATTAAAACAAATTCTACAGTTAAGGAAAACTATCTTATTTCAGAAACCCACAGAATATCTCTATGGGCCCAGGCACTTGTGTCAGTCTGTGGTGGGCAACCTGCTCTCACTCTGGACCTAATAGGGGCTCTTGATTTCTTCCCAAACTGGTCTGAAGGACGAGGTCAAAGGCCAATGCCTAAGGGAGCTGGAGGTCAGTCTGCTACATATTTAGGTCTAGGGAGTGGCACATAGTGGAATATTCAAAACAAGGACCTATCCCCATTCCTAAACTGATTATTACAAAAGGAAGAGGGGCTGTCTATATGAGAAAAGTCCAGGAGACAAGGGAACCAAAATATAGGCATCCCATTTGCAACAAGAATAGGAAGAGTAGACTTGTGTAAATAGTCATAGGGATTCATTTTCAGAGGACAATACAGAGTGCCCGTTCACTATCTTAGGCTCTTGGCAGCTGAAGAGCAACCCCACAGCCCCGTCTGTGGGACGAGGGTGGTAAGCTTCATATGAAGAGTGGCAAACCTCGGTGCTTTGGGCAGGACCCAACCTGAGCAGCAAATGACCAAAGGACCGGCTCCAAGAGTTACCAGATGATGGATCAGAAGGCCTGGACTCCAGAGAAGCATAGTGTGGAGGGGGAAGGCTACCTGGCCTAGGATCAAGGCACAGAAAGCACTCTGTCCAGATTAAGCATCACAGAGAGTCTGGGATATGTTAGGGGGCCCCAGCATCCACCTTGAGCCATGGCAGGTAGGTGACACACTCAAAGGCTTAAGAAGACACTGAGAAAGGCTAAGGGAGGCATGAACATATTGGTCACTAATTTTCTTCTCCAGCTTAAGCCACCGTTTCATGCCGCATAGCTTCCCACCCCAGCCAGGGACCCAAGCTAAGCAGTGCTGAGGCTGAGAGGGGACCCGGTAGTAAGGCCGATCCATAGGGCTACAGGACCTCCTCCAGCATCATTCTGCAGCCTCATGGGAAGAGGAAGGTATGTGATCATTTTGAATACAAGGTGGATAGCCTTAAATATTAAATATGTGTTAATAAGAGTATTTGAGGATTCGCCATCTTTTGAATCAGCAGACTTGGAACTGATGAGGGACCATTCACCATCCTTTCACTTACCCGATATTTCTTAGGAGCCTACCATGGCTGAATGCTGTGTTAAGTTCTGTGGATATGGTCTCAAGTAGGACAGACACAGTTCTTGCCCCACAGCGAGGACAACAATCTACCCAGAGACCTCCCCAAATGCAACCCTGATGAGTTTTAAGTGCTATGAGGGAAACAAAAAGAATGCTGAGCTACAGAAAAAAATAGGACTGGGGGCATCTGGTTGAGGTAGGATAACCAGAAAAGGCCTTTCTGAGAGGTAACATTTAAGTTGAGATCTAAAGATGAGAACTAGCGGATTTGTTTCTGTATCCTCGGGACCTTGTATGAGTATCAAGCAGGTATCCATTCAAGGAGTGAATGGATTGCTAAATAAAGCCTCCCCTGTGGGAATGACACAAAGACAAGTCCTTCCAGTCAAGTGCAAAGAAAAGCTCCAGAGCTTAATGATCAGACTACATGTGAGAGAAGCCTTCAGGGTGGAGTCTTCTGGACAGGGGAGGGGCTCATGGCAATGGTTCCACAGTAGAACTGTGCTTTCTAGGCCCTTTCACGCACACTCATGCATGCATCTGTTCACTTGGACGTGTTTGCACACACAGGACATATGTGCACATCAGTAAGCCTACTCACACAGGCACACACATAATCATCCATAGACACACATGCCCAGAAGGCCCAGGGGCAACTCTCTCCCAGTCAAGCCAGTTACCTTTTTCTGTGTGGTCGCTGTGCAGGGCTGCAGTCCGGGAGAGCTGGCTGTGCAGGCGCTCAATTTCTGCATCCTTCAGGGCCACCTGCTCTTGCAGCTGGGCTACCTCAGCCTGAAAGAGCAACAGAGGATCCCCACCAGCTCAGAGGGACTACCAGACTGTGATGAAGTACCTCAAGTCACTCATAGCCCGGGACGAGTGGGTCCCAGAACATGCTGGGAAGTCAGGAGCAGAGGCGCCAGAGGTGAGCAGTTAGAGGTGCTTACCGCTGCCCCCACCACGTGGGGCTCTGCAGACTGAACTCATTCTCCCTAGCCAATCCGGCCCTGCCCTCAGCTCCCGCTGGTCACCTGCATTCTTCTACCTGACAGGCTCTTACCTCCCCTGCCCTCTGAGGCCCAGTCACCCCTGAGGCCCAAGGCGCTGGGGCTGTGTGCAATGGGAGAGCTGCTGATGCACATTCTCTTTCCGGATGTGGTCTTCCTTCTCTCAGGGGATTCATGCAATGGCACAGATGTACATCATTGCAACGAGTGCATGCATCTTTCATTTATCCACACCCATACAGGAAACATAGTGGAAATCAAATCACTACTGGTAGGTAGACAAAGAGTGAGCCAAGAGTACCTCCCTCATGTACTCTCTTCATGCACAGCCACGGCCTCTGCCCAGCCTCCAGGCACCTATGCACGCTCACCCATATGTACCTCTATACAAGCGTTCAGATGTGCTGAGCACATACACTTTTGCAAATAAAGTATGTAAGTACAGCCACAGATGTGATACATACATTCATACGTAGACATGCACGGGCAGTTGTGCTGGGTGCTTCACACACCTCTACTAAGCACCGCAGGTTAAATCTCACATGTAACAGTAGGTGTGACCGTCAGCGCCTTCCCACGCTCGTGAGAAGATCAGAACCGTGCAGGTCCCATCCCAGGGGCCACACTGGCTTTGGAGCCAAACAAACTTGGATCCCCTCATTTCCTAGTTGGAGGACCTTAGGCAAGTTAACCTTTCTGAGTTAACTTCTGAGTCTTGCTTCATCTCTAAAATGGGGAAAACAGCATTGACCTCAAAGGGCTGTGGGGAGGATTAAATAAGATAACGGTCACGGACAACTTAGCCTAATGCTTGTTACACAGTAAGGGCTCAATAAATGCTGCTACTCTCGCTTCTCTCGTCTTATTCCTTTCCTAAGGGTAACCAGGTAGTTCTCTGAGCATCAAACCAGACAAAGAAAGGGGGTGAGGACCAACTCAGGAGCCAGCCAACATACAGCAAAGGCCCGTACTCTGGCCATCCCTCCCCATGTGGTAGCCCAATCACATCCCCCCTTCTTTCCTCAAGGTCATAGAATGGGACGCCAGAGCTAACCTTTGAATAGTTTCAAGTAACCGAAAACGAGCACTGAGACTCTTGGCGGCTCTTCTGCCAACAGGCCTTGCGTTCAGTTTCAGGAACACTTACTGGGCGTCCACTCTGCCTCTGACCCAGTGCTCACTGATTTCTTACGTCCAACCTCACTCAATCCTCACAGGAGCCCATGGGAGGAAGCAACATCACTGTGTGTCGCTACCGGGGAGACACCAGGAAGAGTGCAGGATGCGATGCCCAAGTCACAGGGCCACTTAGTGACCAGGACGCAAACCCCACCTGCTCGGGAGCCAGCTTCTGAATCAACAGCACAGATGAAGGCTACTATTATGGGCCGAGAGCTCCCTGAGCCCACCTTAGGGGTTCTGAAAGAACCTTCCCTAACATCCCTCAAATGGGAAAAGAGAGGGCCATGTAAAGAAAAAAAGAGGCAGCAAGGGGTAAGCTCTCCTTCTTCTGAAGTGCCCTATGGAGCCCTGCCCCTCTGCTCTGTGGCATCTACCCAGAGAGGCCAGAGAGCAAGCCCAGCGGTGGCAAGCTGCTAGCTGAGACCTACAGCCACGCAGCACTGTCCCTTAGCTCACTCAGGGCCTCGGTGCCTGCGGGCCTACAACTAACAGCCTCGGTGGCTTCTGAATACCTTAGCCTTGAGCCTTTCGGTCCAAATGCTTATTTCTACAAGGACCGTACTATTCTTAGAAGATCTTCTCCTAACCTTTCTTGGACCTTCCACGACCATTTTTCCCTTTCTTTGCAGACCAAGTGAGAGCTGGTCCCTGTTAGGAATCTGCATGCCTGATGCTGGTCTCCGGGACCCACAGTGGATCTCAGTGATATGGCTGAGGCAGAGCCCAGCACAATGAGGTCCCTTGTCTCTGAAGCCTGCCTCTGGGTGAGATCATCTATTTAAAACCCTGTAGACTAGGGGCGCCTGGGTGGCTCAGTCTGTTGAGCGCCAACTTCGGCTCAGGTCATAATCTCACGGGTTCGTGAGTTTGAGCCCCGTGTGGAGCTCTGTGCTGACAGCTCAGAGTCTGGAGCCTGCTTCGGATTCTGTGTCTCCCTCTCTCTCTACCTGTCCCCTGATCATGTACTGTCTCTTTCTCTCTCTCAAAAAATAAAACATAAAAATAATTTTAAAAAATTAAAAAAAAAAAATAAACTAAGTGGCTGAGTCCCAGCTGCCAGGTGTCAATTTCCAGAGAATAGGCCAGAAATGACAGGTGCTCTGCTGTGCTTAGCACAGTACCTGTGCCCATAGCTGGGAAGTCTACAACAGGCTACAAGCCCTCTACCTGACCACGAGGGCAAAGGATGCCACTGCCATGGCCACAGAGGCTGGAGCTGTGTGGCCAGAGGTCTGAGGCAAAGGTGTGCGGGCTGGTGCCAGGCAGAGGGGTGCTCCAGCTCCCTGTAAGTACTCAGCTTCGTTAAATCCAGGGATCACCCCTGATTGCTGCCCTGGAAGATGAGTTGCCTTCAGGAGCTGACAAGCTTTATGCAGAAGACTAAAGAACTTTCAAGAATAGTACAGGCTTTTACTTGCAGGGAATCAGGATTTTATAAGAAAGAGAGCGTGGATTTTGGAATGACACAGATCCAGGTCTGGACCTCACCTTGGCCACCTTGGGCTTTGGTTTTCTAGCCACTGAAATGGGGATAATAAATCAACAGACCTCACTAGGTTATTTTTACGGATCAAATGAGAAAATGTGGGCAAAGAGCTTGATGCATTCTGGCACATAGGAGGTGCCCCTTACCCAATAGTTACTGAGTAACCTGTAGTATCTCAAAGGTCTCTATGCCAAGGCAAAGAGCTCAGGTGACCTAAAAAGAGTTGTTTGGTTTTATAATACATGGTTGTACAACTTCAAAGGCTTCCCCAAGACAGGACTCGCCTGAGTGGAATTCTGTGACAGAAGGCTCTGAGCTATTTGAGAAAATCACTGCTGCTGAACAGGTACAGCACAGAACACACAAGGGTGCACTTAGATAAAAACAGGGCTGGAGACAAATGTGCTGGGATTGCTTAGGTTGGTGCTGACTTGGTAAGATCTCGGGAAAGTTACTGAACTGCTCTGTGCCTCGGCTTCCTCGTTGGTAAAGCGGTTAAGAAAATCATTTTATACAAGCAATTATACAGATATCAATATCATGTTCGGAGTTTTAAGAGCATGACATAAATTGCATATAAATTATCAACACTAGAAATTGGAGAAAGAGCGAGCGAGATTCCCCCAAAAGAGAAATTCCTAGAAGGAAATATTAATAGTGGTAGCTCCTAGGTGGTATAAGGGTGACTTTTATCCATTTTTTTATGGTTTAAAGATTCTCTGTGATGCGTATGGTTTTCATAATCATTAAAAGTTAACTTACAGAAAAAAATAAAAGTATAACCAGAAATTAGGAAAACTCTTAAGTACTTTTTAAAACCCTAGTAAGAAATAAAAATGAAAATCTAGTTAACACCTCTGGGTGGCGCTACAGAGGCCTTAGTGAAATAGCAGGTGTGCTTTCAGGGGGCTGCCTGGACCAGGCTCCCGCAGGCAAGAATGCTCCTCCAGGGCTATTCCTTCCCCAGCCCAGGCTGCTGAGCTCCCCAGTTCAACAGAAACATGGTTTAGTTAAAACAACAAAGTAGTGGAGTGCATTCAATGCTAAAATACAGCATGCCTATTTAAACCAACTAGTTATTAAAAGGGACCGCTAAATTTAAAGTGATGCAGCCGAGGTAACATCGATGTTCATCTGCCTTAAGACTTCTCACTTGCTCACAGCCCCTTACTGGTCCCATGTCAGCCTAGGGGTGCCACAGGACACAGCATGACGAAGGAGTTCAGCTATTCCAGCAGCGCATGATCTCAGGGGGCTTTCCCTAGAAGAAGAGCCTTCCCAGATCAAAGCTATCTACTTGCACAATCTGTGCACTATTGCGTGTGCACACAGTAGGGTCAATCTGCACTTCTCCAGCTCAGATCTCGAACTTGAACACAGACCCTCCCCACCGGGCCTCAGCACCTCTCCGTAAATATAAGAACTGCCTTTTACCTTAGTGGCCTTCAGCTTCCACTCATACTGATTCCGTTCATTCTCCAACTCTTCTACCTTGATTTTGAGGTGCCTGAGCTCTTGCAGTAACTCCTAGAAGGATAAGGGACAAAAACAAAGTTCTGATGGTTACAGAGCATGATGTTCCCTGGATAACCCTGGTTAGGCTCATGCAGGGGATGCCATGGGCAAGAGATCCCGTGTCATGTTCAACACTGCAGCTCACATCCTTAAACATGGTCCTGTTTCAGGAAAAGCTGTGGGCCATTCGAAAACAGAAGCCAGGGGTTCCAGGCATACGAAGAGAAAACTTTGTTTTTTTTTTTCTTTAGAACTACTTCTGCCTGCCCCTTTCTGACATCCATGTCCTCTGTGGGGTGTGCCCGAATCATGCACAAATGTGGAGGTGCAGGACAAATAGGACTTGGGAGCCAGAGGAACAGAGATACAAAAATGAAGCAGCTTCTTACAGACAAAGTAGCAGGAAGCAGGCTAGGTGGGAGCACCTCTTTGTGCTGGGGCGTGGGGCAAGGAACCCCAAGAGGGGTGTGTGATCCTGGAAGGCTCCAGAGAGGAAGGGGCAGCCAGCAGGACAGAAAACACTAAGATAACAGATGCCAAATGCAGAGTGCTCTGGGCCAGGGGCGGGGGTCGGCTTGAAGAAAGGAGGGAAGGAGAAGGCAGATGGGCAGAGGGTGGGTGCAGGAGGCACAAAGGGAGACAGTCTGTTGGGCTAGGGCAGAGGACAGGTGGCATGAGTGGGAGGTGAGGCCAGAAAGTAAGGTGCAGCCCTACCAGAAAGGCTTTGGATGAAAATACAAAGAGCTCTGAGGCCATTCTTTGGCAGTAGGGAGCCACTGAAAGTTGCTGAGTGAGGAAGGGATGGTTGACCAACTTGCCCGGGGTGAGTTGGAAGTCAGGTTTATTTCTTCCAACTACAGGGACCTTGCTCCCTAAACTACTCTTTCAACAAAGACGACACCACTGAGCACCCTTGTCCCAAACCAAGTTTCCTTTGATGGATAATTGGTCCTGCCAACTGGCTCATATCAGAAAAATTAATGTGTATGTGATCACTTCCAGACTTCTGAACTCCAGATCCCCACAGACTCCCGACCTAACACCTCTAGGCAGGCATCTCATGACTGTCATGGCCCAAGTGGAACACTTAATTCCCCCTTTTAGACATTCCAGCCTCACTAAATGGCAGCTCCATCCACCTACCTCCCTGTGCCAGAAACCTGGGGTCCATCCTTGGCATCTCTCTCTCCCTGACAGATGCAATCTATCCCCAAGCCTTGTCAGGTCTATCTCCAAGGAAATGGATCTCTCCTTTCTCTCCAACTCAACCACCACTACTCTGATCTAGCAGTTCATGTCAACAGGCCGGGCAGTCTCTCCAGGGGATGCTCGTCTGTCGTCTTGCCCTTCTTAAAGCCACTGTCCCCCACAGCATCCAGGGGAACAACACAATTAAAGGACAAATCTGATCCTGGCGCTCCTCTGCTCCTCAAAACTCATATGCTCTCACCAGCACTGCCTGGCCTGACCCGGTGCCCTGCCTGCCTCTTGGATTACTCTCTCCCCCCAGTGATGCACCAACCAAACTGGATACTGTTTAGTTCCTCGTCTACTTGGGCCTTTACACACACTGCTCCCTCTTGTCTGGAGCAGTCTGCCAGGTGAATTCCCACCGATCCTTCCTCAGGCCTCCTCAGCAAAGCTATCCCAACCTCTACACCATATTTGGGTGTGGCAGAGTACATCCTTTCTGATGTGGCACCCTGTATCTCTCCTATGTCATTTGCAATTAGATACTTACTGGTCTGATCGCTAATGGCTGGTTCTCCTCCTGTGTGAACTCCAGGAGGGGTTTGGTTAACTCCGAGCGTGCTTTGCTCACCACTGGCACATGGTAGGTATGTATTATTTCCCAATGAACGAACACGTCAAATTCAGTTCGTCGTTTAACTGACCTGGAGCTCTTTGTGTTCTGAGATAGTCTGCCAGAAAGTTCCACTGCTTACACTTGAACTTTGTAGGGTAATCCACTAAGATTTTCTTACAGCCAAGGTAAACATTTATTGATGCCTCTTTTTTAAAATGTCTTCGAAGCTAAGGTCATCGCACCCATGATCTGCAGCATTAGATTTTAAGGCCTGGTGGGACTTCCAGCCGACCCAGGATGGTTTTCTGAGAATGTTTCCGGCCCTGCCTGAGAGGCTGCCACCATGGAGACACAGAGCACGATGACGGCCAGGCTCTGATGACCTTTGGCACATCCTCCTCTTTCAAGGTTGTCTGTGGTGCCCATCATCGGCTATAAACACTGGTACAAACGTTAGCCTCTTTTAGACGTCTTTCTGGGTTGACCCACTCAACATGGGGCACTCCCAGGACTTCCCTATTCCAATCCACATTTACCTCTGGGCTCTCATTTCTCCCCCTTGTCATTTAACGTAGGAGGAAATCTCCCCACCTCAACCCCCACCTGCCCCCAAGCTCCCCCTCTACTGTCTGATTCTGGGTAGAGTTTCAGCATGTTCCACGGTTGAGTATGGGTTGTGATAATTTCCCACAGAGCTGAGGCGGACCCTCTGTAATGCTCACAGCTACTATGACCTTGACCTTCCTTCAGCCTTCCAAGTCCTCTTCGACAGTAGGTCTCAGAGGCACAGACTCCTCTCTGTGCAACTGCCATCACCAGGTCCAGTCAGGTCACACAGGCCCCAGTCCCACCAGGATGAGGGGACAAGTCCAGAACACCGGTCAGGTATACCCCATAGGGTCCAGAGGTCATGAAATCCCTCTAATGCGATTAGGTGGGGAATTTTTCCTAGAAATTCAGATGATGACCTAACTGTCATAGCAAAAGGAAACTGGTGTTCTATTTTCTCACTAGGGATTAACTTCCTTAAAAATAAACTTGAAAGGATTCTCTCATGATGCTATTTTTTCTTTAAAAAAGAAAATAAAAATCACATGAGATAAAACTTCATTTAATCTCCCAGCCCAGGAGGAGAATCAACGCCTGAGTCACACCTGGGAAGGGGAATCCTGAGGCTTCCTTTTGCATGAATGCCCGTCCCTCAGGGCACCTGACACACCTCATTCCCAGCCCTGAGGAAGGCCAGTGCCACCACCTGGCCAAGGGTTGGCCTCACCCGCTCAGACCCTGCTCTCTGAGGGTCGCAGAGCTCAGCTCAGACCCTGAGGGGAGTGCACCAGTCCCAAGCTCTGCCCGGAAGTAACAATAGAGCCGTGTTAAGCCACTGCACTCGCTTGTGGTTAGAAGAAAGCCCAGCCCCTCCACCAGTGAAATGCCCCCACACGCATGCTCTGATATACTTAAGTGTGGTTCCTACAGGTGACCCCTCCCAACAGGCACAGTCCTGGCCGCAGGGCGAGGGCTCGGCTGCGCTGTCACCAGCCGCCACCTCCTCAGGGCGGCCCCTACTGAGTAAGAGGCGCTCTTGAATCTGCCTGTGGATGTCCAGCTGCAGCCTACACATTTGCTCCTGCAGCTCACTGATCACATTCAGAACCGACTGCAGGAAGGAAGAGAGAGGAGAAAAGAGCACTCAGGGTCAGTCAGCTCTCAGACACAAAGCTCCCCAGGAGAGCGGCCCAGAGAGAAGGAAGCATGCAGGGGGCGAGCTGCAGGGGGCGACCCAGAGGTGACCGCCCACTTTCTTCACGGGAACCAAAAGACCTGGTATTTTTCCTGAACCCGCCCCCTCTACGGGGTGGTCCTGCAGTCTGAGCAACACCCCCCCCCTGCCCCCGGCAGCTCCTCTGTGCCACGCAGTGGGGGTGCGGTGGGGGGCATCCTTGCACACCAACGAGTCACCCGGCCCGGCGGCAGCAGCAGAGACAGGTGCACAGACACGACCCCTCTTACACACGCCCGGGTATAGCTGCCCCTCTCCTGCCCCCCAAACACACCGACACCCACGCGGTGACGTGTGGCATATACCACGCTCGCACACGCTGGTACGTCCCCAAGTCTAAACTCTCCCTCACGCCCATACCAGACCTTACTCCTTCACTTCCCATTCCAAACCAGACTTCCTCTGCAGCCTAGAGAACATCTTGGCCCTTATATGGCCACTTTGAAAAGCTGCAGCCCCTGGAATTCATGCCTACTCAGTTCTGAACCCATCGCCCACAGGTCTGCTGGGATCTCCCTTTTCTACTCCCTAGACATTTAGTCACCGTGTAGAGGCACACACGTAACCATGACAGTCTGTGAGTGCCACCATCCTGAAAACCATGGGGCTTCCAGGGAGTAGTGAGTGGCTAGTTCTGTGTGGGTCAAGAGGAAGGGGCGGCACGAGTCTAGGTGATGTCAAGCAGGCACCTCCGGACCCCTTGCCTGAAGGTGGGAATGGAGAAGAGAGCACCACATGCCTGGGTAACGCAGCTCACGACAGTGCCGCTTGTGGCAGCCAGAAACCCGAAAGGCTGAGGGAAACTATGAGCAGCCCATGGGGCAGGGATGCGGACTTAAGGAAATATCACAACAGAGTGGAACAGAGACCTGGGTGGACAGGGTGGCAGCCAATGAACCTGTCAGGCCTCCCTGCCCACCTTTACTGATATTCTAAACACCGGCATCTGGTACTGGGGTCAGCCACCGGCACTGTGGGGACTGCCCAGGCACGCTGGGAAGAAACTGCCCATCCCCAGTAGTGACAGCGGGGTCTAAGAAGAAAAACTCCCATCTCATATCTTGTTTTGTACATCCCCTTCTCCGGTGTAGAAGGGAAACGGGGTCTGAGCGGCAGCTCGGGGCTGAAAGGATGCTGGGCGAAGGTGCCCGCCCTCCTGTCTGGTGATGCCATTTGGACTCAGAGCGGCAGGGCAGTCCTCGCCATCGTCAGCAGGCCTGGGGCCTCCCGGCCACTCACCCTTTGAGCTAGCTCACCTGAATTGGCCCAGACAGCCCAGGCTGTCTTCCTCCAGGGTCATCTGTCTTATGGCATTTTCCTACCAAGATGAGAGGATTGGGCTGCCTTTCTGGGCCTAAGTGCCCTGGACCTCAGATCTCTACCCAGCTTCATTGTTACTGGTCCCTGCACCCTGATGGGCCACTTACCAATGGGCTGGGGCCATACCTGCCGTCTGTGTTCTCAACTGCAGTCCTAGTGGAGACACTGGGCTCTGACGTGGCCTTTGTTCTGTGTGCCACTGGGTTCCAAACCCCCTGCTGGCTTAGCACACGTGCCTGACAAGGATAGAGGACTCACGCCTGACTGGCCTGAGCTACTAGGCATCACAGGCCAGCTCTATCTCCTGTTGTGGATTTGCCACCGTTGGAAGGTGCTAAACAAAGACGGTCCACATTCAGTTTGTTCGTGCTTTTTCATCTGAGAAGTCTCAGAGTCTTTTGGTACTTTAACTACTTAGCATACCTGCTGGGTGGCAAGAATTAAGAGGGAGGAAAAGAGCTGGAATTGGAGGCCCCAGCAGGGGATGGGGGCTGGGGATAGGGTTAGCTAAGCACAAAGCACATATGGGGGGTTCAGGTAGACCCTAGATGAGCAACAACAAGTTAACAGAGATCTTTCCAATGGTCTTGATCTTTGTAAAGTAGGTAAGGTTGCCCTCTCAAAAGACATAGCAGTGAAACAAAAGGGGGCACAGATTTAGAATGTGTAGGCATGAGAGGAGGAAAGGTAGGTATGGATAAAAGCAATACTAAGGAAAGGGGAAGATTTAGCTGGGAATTCATTAGCATGGGGGCAATTAACAGAAAAATTATCTAATCCTCTGACCAAGAGCCCCGGGCTGAAGGAAGGATGGCCAGTTAATCAAGGATAGAGCTAAAAGCAATCCCCCAAGGTAAAAGATCGGCATTTCCGTCACCAGAGAGGGAGGTCAGCCTGTTATGGGTGGCTAAGCCACGACCGGCATAGGCATGATGCCGTCAAAGCGTGCAGGCAGCTACAGACTGCCTTTCACTTTTGTAGAATGAGGGTCTATCTCATCAGGTTACCTCGAGGGGTTAACCAGGTGAGCCTTAGGTGAAGCACCTGGCACGGGGCCTGGCACACGGGAGGCATCCGACAAATGTGAGTTCACTTCCCCCACTGCTGCTTTTTTTTTTTTTTTTAATTTTTTTTTAATGTTTATTTATTTTTGAGACAGAGAGAGACAGAGCATGAACGGGGGAGGGTCAGAGAGAGGGAGACACAGAATCTGAAACAGGCTCCAGGCTCTGAGCTGTCAGCACAGAGCCCGACGCGGGGCTTGAACTCACGGACCGCGAGATCATGACCTGAGCCGAAGTCGGCCGTTCAACCGACTGAGCCACCCAGGCGCCCCCCCCCACTGCTGCTCCTTTACCAGGTGTTTGATCCGTAAGAAATGAACCAAACTGGGAGAACAGAAAACACCCAATGGTGACCTAGTTAAGGCCCACGTGACATTGATGGCTAACAACAAAAGCCCAGCGGCTCCGCACTCTTCTGGCATGCTCACCTTATTGGCCACTCTTTCCCAGAACCTTTAGTCCCTAAGTCCACTGGCCTTGCTGGTTTTCAGACCTGCTTGTCTCTCTTATAGAAGCTTCCCTCAATTGTTAAACCTCTCAAATGAGGAGTCTAAACTTGCTGCCTGATTTCATCATCGCATTCATTCCCTCCCCTCCCTCTGCACAAGTGGCCTCCAGGCAGACCAGCTTTGTCCCCAAGACTGATGAGGGACAGGGCTCTTCCTCACGGCCCCAGGGCCCTCTTCTGCTTAAATCACAGGCATGCTCCTGTCCTCAAACTGCTTGCCTCCCTCTTGAAGTGTTTCCTTCCCTACCTTTAGCGATTTTCCACCACTCAGGTTCTTACCTCTTTTACCCCTTTTCTGACAACCTAGCTATTGCTCAAGTCTGTGTAGGTTTATAGATCCCAATGCTGGCTGGTCGAGTTGATTTTTCTTTGGCTTCATGTCATCACTGCTTTATGATTTTCTAGATCAGCATCCACATTACACATTAAAAATGCTCAATTAGGAGCGCCTAGGTGGCTCAGTCAGTTTAGGGTCCGACTTCGGCTCAGGTCATAATCTCACAGTTCGTGGGTTCCAGCCCCGTGTCAGGCTCTGTGCTGACAGCTCAGAGCCTGGAGCCTGCTTCGGATTCTGTCTCCGTCTCTCACTAACCGTTCCCTACTCACACTCTGTCTCTGTCTCAAAAATAAACATTTAAAAAAAATAAATAAAATGCTCAATTGGTAGGAGGAGTAAAGGCAGAGGACTCTCACCGTCTACAATAAACCTTCCTAGACATGGTCTATAGATGCTATTATCATGGGGGTACCAATATGCCTATCTTAGCATCCATCCTATACTCCTCCAGCTCATCCACAAGACTCCCCAAGCAGGGTTTGTGCAATGCCTCACAGAAGTGTACATTTACCAGGTCTATTCCACCGACGCATTCCCAGCCAGACACAGGAGGTCAAGCTGATGTAACTCACTATATTTTTTTTGTTTTTAATTTTTGAGAGAGTGAGAGCCTGCAAGCAAGAGAGGGGCAGAGGGAGAGGGAAACAAAGGTCCAAAGCAGACTCTGCACTGAGAGAGCACAGAACCCGATGTGGGGCTTGAACTCAGAAACCATGGGCCAAAATCAAGAGTTGGACGCTAAACTAAGCCACCCAGGCACCGCAATGTAACTCACTCTTAACACAATCCCTACTTGATCTTCTGGCCTCCCACAAACCATCATAGGGTTGGCCCCAGCCTCAACAGACTAAATTTTATGGAACCCATCTAACTTTCTTTGCCATCTGGGGGAAAAAAAAAAACGGTTCACTTCTAGTTTGCTAGCAACTCACCTGATTTCCCTGATACCTTAAAATTCACTTATAGCAAGCAGTTTGGGGACGACTGTCCTAAGTTCTTTGTGCCTGAGGCATCAGAACAGAACCCATTCTTTCTTTGATCTTCTTATGGAGAACATAACTTTAACAAAAAGTCTCTCTCCTGTCCTCAGCATTGTCCTTTTGTTTGGGGTTTGCCCCTGCTGGTGTTGCTTGTGCAGGTGCACTTTGTTCAGTCCTCTCTTATATTTTTTATTATTTTTTAATGTTTATTTATTTTTGAGAGAGAGAGAGAGATCAAGAGCTGGCAAGGGGTAGAGAGAGAAGGAGACACAGAATCCAAAGCAGGCTCCAGGCTCGGAGCGGTCAGCATAGAGCTCAACGCAGGGCTCGAACTCACGAACCACGAGATCATGACCTGAGCTAAAGTTGGACGCTTAACCGACTGAGCCACCCAGGCGCCCCTCTCTTTTCTATCTTTTATACGAGCCCCTTTGAAAACAAGTTTCTCTCAGGGTACTTCCAAGTTTCTCCTTTTTATCAGTAGTATTTGTGAGATTGCACAGAGTTACATTATTTTTTAGTTCAATATTCTTGAGTCACCTTCTTTGTTATTTCTGAACTTTCCAAGGTATGATTTATGAAAGTCTTGGCCATGCCTGGCTTTCCCTCCCTCCCTGTCATGGACTCACAGAACGGCCGCTCTCTCTCAAGGTACCTGTCACTTTTCCCTCCTAAACTAGTCTCAACATTACAGCCAGAGCGGCAGTTTCCCAGTTTCTTTCTCTGTCCTCTGAGTAGAAACAAATAGGGGGGTGGGGCACCAAGGGCCAACCTCTCAAATACTTAGGTGTTAAGCTGGAGGAGATTTTTAGGAACCATCCAAACTGCTGCGCCCTTCCATTTAAGTCCCTTGTCTGCTTCCAGCTTTCTGGGGATCTGAACAGGAGTGCATCCATTTTCTTCCTCTGCTTGGGGTGACTATGTGGTGCATCCCAATGTTTCAGGGACATTCCCCTCTTATTCTCCCAACCCACGTGTTATTTTCCAGTATGTCCATCCTCAGGCTCGGCATTTCAACTTTCTTTTATACTTCGTTCTCTCCAGGGCTGGCCCACCTCCCCTCTTAACAGATCTGTTTCTCCCCCATAGGGCAGATCCTTTTGTAGCTGTGTCTCATTCTTGGGTCCCCTATCACGAAGTCCAGGTGACATTTATGAGGCTCTAAATGCCACTCTGTGTTGAAATCTCAGCTGGCTTTATGGCTCCTGATTCACTAACCATCAAAGTTCTTCTTTACGGTTCTTTTCTATGTGAACCACGGGGCACCTCCCATAACCATGTCTTTCCCACTCCCTCCTACCTGTTAAACTTGTTCATGATATTACTTAGTTCTTTCTCTCCCTCCTTCATGCTCTGCTTAATACTGGCCCGGCACTCTTACACATCACTGATGGGAACATAACCTCTACGTTCCACGAGACAAAGTGGAAATACCGGTCAGAATTTCAACTGCATGTACCATTTGGCCCATTGATCCCACTTCAGTATCCCCACGTGTGCAAGATCATTCACAGCAGCATTATTGGAAGTAGCAAACACTTGGAAACCACTTACATGTCCATCAAAAGAGGACAGGCTAAATTAAGGTACGGTCAGATAATGAAATAATAGGTATTTCTATCATATAAGCCTTTTTAATGCACTTGGTGTGAATAAACTCCCAGCATGCTACATTAGAAGGTCTAGAATAGAGTGCATTTGCACAAAAATGAGGGAAGGAATGTGTGTGCATATATGCATATATCATCTGTCCACATAAGTTTGCTTGTCCAGGGATAACTCTGGGAGGACACAAACTGGTCAGGGTGGTTCCTGACTGTGGGCCTGAGGGGCAAGCATGGAAGGAGACTTTTTGCTGCATATACTTTTATGAACTCTTAATTTTTGAACTGCCGGAGATTTCCTAGGCTAATAAAAATCAGTAAGTAAAACAAAATCAACGAAACAGTAAGAATCTCCCGGTCGACTTCTCTGAACAAACACAATCTTCCCAGTCTCCGCTCCGTGCTCCACATCCATCATTCTGGTTACCCCAGTTCAGAAATCAGAATCCTTCCCTTCCAAGGTGCTATAACCACAGGAAGGAAGAAGGAAGTCAGCACCACCCGTGCTGTAAGACACTCCGTTTTCTGCCAGAAATCCTGAAGACTCTTTCTGGTTCTCTTCTTCGTATCTGCGTATAACCCTCATCAACTGCACGGACGCCACTTTCCAGGACATGCTGGATCCCTGCTCCCTTCTTTACAGGATGCTCTGGTTATTACATGCAGAGCTCTTTAATCCCATAAAGAGATCCAGCTGTGGGGCCCCCTCCATCCCCAGGGCTCTGGGAAACCAGACTCCTCTCCATGGAAGACGCCTCTGAGGGACGTGCCTGTGATATAGTATGCCACCCAGACATTTTCCTCTGCCTCTGGATCTTTTACATTCCATCCTCCTCATTCTCGTATTTACTTTCCGCGCCAGCCACTCCTCTGCAGTCCTGCTTCTCAGGAGTAAACCTAACTGATTAAGCTTGGGTCTCCTGGAATGACCCGGAGCCACTGCGAGAGGCTCAGGAGGAAAGGTAAACAGGAAACCCGGTATTCACCCACATCTCACTGACAGACTCCTGAGTGAGGCTGGCTGTCAGGATGGTGTCCATTTGACAAGAAACCTGCATCTTGACGTCCTTAGGTTTATAGACAACCATGTATAATCACGTCCATAACTTTCTACAGGCAGCAGGATACAGGCTTCAGGGGGATCAGAGTCCTACAGAAAGAACAGCCTGCAATGCCCTTGTTCACAGTATCCTTTTTCTTTCTTTTTTTTTTAAATTTTCACTGAAACATAAAATGGAATTTGAGGATAAAGCCTGAGCTACATAGAGGAAATTTCAGATCCAGCTACCCCAGAAAACAAACAAAACAGAGAAAGATCCTGCCTTTCCAAACCACAAGCAATAGGCCTTGGGCTAAGTATATTCACTGGAAAAAACCCAGCAGCAATGCAGGCTGGGAAGCAGCATTCCCCTTGTTCACGGAAGTACAACCCCTGGTGACCTTAGCTCAGTGCTGCACTCACACACGTCCACGCACATGACAATGGAGTCCCCACAGCAGTACTCGCCATGGTTTCAAGCCCCTGGTGCTGCACATATTTGTAAATGGTGGCAGAGGCTCTAAGCATACCAGTGAAGGTTATGTTTAATTACAAGAAGGAGAAATGCACTTCAGGTCATGTGGCTGTGCATGGAGTGTCACAGGTTTGAACAGCCTTAAAAAAACTTAATGTTTGTACTAGCAACTGGGAAGGGCCATTATCTGGTAGGAATGAAGCCAGCGGCTCAGGGTCTATGTTGCCTCATGCATGAACAGCCTGATGGAAAACAAAAACAAAAAATTCAGATTGAAACATAATCCCTCAGAAAAGGAAAAATAAAGCAAACAGCAAAATGACTGCTTTCGGTATACTTGGCCCAGAATTGGGAGCTCTCCTTTCCATCCTGTCTTCCCTGGAAAGGAACGGAGCTGGCTCAGGTTGGTACTAACTCCGCGTTCTTTCCCAGACAGACTCACGCACACATACCTATGTGCTCCCTAGTGGCTGGCTGGTTCAGAACCAGGCATGTGACCCAAACTGGCCCAGGGAGATGCAAGCCCGAGGCTTTTGCTGGAAACTTTGAGAAAAAGGTGCTCTCTCTGCCAGGTCTCCAGGCCGATAGGATGTAGTGCAGAGACCCTTCTTGACAATAAGGCTAAGTCAGAGCCAAGACGTACGCTAAGGCTGATTTTTAATGACATTGGGAGGTCACGTGGACCTAGTGATATTGAACTTTAAACTCTGGACTCTTCAAGCTGTGTGACCTAATACTCTCCCACCTATACTTCTTTTGTTTTTGTTTTTGTTTTTGTTTTTGTTTTTAATTTAAGTGGTTTTGACTTGTTTCTATCACTTCAAGGCGTCTCCGAGTTTACTGAATTCTGCCCCCAGAGCCCTAACCTATGTTCCCATGTCATCACACACCTCGAGATATTGGTAAAAATACAACTCCAAACCTGGAGAAAAGTCAGTTGCTTCTTTCAGAACATTTAAAAAGCAAAGTGTATTTGAGGAGCCTGGGTGGCTCAGTAGGCTAAGCATCCGATTTTGGCTCAGGTTATGGTCCTGTGGTTTGTGAGTTTGAGCCCCGCATCGGGCTCTGTGCTGACAGCTCGGAGCCTGGAGCCTGCTTCGGATTCCGTGTCTCCCTCTCTCTCTGTCCCTCCCCTGCTCATGCTATCTCTCAAAAATAAACACTAAAAAAGTTTTGTTTTTTTTTTTTTTTTTAAAGCACTCTATTTAACTAACTCCTCACGAAGATAAGCTTTCATTCTGTGGGACCTTTGCAGTTTATATATGTATCTTAACCTACATGTCCATTTGCAAGATGCTTTGTGACACAATCAGTAAGTAATCGATAAAAGGTAGTGGTTACTATGGGTCCAGCACTATGCTAAGGACTATACATGAATTATCTCATTCCCTCCTCCAAACCACTCAGGAAATAGGAAGTGTTACTATCTCCACTTTACAGAGGGAGAAACAGGTTGTGTTATGCCTACAATGACAAAGCTAATGAGCAGCTCAGCTTGCATTACAGCTGGAAGACCTGATTCAAGGCCCCGCCCTCTTAATCACTACAAGACAGGGTCTTCAGGTTAATGGAGAGATCTTTTGGCAACTCTACTTACAATGAGCAGCTTCTCAAAAGCAATGCACAGAATTGCCCACCCGTTTTAAGTGTCTCAATCACCAGCATTTACCACTGTATAAACACAGCAATAGGGCAGGTTTCAGTGCACAATAATGGGGGTGCTTAATCGAAAGGAATGGTATCCACTTTTAGATTTTGGAGAGAGCTAAATGTTGCAAGGGAGTATATATGAACCAAGTACCTACAGGATGCCAGGTACTATGATAGGGACTTCTGTGATTTTTATTTGGACTTCACACAGTTACCTATTTTACAGATAAATAAAGTCTCGAGAAATTAAGCAGCTAACTTGTTGAATGAAATTCAAAGACCTATTAAGCAGTTAGGTTAGTGATTGAACCAATGTGCTTCTAAACCTAAAGCCTATCTTCCTTCTACATCTTACATGCCAGGTGCAAATATGGGCACTTGTAGGTAGAGACATATGGAAGGTGGTTATCTAAGGTTAAAACAGGATGTTCTTTCTCAACAAAAGCAACTCTGAGCCTAAAATTTACACAAAACATTTATCCTAAAAAGGAGTCTGGCATGTTCTGGCCAATGGCATTATAGAGTGTAAAACAAAAACAGCAACAATGCAGGAAAACATTAACAGAAGGCCTGTACATGGGCTTCTCCTATGACCTATCAGGAGAAAAGAACATAATCTAAGGGTTCCATCTAGGTCAGTGAAAAGCACATCAAAGAATGTCTCCAGACTCCTTGGATATAGTGATGGTGGCCTATTGGGCAGCTGACTTCATCCCAGATATATCCTCATTACCTTGGCTCTCACAGAGGACATCTTGGGTCCCTTCACATCTTGCCTGATCCTTCCCCCTCTAATGCTTCCCTTTCTATCCTTGTCAGCAGCTTGAGGGAGGATAAAGCCTTAGAGCCAAAACTGGGTGGTTTGGGCATTGCTGAAATCTGCAGCCACAGCAAAACCTGATAACTTGGTATTAACAGATCATTGTGTCTCTAGTGCATAGATGCTTCTGGCGCCCAGTGGCTGCCAGGCTTGGGGTTGACCAGATGGCCTGAATCCACATTAGGATAGTTCCCTCTGCTCTGAGTTTAGAACTGTATGGATCCCCCAGAATTTGGTCTATCACACTCACCTCTGCTTTTCTCTGCTTCTCCTCCTGCTCTCTCTGCTCCTTCTCCATGCCAACCAGCTTGAGTTTCAGCTCAGAAACTTCAGTCATCAGATCAAGCTTCTGGGTCTCAAGAGATGTGCGACTTAGCAGCTCCTGCAAGCAAAACCAGATGTCAAAATCAGAGCCTCCATGGCAACAAGGACAGCTGTAGCTCCATCCAGAGCATACAAGGCAAACTCTGTTGGACAACAGAGCTGAGACTGCTGCATATGAGCTACAGGGCTGTTAGGGACAGGTCTCAGCTGATACTGGGTCACTCAGGGAGAGCACAGCCCCTGGCACCACCCACTGTGCTCTGAGAAACAATGTGAACTATAGCTCTCAAAAAACAAGTTTGCCATTAGAAGCCATTATTTCCAAGTACAAAAAAAGGGACAGTTTTGCTCAAAGAACGAAACTTCTCCACCTCTATTTCCAATGCAAAGCAGCGGGTCCTTTCAACCAAAACAGACAAAAAAACACAAACAAACCCAAGCTTACATTAACAATATCTTTTTTAAAACCAAGGATTCCAAATCACCTCCTATGCTCAATGTTCAGCCCACATTTTCAACAAATTTCATTTTAAGGTCTCACTGCAAGGAGCCTAGGAGGGAGCTAGAGCATAAAGCAGACATTCAATGAGTATTTATTAAATGACAGAATCCTGTTTATGTGATACAGACTTATCCTAGCCTATGTGATAATGGATCTTTTCTAGCCACTACGGTGTGTAGGTAAGAAAATTGTTCTTCCCTTATTGTAAGACCAGACTCAGGAAGGTTATCAGTCCTGCCCTGCCATAATAAGAACAGTAGTAGATGGCAACCTGCCATTAATACATATAATTAAAAAGCATAAATAAGACAAAAAACAAAGGTGATTGACAAAATACCTGCTGGGAACCACTAGGGATTATGAAGGACCTCAAAAACCAGGAACATTTCTGGTCCAGGGGCAACACTTCTCCATTGGCCAAAGGCCATGGTCCATGAGCTCCAGAGTCTTGGCACACGGGAGACACGGTTTCCAGCAATGAGACTACAGTATGGCCATCAGGAGAGTGACCAGACAAATCAGCAGACAGAAAAGATACACTATTCCATCTCGGTATGAACTTTCTATATTAAGTTGGGCAACCTAACCCTCATACAAGAATGGTGATCAACATTCTGACCAATAGCTATGATTTCACATATTCTGAACCGTCCTCAGACTACAAACCAAACCACGCAGGACACAGATCTTAACTAGGAAAACATGATTCCCTAGGCCAAGCCCCTCAATGTGTCAGAAAGCCAGGCTACAAACTCTTCATCTGCTAATCTGAAGGGACGGGTACCTAGAAGTTCAGCAAAATGAACTCACTGAGCGCTGGGCAAAGGAGGCCAGCTCTTCCTGTTTCAGCTAGACTTGAACTAGCTTAGAGCACAGAGGCAGCGACCCTGCCATGTGAGAACCGCAGCGTACTTGGTCATGAGTAGTTAGCCAGATCAATGTGTATAATGGTGGAGGTGGGGAAGGAGAGAAGACACACAGATTCAATGGGTGCCTCCTCTGTGCCAGACCCCACAGGGTACTTTACATACATGCTTTCAATAAACCCTCCTGGTGATTTGACAGCAAATACTATCCTGACCTGAGTAATAGACAGTAAATACTAACCTGGCCCAGAGACTGGCCTTGTCTTGACCAAAGACACATGCCAGTCAACAACAGCAGAGTGTTAGTTTGCAAACCAAAGTCTGTTTGATTCCAAAACTCATTTCTGTCTAATGTATCACATGGTTTCCCAAACAGAGGAAGAAGTCCAAGAATTTTAAGGAAAATAAAAGAAAAAAAATACCTGCTGAAAAAAAAGCTAATCAACAAATATTCATGGAGTCACGGAGTGAGGAAATAGCCACTCAAACTGTTAAGATTTTGTTGAGCACACACTCTCTATCAGGGCCTGGCGCGAAGGCTCTCTGAAGATCTAATCCTCTCTGATACCACCTACTCACTCCCACCTCCTCTCTCTTCCTTCCTCACCTTCCCCTCTGTTCCACCACCTCATTCTACGTTTCTCTCTCCATCCTTTCATCTACCTGTTTTGTTCCACAAATGACTTGAGGCGGTTTGAATAATGGACAATTTAAGTTAAAATGTAAAATCATAAAAGTTAAAGCAGGCAGGAAAAGAAGTTGAGGCCAGAGCCACCGCTGGTATAAAACTCCTACCCTAAAGTTCTGTGGGTTGCTAGAGGTGGACTATACCGTGTACGTGAGCTCTCCAAGCCACCATTGCAAAGGGGTAGAGAAGTAATTCTATAAATCAGATAGCAACAATTGCTTTAGAGTACGGACAATTGAGAAAATGTTCCATTCCATTCCAGACTTCAATCATTTACTCAACATGTTTTTAAGTATCTACCAGAAGTCAAGGCCTAGGGATATGATTATTAAAAACACAGCCCACTAAGTGCTTGAATATCTTATATGCAGTTTGCCCGCTAAGCAACATTCACGATACTGCTGCCTTGGTGGGATCAAAAAAAGCCTCAGAATTATCTCTCCTGAACAGTAGGAATCTATTCCACTTCTGTTAATGCCAAAATCCCTCTAGCTATTTTAGGTTGCCAGGTTGTAATTGGTCACACCAATGTTCCCACTGACAAGGATAATATTCTAATTGGTTGTACTAAAGTTCCAATAGCCGTTCCAGTTGGTCACGGCAGGGTTCCAACTGGTTACACTAACATCCCAAGTGGGAGTTCCAGTTATTAGTGATTATATTCCAGCTATTATATCTATTAGCATATGCCTCTTTCATTGTCCTTACCCTTCATCCTTGTCATTGGTAAGTACTGTCCTACTCCCTGAATTCAAAATCAGCCTTCAACAAGCTCATCCAGTCCAGCTCCACTTTCCATCTCCAGATACACATGGTCCCCAGCCACTATTACGTGTTATATTCTCTATCATATGTGTCTAAAGAAGGTCTACCCTACATTTTCAACTGTTCCTTCTCCTTCCAGCATAAACTGAATCCTGACTTTTGCAGCCTATCACATACCCTTCCCAGTCATCTCAAGTGGAGTCCATCCTGTTTCGACAATCCAACTTTACTGGACATGCTTCCAGACCACTACTGTCCTTATTGATCATCTACATCTGCCCTCCTCTTCTAAAGTGGTGCCATTCAGTTACAGCACATTCCAGAACCCAAGACAACTTATCCAGAACCCAAGACAGTCTCTCATTTTCCTCAGGGCTTTTTTCTTTTGATCGATGGTTTCTCTACCTAGTTTGGGCACATTCCTTCTCCTCAGTAACTTCAACATCCTTGTTCCCTCCTTGTTAGTCTTCCAATATCCACTCTGGTTTCACCTTTCTTGAGCACAACACCAACAGGTTTGCTTCCACCTTGCCTCAGTTTCTCAGCAGGATGGCCATCATCTTAGCCGTCATCTTTATCCAGAATGCATTTGCTCTGCTTCTAAAATCTTCAGCTCTGATACAGTCTCCTTTGGCCACAGTCCTCTAACCTTTCAAGTTTCCCACTTACAGACTCAAACAATCTTTCATTTCTTCTACTGTGGCCAATACTTACCTGTTTTCCTAGTTAATAAACTTCCCTTAAGAAGTATTTGCCTCCTTATCCATTCTATACCTGAGGTCATTTCAAGTGTATCATATCTGCACCAGAAAATTCCTCATTCCAGTTCATCCCTACCCTTAGACCTAAAGTGCATTTGCTTTACCAGAGCCCAGTCC
Source organism: Leopardus geoffroyi (assembly GCF_018350155.1). Lineage (NCBI taxonomy): Eukaryota > Metazoa > Chordata > Mammalia > Carnivora > Felidae > Leopardus > Leopardus geoffroyi. The sequence continues at coordinate 64,780,981 of NC_059329.1, read as the reverse complement.
ATGCCAAACCTCAAAGTCTTTTGTCTATGTTTCTACTCCCTGTGGCCTGAAAATTGCTGGTAAAAGACACTTGATGATGCCAATTGGTTTCCATACAAATTTACGCTATCTAATTAGAGCTGATCTTCCAATACCGCCTGGCACCCTTGCGTTCATCTCTGGTTGGTTCCTTTCAGAGATTGTTCCAAATCTTTCCCATTCTCCTCCAGCCATAAACCTTACCCTTTCTTCCTCTTCTCCTCAAATAACCTCTCCTGTATACTGAAAAGGTATTTTAAATATTTATTTTTGAGAGGGAGGGAGGGAGGGAGGGAGGGAGGGAGGGAGGGGGAGGGAGAGGGAGAGAGAGAGAGAGAGAATGTACATGCAAGCAGGGGAGAAGCAGAGAGAGAGAGGGAGACAGGATCCAAAGCAGACTTTGTGCTGACAGTGGAGAGCCCAATGCAGGGCTCAAACCTGTGAACCATGAGATCATGACCTGAGCCGAAGTCAGACGCTTAACTGACTGAGCCACCCAGCCACCCCCGGAAAGGTATTTTAAAATAATCTGTTCATTTGTTGAACTTACATCCCTTTTTTCAAAATCTCCTGGAATCATCTCTCATTCATGTCTCTTAAATCCATGTCTTAGAGCAAGCAAGTCCATGTCTCATGTTGGGTTCTTTCACCTTTAAGAACCACTCTCAAGCCTAGTAAGTTTCCAGGTTGCACATAGAAAGCATATGTTCAAGGACACAAAGATTCCAGAGTGTGCTCTGGAATTACCCCATCTGACCCTCCTTCCCACTGCTGACTATCTCTCAGTCTCTAGACTTCATGTCATACCCACATAGCTTGATGTTCAGGCTTTCAAGTTACCTCCCCGGTCAATCGTTAGTGTTTGGCTGTGATCTCTGAGTTCTGGTCCGGCTTCTCCCTCCAGCCAGTAAGTCTGAAGGGCGAAGGACGACTACTCACATGGTCCTCGGCTCCCCCTCACCTCTGTCCTGACTGTGAGGAAGTTCCCACCCAGTCTGTGCTTCGCAAGGGTAGGACCATTAATCATCTACTCTGACAGGCATTTAATCTCTTTCACCATCAGCTCCCATTCCTCAGGCTATAAACATGATCAAATTTCTGACATTCAAAAGAACTTTCCCTCTTGACCTTGCCTTCCCCTTAAGCAACCATCATCAACTCTCTTGTGCTCTCGCTAGGCAAATGCATGTTCTGTGTGCACTGTTTCTATGAATGCACTCTCTCCTCATCCCCTCCCTCACCCGGTCCCAGTCAAGTTCTAGAAAGAATAATCTAACCCTTGCTGCCTCTTCTTCCTCACTTCCCTGTCTGGATGCCTGCAACCCAGATTCTGCCTTCACCAGGTAGGGCACACAAACAGTTCTGGTTCTGGGGACCAATGTCCCAACTTTCAGACGCAACCTGTACTTCTCAGCTTTCAACCATTTAACTCTTCACCCACTGATCAGTGTAAGATGACACTTGCCATCCCATCCTTCCTTCCAATTTCCTGATCTGTCTTTTTTTTTTCTTCTGTCTCTTTTGCTAGCTTCTTTTACTCCGGTCTACCCCTTAAGAGAAAGGTTGTTGGATCCCTAGCTCTCAGCCTAAAGACTGGATCCAGCCCATTTGTCTGGAGCACGAAGGCAAGGCTTGGTCCCTGCTCCAACCTACAGGGTAGGTCTAGCTGGGAGTCTCTCTGAATCATGCAGCTACCATAATTTGGGGGGAGGTGAGGTGTGGGGAGACAGGGGGCTGGAGAGAAGAGGGACAGGTTTCATAAGCTGCATTAACTTCTGCTTTCCCAATTGTTTCTGGGTTGCCTAGGGACAGAGGGCAAGGGGAGAGGAGTGGGTGGTACATGAGGCAGGTGATTTTTGTTACTACAAACCATGAAACTAGGTAATGAAACTTTAGGGGAAAAAAACAAAAAACAAAAACCAATGAACAAAATCATCACTCACCCCTCTCACTTCACCACTACCAGTAACCTCTTCCAGAAGGGCAAAGACATCTCCTTTCCTGGAGATGGAAAAAAAACTTACATCTCAGAGAAAACCATCATTTCCTTTTTCCAAAGCTCAGTCTGAGACTGGAGCTGATAAAAAGAAGTGGCCTTTCAATTTATTCTCTCCTTAAAGGGCCACATCTTGAAGCAATTACTTCCATCTTTAAGTGTGGAACATGACCCAGGGAGTTACTGACCAATGACAGAGGACTGGAGCCAGACTGGCAATCTGAAACCAGAGTGAAGGAAGGGGCCATGGAAAGACATGAAAGGAAAAAATGCATCCCTTTGCTCTTTGAAGTAAGAGGCCTAGGCTGTGCCAGAAAGCCGCTTTCATGAGTAACACTGCAGCGAGGGGCTTGTTGGCAACCTGGGTTCGAGTCCAGACTCAGCCCCCACTACGGAAACCATCTCTCTGGAACCTCAGCCCCCTCGTCCGTGAACAAAGAACACCTACTTTGCATGGTGGTATGGAGATTCAACGTCGAATAAGATCAGCTTGAAGAAAGCAGTTATTTCTGGCTCCTACATCTCCCAGGGGGCAAGTTTGGGGAAGAACTGGCAAATCCTGGTTTTCTTCAGTCACAAATCAGGTGTCTCACCTCTGAGACAGGGTCATGCTTCCACAGAATCAGGGGTACATAGCTCTGTTTACTATTCTTTTTGAGACACAGATACCCCTTTAAAGGTACTCTTGGAAAATTTATCTGCCAGGTGCTGACGACACTTTTGAGTTCATAAACCCGGACACATTGTCCTTCACTCAACTCAAGGGCAGGAACTGGGTATCTTAGGCCCTTAATCCGCATGCTCAAGATCTTTTTTTAATGTTTATTTATTTTTGAGACAGAGGGAGAGTGTGAGTGGGGGAGGGGCAGAGAGAGAGGGAGACACAGAATCTGAAACAGGCTCCAGGCTCTGAGCTGTCAGCACAGAGCCTGATGCAGGGCTTGAACCCACGAACCGTGAGATCATGACCTGAGCCGAAGTTGGACGCTTAACCAACTGAGCCACCCAGGCGCCTCGTGCGTGCTCAAGATCTTAAAACTGATGACTTGTGAGAGAGTTCGGTTTTAACAAAACTGAAATAACAGCTCTAAAAAGTGGGCAATATGGAGCCCATATGATCATCCCTGTTCTCACTATATAAGAACACAGGTTTGACAACTTTCCTGGATCAACAGAAAGGCACGTAGACAGACTCCAAATCCCAGAAATTTGTCTTTCCACACCTCACCTGAAAGATAGCCAAAACAATGAGGGTGCCTAACACCTGGGGCTCTAGGTCAGGTGGGAGGTCTGAAATCGAAGCTGTTGTCCTTCAGGATTTCCCCAAAGTTTGGGTTCCTCACAAGGAAGTTTGCATCCTTTACTTCCTCCCCATTTGGCTCTCCTAGCCTGTCCTCTTTTTGACACTGAACATTGTTTCTGCTCTCGACATTGATTACATCTGTAAACAGCTAGTCTCTGGAAAGTGCTCCATTTGGCTGTCAACTCTGTATAAAGTCTATTATCCACTAAGTAGCATCAGCTTCTTCCTCAAAGTCATCATCCTCTGGAGAAGGGTCAACAATCAGAGGCAGAGAAGTTTGCTGTGCAGGGCCCTAATAGACTCCAGAGGCCACTTTAGAAAAAGTCACCAGGGACCTCAATGCATCAGCAGGACCATGGAGAACCCGCCCTGTGGCGTAGATTTTGTCACCAGCATGGTCTGAGCTAGTTACAACAAGGATATGGCTGGTCCATGCCTATATTCTCAGGGTGCTAATTCTAGACAGCCCAGGGGTGCAGCTCTCAGAGATGCTGGTAGGCAATGCCTTGACCTGCTTAGGATACAGAAGGCAGAGGTCAGCCCTGTGAGCTCTGTACCCAGGCCAGACTGTCCCAGACCTATGAAAACAAACCTAGGCTGCGGCCTCTTGGAGACCCATTTATGGATTTCCTGGAAAATCCACACCTGTTCAGGGAGTCTGAGACCATCCCTGAGTAGGTGCTTCCAGAGGCAGTCCCCAAAGAGGCTCAGAGGTTCCCCTTTGCCACCCTGAATTTTGCAGGGGCTGCAAAAATATTTTACCCTCAAATGCGTCCATCACCTATGTGCTGCTCACGTAGACCGGCGGGTGCTAATACTATTTGGTTCTGGCTTGCCTCTCTAACCCCAAGGCCTTCATTCACGCTCTTCAGATGGGTTAATGCAAAGAAGAAAACAGATGGGACCTGAGAGATCAGCATTCAGCAGGGACAAGCTGAGGGGTGCTAACTCCCTCCCCTCTTGGGCTCCTGCTGGAGGGAGGCGGACAAAGCAGCTGTGGAGAGAGATGGCTCAGTGGGGTTGCTGGAGCCTATGTAAGCACAGGGCGTGGGCTATACTGGTTGGGTTTGGGTTTCCTTAAGTCCTCCAGGAGCTATTCCAGCCAGTGGAGGGGGTTAGAGGCTAGAGCAGGGGTTGTAGACTACAGGTCTGTGGACCAGGCTTGGCCTGCAGGTATGCATGGTGTGGTTCACACAGTATTTTTTTTTTTCCCTTTAAATTAGTTGCCAATGCTTTAAAAATAGACTTATCTTTAAATCTGGATTTCCCACCTGCTGTGAAGAATGAGACTATCTTACAGCACCGGGCCTACGTGGGCAGTCAGCTAAAGGCGGGGAGAAAGTGCCTCTTTTAGACAAGGCCACTCCATGCGTAGGCGTAGTGCTCCCAGGGACGGCGTACCCAAAGGGCGGTGGCGTCAACAGGCAGTTGTCAGAAGGCCAGGCCTCACACTGATTGGGAAGGGGCCTCACTCAGAGCTCCGCAGGCCTCAGAGCAGGAGGCCAGGCTTGGCTCAGAGCATGAATAGTCTCCAAGGGCTGGCAAAAAGAGGCAATTGTTTGCGTCCCTCCTCCTCCTCAGGGCTGGGAGTCCTCCTAGTTCCTACCACCAGAAGCCAAGAGCCCTGCGGTCCAGGATATCAGCATCAGACAAGCAAGTCCCTGCCTGTCCTCAGTTCAGAGGACACATGCATAACATCCTGTAAGCTACAGACAGCATTACCTCAGCACCGTGGGGCAAGAAGGAAGTGCCTTTTCAAACAGCATCAAGCAGATTTCAGGAAAGGACTGGCATGTGCCACAGAGGGTTCAACTCGGGCTTCAGAGCTGGGAACCCAAACGTCTCCAGCTCAGGTACCACCAAGCCCAGCAAACACACAAGTGGAAGCCGAGGCTCAAATAAGTCCCGTGAGTTGAACTCAGGAGGTGCCAAAGAGGAGTCTTCCACACTCCCTTCGTTTTATCCTTGAAAGATGGAGGGAACACAGTGAACGTTATGAGCATAAGGGAAGATCTTTAAACCTTTGAGAGGTGACAAATAAGACCTACCACACTCCAAAATATACCAAGCCAAGACATCCACCTCTGTGGCACACACGAACCACAGGCCTGATACCTCACCCACAACACAAAAGATAATTGATGTTAAGACTTTTTCAAAAGTCTAAAATCCAGTCCATGGGCTGATGTTTGAAGAGCAAGACAGCCTAACCAGGTGGAGTTGGGAACCGACACCAGACTCCTTGACCCAGAGACGCTGACGAGGGAGCAGAACCACTGCACAGAGAGGGGTGTAGGGCAGCCCTGCAAGAGCAGCCGGGACAGGCGGTCAGGTAGCTCAGGCACCAAATGCGGCCATGCTCTGACCTCCGATCCCGGGGACTGCCACCAGGCAATGCCTTCCTGAAACATCAACCTGACCGTTCTGCAGACACGTTACCTTCCACATTCAAATCTTCTTTGTTCTCTGTCTGGGGTTTTGCAATACTCCATCCCCACCTCAAAGCCACACCTCTATCACTCTTTGTGGAAATGCTTTCCCGCCCTTTGAGAGCTTTCCATTTTCTTTCCTGGTTTTCAAAAAGAAGACCCAGCTTAAAAAAATAAACTCAACTCCTCCTGCTACTCAGGGAATAGGATGAGCAAGAGAAATGCACACAATTTAAATAGAAAAATCAAATGGAGCCACGAATGTGGTAACTTATTAATCAGAGATGAAAAGAAAGCAAACTAGAAAGCATACAGCTTCTGAGCTGTTGGGACTAGTTCCATCTAGTTGAGGACATCTACACAGGAGTATTGACTTAAAAAAAAAAAGTTCTCGAAATGCACTAAAAACTAAGAAATACTTGGAAGCAAACGTTTCTCCTAAGACCAAAGGTCAAATGCAAAGCCTGTGTTCATTACCATTCTATCAAAATGCTATTTGAATTTTATGCTGATCATGACAACAAAAAACATTCGAGCTCTGGGGGAAAGATTACATATAAGCAGCCATCTACTTGAACCCATGCATGTTAAGGGACTGTCATTCTTTAAATAATTAGTGAGCACCTCCCATGCAACAAGGACGATTCCAGGAGCTCCAAAGCATAAACCGTGATTGAAGTTTGTGTGTGTGTGTGTGTGTGTTTCCCAAAATTGCTGAAAATATAAGAACCATTCAAGGAAGTTAGATCATCTTGATAGATTTCATAAAATTTCTAATCAGCCTCTCAAAAGATTTGGAAAAGCCTGAATAAAAACTCAACACCCCTTTCTAAAAATTCAGCTCATCATTTACCATACGGTAAAATCATTCAAGGGTAGAAAAATGATTACTTTACTTTCCCTTCAAAAAAAAAAAAAAAAAGCCTCTCAGTGATAGTATACAGTAAGATTTAAAAATAGAAAAAACTTCACTCTGATGCTAAGCATACAAAATCAGAGAACCAAATCGTATCTGTGGTGTGCAGAGAGCTTTGTAAATTACACCTACACCTGATGACAAGGAGGATGAAAAGGAAACAAGACATTTACGAGATTTAATTGAATGGGATGAGAACAGCTCCATTTTTCATGTTGACAGCAATTAAATTACATTAAAATATTATGTGTGTAATACATTTTATCAAAGAAGACTACGCAAACTGGGAGGGGAAGAGGGAGGTGGGAAGGGGGCACGCAGGAAGCTAACCAACTTCCTAAAACCCCAGATGCCACCAACAGTCAAGCTGTGGCTGGTGTCAGAAGGGTGACTTTGTCAGCACAGCGCCCCTGAACCTGAACCTGGCTAGATCAAGTGCCACCTGGGAATCTGTCTAACCAGCTCAACAGGTTATTCCTCTCAGGCCAGCCCTTCTCGCCCCTCCCTGCAAAGCTCAGTTGGGGCAAGTTTCACCTGCTGTACAAACACCACACGCAGAGCGCCCAGCCTACCTCCAGGCAGGATGGGGGAGTGAGTAGTGAGAGCGGTGACTGGACACAGTGACTTTTTAACACATGAGCTGCGTTATAACCCCAGGGCCTTCAGCCCTCACGCCCTTACCTGTTGAAGCATCTCTTCGGCGGCATTGAGTTTCACCTGGTGTCCTTCCAGGCACACCTCCAGGTCCCGAATCTTTTCTCCTTGTGCTTCCACTTGGTCTGTGAGGACACTCACCTGCCCCAGGAAATAAAGCAAAGGTAGAGGAGCAGAAATGGCTCACCTACTGCTGGGAAACCATACTACTGATCCATACATAAAAATGCCTTTTCTTTTTGGCGGGCAGCAGGTAGGGGGAGTGAGTGTCCTGGTTGGAGAAAACTCCAGCTGTTTTCTTACCTTGCCATTGCCTAACTGACGTTGTCACATTTCCTGCTCTTGACACACTCCAGAGAAAAATACCCAGCAGTCAGGAGAGCTGCCTCCGGGCTGGACTCCCGCTCCTTAGTCCTCTTACAGAGCTCGCTCTGGCAGTCCAGACCTCAAAGCATATCTCTGCCGGCAGGCCAGGGCTCTGCCACCTCATGTGGAAGAGCAATCCAAACTCCTGGGGAAACTAACCAATGACCTTACCTCTCTCATAAGGGTGTGAGGGCTGCTCACCTATCAGGCGAGTGTTCTGAAGCAATTAAGGAATGTGGGATGTAAAGGGCATGTATTAGCACCGACAAAACTTGGCTCCAGAAAGGTTTTTGTGCTTCACAGGCCAAAACATGACTCTAAGTCACAACACACACATGCCACATTGCACATTGAGTGGCAGGAAAGTCGTCTTTCTAAAAATCATGGAGAAGATCTCTTGGGATTAATAAAGATCCATTTATAGGAAGTCCTTTAAATTATACCCTAACTACATATGGAGGATTTCCATAGTCTGCTCTAGTAGCAAACTGCCCCCAGATCCTCCCTTTTATTAAAAAGGTGCCTCAGAGCAGGAAGATGAAGAAAGAGAGTGGATGGCCTCCCCAAATAAAGAAATCAGTGACTGGTAAATTAAGATCCTTTAGACACTTTTGGTTTTCAACCAATGGTTGAGTCATTGTCATTTACATATAGATTATCCTAAATGATTTCTCAGTCTGTAAAGGAATGATAGCTGGAGCATGAAGGAGTTAATGTAATTCACTTATGAGCGTTTAAATAAACTATCAGTTATAGGGGCACCTGGATGGCTTAGTCGGTTAAGCATCTGACTTTGGTTCAGGTCATGATCTCGCAGTTTGTGGGTTCAAGCCCCGAGTCAGGCTCTGTGCTAACAGCTCAGAACCTGGGGCCTGTGTCTGGGGCCTGGATTCTGGGTCTCCCTATCTCTCTCTCTCTCTGCTCCTCTCCCACTCACGCTTTCTCTCAAAAATAAACATTAAAAAAAAAAAATTACAAAGCTCCCTTTACAAAGGAGAAAAAAAAAACCCAAATGAATACTGCTACTTTAAGCTCTCCATTTTTATGTTCCCAAATGGATAATGAATTATTGAAACCTATTCTTGGAGTTGATACACAGTGTACAAATATTCCAGTTATAATCCAAAAACAGGTGCTTTCTGCCAGTTAGGCCCATCTTGAACACAAACCTTTGTGGTGGTTTTTTCAATCCTCATGACCCAACACTCTCAGCAGTCCTGGCCTTTTATAGCTACTAGCTCTACTTTCAAAGGGGTAGGAATCCAGAGGGTGGCCTTTCAGAGCTCCCTGGGTTTCAGAGTTTCTGTTTGGGAAGGTTGCGTTATGGTTAATCTTATTATGAGGATTAACACATATCATCTGCACCACACCTCAGGGCCATGCGCTGGCGGTACCCACATGAATATGTGGTCTCCAGCGTTCCATGCCCTGTAGCTCAGCTGTGTGTAAGACTCAAGACATGCAGGGCTACGGGCTCTTTATAAAACTTTTTTTTTTCCTTACAAACTTGAATACTCAGTAGAAAGATCATGGAGAGAGGCACAGAAAATTGGGACAACTGTATAAAGATCCTAGAAGGTGACCTTTATTCAATAAAAACAAATACTTTGAGTCCCTACTCTGTGCTAGGCATAATTTTAGGCACTGTGGGGAATACAGAAGTGGAAAAAAAGGGAGGGGGTGAAAATCCTTGTCTTAAAAAAATGACATTCTGATGAAGATATAAAAGATTTTGATTTTAGTATATATGCTGCCAAAGTGAGCACAGAAGATTGTGTGTGTGTGTGTGTGTGTGTGTGTGTGTGTGTGTGTGTTTTAAGTATTATGAAAACAAAGTAATTTGTTAGGTGTGATTTGCCTCGTTCTTCTCCAAGTAGATCGAGGAAAACATTCTGGGCCAAGTGATTGAATTAATTCAGTCTGGCTGAGCTGCCTTGTAAGTTAAGCAAAAGGCTCTACCATGTTGAGGGTCTAACCGGCTCCATGGGTCACTGCAAAACAGGGTGATCACCTACGAGCAGCTCTGAAAGGCTGTTCACAAGCTCCTGGAATAGAAACCACTAGGATCCACTTCTGACTTCTGTGATTAGTTTCCCATGTGTGTTAGGACTGGAAATAAGGATTCTTCAAGGATCCAGGGTTTTAAAAAAAATGTTTTTTAATATTTTATCTTATTTTTGAGAGAGAGAGAGACAGAGTGTGAGTGGGGAGGGGCAGAGAGAGAGGGAGATACGGAATGCGAAGAAGGATTCAGGGTTTAAAACAAAACTGAATGTCAAAGAGAACATTATCACAGAGGACTTTATTAAATTGTGTACCTTTAAACAGAATGTGTGGTTTCAGCCACAAAGGTTCCTGGTTCAAAGGTTTGTGAGTTCATACTTTTTGCCACAAAATTTCAAATTGGAAACTCTGATCAATTGCGTCATTGGGATGGAGTTTCAAATTACACATCCCTCAAAATATGTGCGATATAATGTGCTATATAATCTGCCCCCTCCTACCTCTCTGAAGGTAGTTCCTCCCCACCAGATTTCTTCACGGTCATCAACTCCAGCCACACAGACCCTTGTTGTTCATCCTATACACCAAGCACACTCCTTGCTCAGGGTGTGTGCGGGGGCCAGCCTCCCTGCCTGGAATGTGCTTCTCTGGGCATCCATGGGGATCCCTCCTCCCTCGCTTGCTTCAGGACTCCTATCAGGGAGGTCTTCCCTGACTACATAATCCTTACCCTGCTTTCCTTTTCTCCATAGGATTTATCACTGTCAGAAACCTTTTATGTATTGGTTTATTGGAGAGACACCCCCCCCCCCCCCCACCAAACACACACACACATTCTGTAAGAACAGCAACTTAGTTTATTTTCTTCATGGCTGCAACCCCAGCACCTAAAATTAGTGTCTGCCAAATTGCAGTCACTTACATATACATATTTAATGTTTATTATATATTTTCAAGAGAGAGAAAGAGAAAAAAATGAGCATAGGAGAGGGAGGGGCAGAGAACAAAGGGGAACAGAGGATCTGAAGCAAGCTCTGTGCTGATAGCAGAGAGCCTGATGCAGGGCTTGAACTCATGAACGAACCATGAGATCACGACCTGAGTCGAAGTCAGATGCTTAACCGGGTGAGCCACCCAGGTACCCCTCAAATATTTTTTTAATTAACAAATTAATGGGAAAAAAAGATATAAATTATATAATTGCACATTTGGCCCAAGCTTATTTAAAATAGGGACAGGGAGGGGCGCCTGGGTGGCGCAGTCGGTTAAGCGTCCGACTTCAGCCAGGTCACGATCTCGCGGTCTGTGAGTTCGAGCCCCGCGTCAGGCTCTGGGCTGATGGCTCAGAGCCTGGAGCCTGTTTCCGATTCTGTGTCTCCCTCTCTCTCTCTGCTCCTCCCCCGTTCATGCTCTGTCTCTCTCTGTCCCAAAAATAAATAAAAACGTTGGGAAAAAAAAAAAAATTTAAAATAGGGACAGGGAAAAAAAGAAAAGGCTAGGGAAAAAAGGCCAAAATGTTAAACTCTCTTTTTGACTTCCAAAATTCCTAAAATAATCATTCATTACTCTTACATTCATAAGATGAATAAGATGAAATAGAAGGAAAAAAGCCAAATAGCCTCTTAATTCCAGTGCTCTAAGCTAAAGCCCACAGTGGAGGGTTCTAGAACCCTACCCTGCCCCCTCTCCCAAAACACTACCAGCCCTGTCTACCACGCTTCAAGATTTTGAAGGAGCCAGGACTGGAATATGTCCTTTCTGATCCTCCAAATCATCAATCACGGTGCCTGATACATACCAGGCACTGAACAAATGCTTGATTTATGCGTTTGAGAGTGAACACAGCAAAGAGCCCCTATCACAACAAAAGGCCTCATGTAAGAATGCTCAACTTCATGTCCTGCCAAGGAACAGGAGTTTTCAGAACTGAAATGTTCCTTTGACTATCTGTCTCCATAACAAGTTTTGGAGTTCCTTTCTTTGAGGCAAGAAAGTCATCAAAGGCTCATTAGCCCATGTTACCAGCTCCAGGGGATTTGGCCTCAAAGTGATCAGTCTAGATCCAGCTCCAGACGATTTGGGCCTCATCCTGTCAGCATCCAACCTTACATCCATATTACTCACGGCTGTTTTATTAGAGACATGAGGACACATCTTATCTCCCTTAGAAGATTCCTGGGCTCCTAGAGGACAGGGCCTCATTCATCAGCCTGGCCACAGAGCTTCCAATGTACAGGCTCAGTAGTACAAGGATGAGTAAAGGAACACATTCACGGCCCGAAAGCCAGTCCAGCGTTTCACTGTGGCCTCAGTGACTTTCTGCTTTGTTTCAGGAAGAGTCTATTTAAAAAACATACACTTCAGGAGCAGGATAAATCCAACAGGGAAAAAAAAAACCTCTTGTACTTCCCTTCCACTTAGGGCACCTACAGAGGCAGAGGTAACAGGATAAGCCGTTTCCCATGAAAAAGGACCCACCTGTAAAATGAGGGACTCCTTATCTCCTTCTAGACGTGCCAAGCGTTCCTGGTACGTTTCATTACTAGCAGCACCGTGGTGATTCACCTGGGACTAAAAAGGGGGTGGGGGGAAAAGAATTACACTTAAAAGGTTGGGAAAACATCTTACCAACTTTAAAACGAAGTGTGTAATTTGTGAGGACAGCACATGCTGGTTGCATGTGCAAAACCACCCACCTAAACAGGAAGCCACAGGATTTCAAAACTACTACGAGGAGGACCATTGAAAGGTGCGCCTTGAAAGCTGGCAAAATCATCCCCCCACCCCAATGACCTCACCCTTGGCCAGGAAGGCCTGAATGGAACTCCAGACCCAGTGGTGCTTGACTTGACTGGGCGTGTTGGGTCTGGTTTAGGTGGAGGCACAGCCTGCCAGACGCACCAACGGCAATGAGGCTACTCTTTGAGGAGGCCGAGGAGCTGGTACCACTCACCAAGGAGCTATGTGGGAACAAGTTCTGCACAGATCTCGGTCTCTCCTAACTCTCACACCAGAGTTCTCCAGACCCAAGGCACACCTCACGGCATGGAGGCCCATCCTGAGCACCGCAGGGAGCACGGAGGATGGGGGACGCCAGCCACAAGGCCCTTCATCCACTCACACATGCCTTCCAGGAGTGGCCAATCCCTCCCCTCCATAAGGGCTCTAGCAGGCCAGGCTGGCATGCTGCATGCTTACTTCTCTCGGTTCTCACACTACAGGGGAAGATGAAACATCCCAAGAAGACCCCAAATGATAGCCAGAGGGACCTCAAAGGACTAACAGGAAACAGAGAGATCCAGAAACCAGAAAACAGCATAAAGGGAGAAGAAATAAAATGGCAGATGGGAGGCAGAGTTCATAAAATGCTCTGAGCAAGAGACAGGAGGCTTCAGTCACTTTTTGGGTGTATCTGACCTGGTTGTAGGCAGGGAAGAGGGAGAGAGGTGGCTGCTAATGTGACTGAGCTGGCCCAATGCCACCAACACTCCCTTCCTCCATGCTTAAAGGAAGACCGAAACCTAGAGGCCCAGGGTAGGCCATTCAGGGACTTGGCAGCCTGAAAAAGCAGATCTGATTGCTAAATGGGTAAGTGACAATCATCAGAATCTGGGCTAGTCCAGAGGAGTAAATGCTCTGAGGTTTATGAGGCAGTCTCCTCATTCCAGAGGCAAGTCATGGTTTGCAAAGGAGTGGGTCAGAGAGGAACCCAGGCCGAGAGGTGGGTCCCTTCTCCTGAGCCCATTTCCCCACATTCCAACCTTCAGAATGGGCTTGCCAACCCCAGGCTAGCGAGGCCTGCAGCACCCGCCTCGGCACCACTGCCTTTCACTCCAGCCTCTCTCCAGTGTGCATCTTGTTCACGGTTGTGGAAGCTCTTTCATACCAGAGACAAAGGGCCTTAACAATCACAAACGACTTCTTTGTGTTCACGGCAGTTTATTGTTGCTACATTAATTCTGGTCCTCATATGGTCAAACTCTGACTAGTACACAAGGATATAATTATAACCGAAGTATTCTCAGAACCTAAAACGAGAGGAAAATAATTCTTAACAGCAGGTCAAATGATTCTCTGTCAAAGAACTCACATGATGGTGATTTTCAGGGAATAGCAAGAAAAGGACCCAGACACCCAAGGGAAGCTGTGCACGTCTGATCCCACTACCAAAGTCAACACACGTATAGGGCCACCCACCCCTGGTAGCTGCCATTTCTCCAGCAGGAGGTGAAGGAGAGAAGACCAGAGGGAAGACTGCAGCAAGCCACCACGCCACTGTGCCTAAGTAGGACCCATACAATCACCCAGAGGCACAGCTATTTTTACTAACTGGCCAAAAAGCAAGTTGATGCCATAAGTTCAGTTAATACCCAAAATGCACACCACAGAGTCTATAACAGATGACAGAAGTAGATTAAAAAAAAAACAAACAAACAAAACAAAAAACGAATCTGGATCCACTCTAGCAGCCGAAGGAAAAAGACGAATATGGTAAATAAAGTCAAACTGGGAGAAACAGAACTATTCCTACAGAATGGAGAAACTTTCAGATTTTCAGAGACTCTATGCAATGGGATAAACATCCCAATATCCATGATGATATCCTCACAGTAAACAGAGCCCAGGAGAACTCACTGCTTTGCTATGATACCCTCTAAATAGATCAAAGGTTAAGGGATCATATAGGCTAAAGGCCAAAGCAATTCAATGGAGAACCAATGCAATGTGGCCCAAGCAAAGGACAGCAGATCTATAGCAAGCACTTACATAGTACTAGACACGAGCCAGGTGCTATTGACAGTACTTTACATGCCTTAACTCTTTTAATACTTCCCATAATCCTGTAAGATGAATATTATTTTGATTCCATTTTGCAAACGAAGGAACTGAGGCACCAAATGTATGAACGAGGCATACGTGGATATTTTGCCTAACTGACTACGTGGGATATTAATTTTCTGTTGTAGGTTAATTAAAGAGATCAAGTACAAATTTTGTTTTAGATATTGAGACTGTATGAAATTTCACTTAAAATAAGTTTTAAAACACTATCTGAACCTAAATGTCCATTAATAAAGGAGTGGCTAGAAAAACTATGGCTCATCCGTATGGTGGACAATTTGTGGCATTTCAGAGCATGAGGTAGGTATTTATGAACCATCACAAAAATATCAGATATCTTGGAGAGTGAAAATAGCAAGATCCAACGAATCATACAGTGTGGTATTAGAAAACAGTACTACACAGCTCCATGGGTATATGGCAGATGTATGAAAATAAATAGACCAAGTGTCTGGAAGGCTACACAACTCAGAACAGTGCTGTCTCCTGGGGATGTGTTTGGGCTACAGAAAGCTGGGGGTGGGAGGTTCGGTCAAGGTGGGATTTTACTTCATCCATAAACATTTTTGTAAGAAGCTCAAATATTTTCTTGAATAGTTAAAATACATTTTAAGATCTAGGATCACTGAGCACCAACAACAGTGGTTTCTGGTACTTGCTTCCTCTCATAGCAGCCTTGAGGGGCACGCCCTCTCCCCCAGCAGTCACACTGGGCCACGTGATGGTAATCCTCATGGCAGAAAGGCACCTCCCTTGTCTCAAATCATGCTTCTAGAGTAATAGAGCATCTTCCTATCTTGTTCAGTCTACCAAAATCACTTCTGCTCTCTAGCAAGCTTTCAAGAAGTATTAAACAGCAGTGAGATGGAGATAACATCCCAGACAGAAGTCTGCAGTATCACCATTCTTTGCTTTTCCTGACATATAGAGCCAGGTCTTCACAATATAGAAAAGATTGAGATCTTGAAAACTGCAGTCCCTTAGAAAGGCACAGACCAGGATAAAACACCATCTCCACTTGAAGAGCCTGAAAAGCATCTGAGAACAGAACCAAGAAGAGGATTATTTTAGAACTATCTTGTTGAATGCCAATATTCATCAGCCAAAGGTGAGGATTTCATTACGGCATAAAAGACACATGGTTATGAAAATGTCATTCCAATTATTCAGGAACATGTTCAAAGAGAGATGGGGAGGGCCTGGGTGGCTCAGTTGGTTGAGTGTCTGACTCTTGATTTCAGCTTAGGTGGTGATCTTGTGGTTCGTGAGATTGAGCCCACGTCAGGCTCTGCACTGAGTATGGAGCCTGCTTGGGATTCTCTCTCTCTCCCTCAGTCCCAACCTTACTCATACTCTCCCGCTCTTTCAAAATAAACAAAACAAAAAAAAAAGAAGAAGAATTAGGACACAGTTCTGTCTTGTCCTACTTTAAAAAGAGTTTGTAGGGTGTTGGAGTGGTTCAGTAGGTTAAGCATCTGACTTTGGCTCAGGTCATAATCTCGTGGTTTGTGGGTTTGAGCCCTGCATTGGGCTCTGTGCTGACAGCTCAGAGCCTGGAGCCTGCTTCAGATTCTGTCTCTTTCTCCTCTCTGCCCTTCCCTCACTCATGCTTGGTTTCTCTCAAAAATGAATAAATCTTAAAAAAAAAAATTAAGAAGAGCTTGTTTAATCAGAGGGTATGCCAGTTTCCCTAATTCTAACAGTGGAATTGCAATAGAAGACTCAGATCAATTTGCAGATCTGGGTCCCTGAGTGACTCAGGTTTGGGTGTCTCTGAAAACTCTTGTCCATGTTCTCTAGGAGGTAAATCAGTGATAGAGTCGCTGCTCTGCTCTCCACACCTGAGGTTGGACTGAGAGACCCATGCTGGCAACCAACCAAGGGAAGACAGTCAAGTCAAATTCTGAAGGGTGCTACATGCTAAATTTCTATTCCTCCACACTCTGGCACGGCAGGGGAATTTAAAGGAGAGTTCTACCCTGTTCTACTCTATCAAGGATGCTCACACTATTGATGAATAAAAACGAAATATTTCTTATTTATATTCAACTAATAAGGTTAGCCCCTAGGCTAGATCTAAAAGACTGCTGATGTACTACTAGGTGGGATATACATCAATTTGATTTTCTCTTCTGTTTTATTATTTCTACAAATGTGACAGAAGAAAAATGGATCTTCTCATTCAAATTTGCTACAGTCAGAGATGTTCCTGAATCTATAACTGAGGTTAGTTACCTGGTACATTGTGTGGGACCAAGAGATACTGTGTGGAAGCAAGGTATCTGTGTACTCTATGGAGGTGAAATGGCAAGTACAGATTGACATTTCCATGTCCTCTTGCATCTTGACTGAACGTCACAGTGAAACATGCTCCCTCTCTCGTATCACAGAACTTAACAGAATGGGGAATTCTTCTTGTATGTATGTTGTCAATAACTGAGTAACTTTAGCCAAGATTATTGAAACCAAACCATCTTTGCTTTTATCAAGGCATTGCTCTCAAGAGTCTGGGAAATTCATCCTCTAAAAGCCAGAACTCTTGAAGGCAAATATGAAACACAGTCCAGAACTTTCAGATCAAGCACTTCCTGAGGCCTTGAGAGTGATGTTACTGTGAGTCCTCAGGAACAGAGAAAACACAGCACTTTGACTCTGGCAGGTTATGGATCTATTTTTAGAAGACCTCAAATGCTATTACTTCTAGGGCTGGGCAAGCATAGTATAGAGCTCTAACAATCAACAGTCTAAGGTGGGGCTATTTCCTAAGCCATTATGAAGTGGAAAAGAGAGGCTTTAGGATGATTTAGCAGCCATGTGGGGTGTTCTATGGTTGGGGGTCATGGAGTTGATCATAAAAGTTAATCAGTCTCAGTGATTAGGAGGGCAGGAAGAGGCGGGAGAGAGGACTGTGTGTGTCTAGGAAGGAGAGCACTGACCAGACAAGATTCCAGCATGGATAGTTTCTACATAAAAGGAAGTTTGGGCCAAACAAGGACACTAGTCTAATCTAGACTGAGTCCTGCCTCCACCTCTCCCAAAGGTTGGTGAATAAGCCACTTACTCTTAGTAAGTTCCTCATGTACAGAGAGCTGAATACCAACAGACCCAAGAAATAAAATAGGCTTTCCCTATCTTGGGGGTCACTGCATTTTAATTAGGGATGAGATTATCTGGGGACATTTAGAGCCCCCAAAATAAACTTATTAGTTATAAAAAACAAAAAACAAAACAAAAAAAACCCTCCAGACTAGTCAATTTCCCTCTTGTTTTCTTGTTCAGGGGGGAATAAAAGACAAATACAGAGAATTCTTCTGAACCCTGGAATCTACTGCCTGTCTAGAATAGGCTGGGCCATTGCCTTTACTGTAACCACATGGCACGGGTGAGGGCTGCCACCTTCTTAGAGATATTCTCACCCCTCCCAGCCACCTGATCTAAAGCATGGATGGTTGAATCCTTTTAAACTGAAATTTTAAACTTGGGAATAGAAAATGGTAGTGGTTGTGCTAGAAGGTTCTTACGTTTGTTAGTAGCCATGTCCTCATTCTGTGGAAGCAGCTGGTTTGCAGAAGTCAACAAAGAAACCAACATGCATGGAAACACAAATAAAAGCCAAGAAAGACTGGTGGCATTCTCATCTCAGATTCACGTGGTCTCAAGGCAGTGAGATTTCTGCCCTTCCTGTTGGTTCCCTGTTAACCTGCACTGGGTTCAAACTGAGTTTCTGTTGCTTGCACCTGACAGCCCAGTCTCATGCATTTGTCTCAAAAGGTGCTAAATCAATTGACCAAAATCTACTCCTCTGAAAACAAGAAAGAATTCCTGTGTTTTGGATAGAATACTAAGTTACAAAGAAATTCTGCCTACTGCTGATTTCCTTGAATGGGCAGTTGAGGAAAGAATGGTCAGTTCTGAGCCAACTATAGTTAATACCAGGATCATTAGCGAAAGCCAGTGTGGCACAGAGTATGTCTGTGTGGGATGCACTGGGATAAAAATGGCACTCAGTCTCCTTCATGTGTGAAATGGAAGACTACCATCTGCTGGCCTCCATTAGTTCGCATGTAGAGAAAGAAGGTTAAGGCAGGAGATAATACAAGATGTGATAGACCCATGGGTATCAACTGGTGTGTGTGTGTGGGGGGGGGGGGTAGTAAAAATAAATTAAAACACAACAATAAATAGGAAGGTAAAGTAGAGCTAAAAGATGTAAGGGTGAATGGGAAACGAATAAATAAAGGGTAATAAGAACATGAAAACACCTAACTGCCATTTAAGAAGTTATATTGAAAGACTGACATGTCTGTACACGCTGTACAAATGTGAGGTCTGGGAGCTGGGGAGCCAAGAGCTGGGGTACCCACACCCACCCTTTGCCCATCTGGAATTCAAGGCAGGGGATCCCTGGAGACTTTGTTGTGGGCTTCCATATGCATGTGCAGAATTCCTATAGCCTCCTCCTACACAGGCATGACCTCTGCAAAATGACAGCTACGAATGTCTAGGAGGCAGGGCTGTACTAACCATGTGTACTCTTAGGTAGGTCATCTCATTTCAGGTTTTCCTATCCTTTAAATGGAAAAAATTATACCTCACAGAGCAATGTAGAGGGTCAGTTAGGTCATTAAGCCTCAAAATCTACAGGAATAAAGGCACAGAATGTTCTTTATAGAGGGATGCTCTAATATTTCCTGTCTAATACAAACAGCTTTTGAATGATGGTGGAAATATGGAAATCATTTAAACGGCTTTGTTTAAGCTAAAAGACCAAAGTACGGTTACAAGTAGTTCATCCCTTGTACTGACAGTTTTAATTAATTCATTCTTTTTGTTCAAGAGAACAAAAAGGCAATGTTTCTGATTAGGACACCTATGAAGTATCTGTAAAGATCTGTACAAACAGCCCAAGGGAACAATAACCAAAATATTTTCAGGCTATAAAGAAAGAAAAAATAAAAAGCCCAAGTGACAACATAGAACTCACTGCTATCTAAGAGCTCTGGAATCATGCTTGTGGTGTAAACAGCTGAGGATGTGTCACTTTTCCATCATCCCTGAAAAGATGCCCACGCTTTGAGTCAGATCTACAGGACCACAAGTTTTTCTTCCTTGTGAGCATTTTACTACATACTGTAAGTAATATGTACTACATACATTACAAAGGAGCACAATGAGAATTTCAATAGCTGATAATCACCAATCATAAAAACTTGAATTTTTATTTCTGTTCCAATCTGGAAGTCAGGTCCAATTTAAGTTAAACATGAGCATTCTAGCCAAATCACCCCTGGCAGCTTCCCCAGAGCCATCACCCTCTGACTCTAGTGGCTGGTTAGATTCCATGATGCTTGCTCACTCTTGGCTGGCCCCTCCATTGTAGCTTGGCCAAGGAAGAGCCATGTTAGGTCTCTGCAGAGGTCTGGAGAAGAGTGCTTGATGCCAAGGCCAGGAGCCATGCAGAATCCCCAGGAGGACTCTTTCTCCTCCCGGCCAGATTCTACCAAAATGGCATGCCCTTTGCATATGGTATGGTCCACTCTCAGGAATGCTGGGTAGGCCACTTGTACAGTATTCCCCTGACTAGTACAGGCTAGAAGACCTCCTGTCAGCACCTCACTTCTCTGAACATGGGGTAAGAGCTGGTTCCAGAACAGTCAAGTGGGGCAGACGAGAGGTCACATGGGGGTATCAGGGGGCATGCAAGCATGGAGTGTGGGGAAATCCTAAGGCTGTATAGTGTGACAGCTCTAGCCATCACAGTGTTATTCAGAGCCAACAGCTACTTCTCAGAGCTGCTGCCTTGGGCTCCAAAATACATCTGCCCCCCACGTTTTGATACCAAGATCTGCAGTCTTCACAAGGTAAAGTCACATTTCCTTCAGTGCTTCTAATAAGCTGTGAATTCCAGTCCCCTCAGGATCCTGGCCACATTTCAAATACTGTCCCAACTGCTCAGATCATTTTATATGATGGCCTCTTGCTTGTAAATACATGAAGATTTTGAACAACATGCTGGATAAGGCTCTCCCTTCATTAGTGATTAGGAATGTGAGATGACGTGTTTTTAGCTGAATAAGAAAACAAGGGAAAATGTGTAGTATTTCCAGGCTGCATAGTCAAGAGGATTTTATCAAATCCAGAAAACCAATTTTAAGTGAGTCATAGCTGCCAGGCACAGAAGAGAGGTCAGAGTCACTCAGGCCAGACTTCAAGCTCAGAAGTACCACTCACATACCAAACTTTTTAGAAACTTGAAAAATGTAGACCTTAAAAATAAGCGGACCAAAAAAAATAAAAAGTGGGTCATGAGGCAATACTCAATTCCTGTTACATAGTTCAGGTTACCTATCACCAAGGGAACCAAGCAGTAGGAGTGTAGGTGGGTGCTTCTAAATAGGAAAGTCTCCCTAGATTTTTTGGTTAGGGAGTTAAAGGTTTTCTGTCAGTTATTATAAAACCAACTGTTCCCAGGACCAGTTCCACCTTTTCTAGGCAAAGAATAGTCAAGCCAGTTTACAATCTTTGGCACAGAGTTAAAGAAGTTTCTTCCAGATGCAGTAGGAGTAGAGTGCAATCAGCTTCTTGACTACTTGGAGTCCAACAAGAGAAATCCTATCCTGACCTTGACCTCTTTAGGCCTTCCACCTCCTGGTTTCAATTATATCTGAGAGGAGGGTAAATGTTGCTGGTAGAGGTGTCACTGTCAAATGATCTAAATGCCCACCTTCAAGGGAAAGTAAAGCAAAGTTCATAAATAGCAAACAGGTTTGTCGACTAAAGTTCATGTAATCACACATTCTTTCTTCACTTATCTATTCAATGACTCAAATATTCCTGAATACCTACTAGGTGCCACACTGTGCTAAACAAATGATTCATTCCCTGCCCTCAGAGAGCTTTGTAGTCTGACAGGGAGATGTGATAAGTATGGTCATAGAATAAGCCAGCAGCGGTGGTACAGGAGAGGGACGAATGGATTATACCCTCAAGGGAGAAGACAGGCTTTAGAGTGGAGTCACTGCTTGAATGAGCTTGGAAAGCTATGAAGGAACTCCCCCAGGAAAATGGGAGAGCAGAATCTCTGGAAAGTTTTCCTAATAAAGACTACCCATAAAGCCATGACCATCAACTACCCTTCAGACACTCTGGTTTCCCCCAGACTAACACAGAAAACAAAAGATATGGTGAAGACCATCTACCTATAAGCTCCCTAATCAAGGAGTTGGTGTGATGTGCATGATGGCTCCTAAGTGATCATCCTAAGGACTGTCTGGAGTGAAAGAAATGCATTGGATTTACTAAGATCTTGTTCCAAAAGTGTAGTCTTGGAGAAGCTTGGTCCCCACTACAAGCTCTTGATCAGGTGGCTGGATACAGAAGGGACCGACAGTGTTGGGCTGCAGGAGAAGTGGCATTTGTAAGTGTGCTGGTATCTTGTGAAAGGAGGACATTAAAGCCAGGGGGATAGTACAAACAGGAGGTTCTAGGAGTGGTGCACTTTCCTCATCTTGCCAATACCAACAGACACACTGGCTCATTGTTATTAATAACATTTCAGGGACAGAGGGGTAGCATCAGGTGCTGGGGCTGGGGTGGAGAGCGTGCTGTGACTGGAGACATTAGAAGTAAGTGCCCAGTGCTTCTTGGACTGTCTGGACACTCTGAGGAGCCAACAGTCAAATCGGCATGAGAGAAAGATCCACAGGTAGAAAACATGGGATTAGGTGGAAGGCCAGAGTGAGGAGCTGGTTCTCTGGTCACAAGAATCCTGTTAACCCTATGAAATTCTCAAATGGGAATGAGTCCTGGGGGAAATGGATACTAAAAGTTGGTAGGGAATCGGAGGCAGTAAGAACATTATAGAAGGAATTTGAGACAAGTCATTCGGGACAAAGCCAGTGTGCAGTGGGTTTGGAAATGGTCAGGAAAGAGTAGAATGTTAAGTTTTCAGCCCACTCTTTCAATATTTCTGATGGGGAAAGGCAGACACGTTATCAGGCAGCCTGGAGAAGCACGTACTGGGTCAAAGACAGTTGTGATTTGTTTTGCTCTAAGAACAGAGGAGAAGCATTTTCTGCCAAGGACACGGACGAGCAGGCAGGGCAGAGAGGAGAGAAGAAACGATCAGAGGCACAAGAGGCTGCGGAACCAGACTAGGTCAGGAGGACAGGATCCCAAGTTAGCCTTGGCCCATGAAACAGAAGTTGAAAATGTTGGCTGTGAACACAGTTACATTTTGTGGTGAAGGGGAGGGAAGGGGAGAAGTTCATCTATGGGTGGCTATTTTTCCCCCAGCAAAGTAGGTGGTGACATCAGTTGAGAGGGGAGAATGCAGGGAGGAGTCTGGGATCCCCAAACACTGCTGCCCACCAGGGAGCTACCAATGGCTGTGCTGTTCTACATGACGCACGCACGAGCTTTTTAGCAAGCGGCCCCAGTATGATGTCACCTTGTTAAACCCTGCTGGGAAAAAGGCCTGAGGGCCTCTCCAAGAAGCTGACAGACAGGAGTCACAGGTGCCAGATGTCAGAGATGGTAGAATTCCAGCTCTTATACTGAAGAATAGGATGGTTGGGCATGTTGGGTACATTGACTAAAAACAGGATGTACCTATACAAAATTGCAAACAGCTAGAACCCTTGAGTAACCATACCCACTGTTATCCTCCTCGTGGTCTTGAAAAACTTCTCCACCAGAATCATGGTGGGCATGTGGCTCTGGAGTAACCAAAAGCTGCCAGTTATGGTCCAGATCATCACCACCATAACTAATGCTTATGATACATTTCCTAAGCACTTTACCTACATCGAATTATTTATCCATATTTTATGAATCCCAGGGAGGTTAAATCCATCATCTAAGGTCACATAGAGCAGAGACGTGAACCCAAGGAGCCAGACCCAGGGTGGGTGTGGTCAGCCAGTAGGAGAGACTTTCACAGAGGCTGCTGCTCACTTCTCTCCCTTGCACTGCATTCCAACCACAGTGCGAGGCGAGTCAAGGCCTAGAGCTAGGATGCCTGTGTGTCTGTTAATCCTTGGAGCCTGTAGCGCTTCTGGCCCAGGCTACTGGATCAACCATTTGAGTGCCAGAGGACACAGAGTGAAATCTCCCATTAGCAGCTTGAGTTCATCCCATATCCTACTCCAGAACGCAAGCTAACTGCATAGGGGAGCCACGGTAATTCCTTTTCCTTTGTGACTTTGGGCTGGAAGTTGGCTTAAACACTGAAAGTGCTAGAAGCCAGCAGCAGCATGAAGAGGCCGACAGTGGTGGTATTTCTGTTCCTGGGAAAATAAGCTCCGCTCAGAGGGCAGTGGGTGGGCCCCATAGACCCTGCCTGGAGCTATTTTTAGAGACTCTTTTCACAACGCTGTGGGTTGGAGCCACTGTTCTCAAAGCAGGGCAGGTGTGAGCTGTTTGTCAGTCAATCAGGAACCAAACAGCTGAGGGGCAGAGGCCCTCTGGATGCTTGTGGCAGGAGATTACCTTGTCCCTGGGCTCTGTTGGAGCTGGAGGAACAGCTCTGGCCTGCCTTCACTTAGCAGCCATGGCCAAGCTGGCCAGAGCCAGCAGCTGCTGGGGCCTCTGATTACTCACAGTGAGCCGGGACACAGCCGCCCCTCTTAGGTCTTTGGTTTGAGACCTGGCGTGGAATGCAGAAAGGAGTGGAGAGTCGTAGGAACCAATGGCCTGACATGTGCTGCTAGAAGAGAACCAAACTGGTGCCCCTGTTCCACTTTCAACCCCCGCCCTCTAATTCCTCATAATGGCCAGTAGTAGTTAATGGTTAGTGAAGGTTCCTCCCATGCATGGTACTATGCTAAGCATTCTACAGACATTATCTTACCTGACCCTGTATGTTGCAGGCACTGTATCTTCTTTATTTCATAGAGGAAGAAATGTAGGGCTTGAGGTAATCTACCTAAGATCACATAGCCAGTAAGTGTGGCAAAGCCAGATTCCAAACTTCAAACTGCACGTTCTTAATGACGATAGTACACACTATCTCCTCCCCCAAAGGCCACAGAACAACACCCCTTTTCCAAGCCCATGCTTCCCTTCTAGCTCTGTGCCTCCTTGGCCATAGACATCTCCCTCATCACCCCCACATTCAAAGCATTGGTCTTGCTCCGAGGCACTGACCTCTTAGACTGGTCAAAGGGTGACGGCTGCTAGCTTGTGCACCAGGCCACACCTCATACACCTTTCCTAGAGTCACCCCTTCTGCATGGGAAGATGAAGGAGACAGTGTTTCCACTGTCAAAACCCCTGGGCCAAGAGAAACCAGTTCTCCAAGCCACCTTGGCTTGAAGACGAGTGGGAAAAGAGGTGTGTGAGCCAAGCAGATGGAATGTACTAGATACCTATAGTGGAGGAGCCCACTACAGGGATGGGGCCAGCAAAGGAGTGCTGGAAAAAGGAGAGCCTCAATGGAGTCAAAGTGCGTGGCAATTAGGAGGATGCTGGGCACAAGCTCAGAAGAGGGAGGGAACACACTTGGGAGCTCAGAGTAGATACACATGATGAGACTGAAAAGGTAAGTTGAAGCCGAGTTGCAAAAAGTCTCAAAAGCCAACCAGGCAGGTGAGCCTGGGCTTTCATTTCCAGACTAACAGCAAGTCCTGGGGGCTTAGGATCAAGGTCACAGCATGAAGGCATTTTTTAAAGGAGATTTAAAAGAGAAGAATCTGGGGCACCTGGGTGGCTCAGTCGGTTGAACGTCCGACTTCGGCTCAGGTCATGATCTCACAGTCTGAGTTCGAGCCCCACATCGGGCTTTGTGCTGACAGCTCAGAGCCTGGAGTCTGCTTTGGATTCTGTGTCTCCTTCTCTCTCTGCCCCTCCCTTGCTCATGCTCTGTCTCTGTCTCAAAAATAAATAAAAACATTTTTAAAAATTTAAGAAAAAAAGAGAAGAATCTGTTTAGGGGGAGAGATAACTCTGGTCATGCTGTCTAGGTCATATCCAATACCCTATGCTTTGTTTTTTAATGATCCTTAACCCTCTACAAGTGGAAGAAAAATAATCTGTCTTACTAGGAGTCATCCTAGGGGTTTCTGAAATCCCCTTGTTTGACTTCCAGCTATGCACAGGAGCCAGTGTGCACAGCCTGGGTCTCAGGACAGAAAGGGCTCTCTTACATCGCAGCACATGCAAGATTGGTTCCTCTACAGACAGAACTTCTGCACGAGGTGTGCAGTTATATCCACTAAGACATTGAACATCACAGCTGGAAGACCTCCCGGTTAAAAAGCTTCATTTTGGATACAGGAAAAACAGACTAAGGGATGAGAAGCGTGCTTCTCACCTATTTCGCCCCAGGATCTTCAGTGAAGGCTTTTGAACGCTTAAGACAAAGGATACAAATCTTTGCCAAAATCTCTGGTCCCGTCAGCATGCTCTCTGCTGGCTGCAGCGCCCCCATCCCAAAGCTGAGCAGGGGCTGAGCACAGACAGGGTTTTCTGCTGGGTTCTAAACCAACAATTTTCTACATATTTGGCGAAAGAGAGGAGGCCAGAGAACTAGAGTGGAAGACAGAAAGCAGGGTACAAGGTCAGGCTGCACCACGAATATCTCTAACATTAATAATCATGAGGTCCTTAGCCTCTCCCGGGCTTTGTTAAATGGAGGGTTTGTACCAGTTGATCCCAACAAGCCCTCAAAGCTCTAGTCTTGTTTAGCTGCCTTGCAACACAGCTTGCCCTACGCCACACCACAGCTAGAGTTATCGCCTTAAAATACAAATTGGATCTGCCTGTGTCCCAGGTCATTTCCCTGCCACAAGTCCCCTGTCCTATGAACCACATCCCCCACAACCCTTACCCTTCACTGCCCTATGAGACCAGCATCTGCCAGCTCCCCCATCGCGGAGCTCAGCCACACTGGCTTTCTCTCAGTCTTGAAGCTTGCCTAAATCCTTCTTACTTTAGGACCTTTACACATACTAGCCTCTTTGCCTGGAATGTTCTTCATCCCATCTTCCACCTGAGTCACTCCTACTTTTCAGGTTTCGGTGACGGGCTCCTTGCTCGGAGGGCTGCCTCACTGCTCCTTCTCACTCATTCAAACCCCTCCATGGTGGCTAGTAGCAGTTTTCACAATTCTGTTCCTCAATGCACTTAATCTGTAACTTCAAGTTTATTTACTGGGATGGTTTAACCTCTGTCTCCCACATTGGATGGTGGATCCATAAGGGCAGAGACAGATTCTGCTTCGCTCACCACTGGACACCCAGTGCCCCCGTCTCTATAAATATTTGCGGAATGAGTGCTGAAGAGAGTGCACACAAAAGCTGCAGGCCCCGTGTGCAGGGGCTGGAGTCAGGGGCCTTCCAAGCTGGACACCTCCTGTCCCTTCTGCTCCTCCCTGCTTACAATGTCAAATCTCTCATCTGTCGGCTGCTTTCGCCTTTCCTGCTTCTGAGAAACACTCAGCCTCGGTGTGAAAAGAAACAAACAGACAACCATCTTCGCCAGTTTAAAGATGGTCACGAAGGAGTGAAGAGCCTGAATTCTGCGATCATTCATGCTACTCCAGCCCCGACATTCATTTCATTCATTCATTCGTTGCTCATGCCGCACTTGAGCTCGTCCCCCAAAGAAAGGGCATAAAGCTTGCAACCCAAACCCCTGGCTTCAGAGCATTCAGAAGAGAGCTCTCCCCAAGAGCCTGCCTCCGGAAACACAGAAGCTCTCCGGGCTGACAGCAATAACACCATCAGATAACATCAGAGCAGAGAAGTTCAACGAGGTCTGAATTCAGTGCACTGGAAAGGCGGCCGCTTCTCTGTGTCCTCAAACCGAAAGGCAGTAGGGACACCTTTTTCTGGTCACGGTGTTTGGAGCCTCCAAATGTTTAAGTGCCAAAGTTAAAATAACTTTCTTCACCCCATTCGTGCCTTTCTGTACAGAGACTCATTCACCAGAATGTCAGCGGAGAAACAAAGACAGCTGACTGTTTTCTCCCCTAGTGCCTATAATTAGATTCTCATGGAGAATTTGGCCACGACAGGGTTTTGCCGGACAAATACTACCCCCCCCCAACCCCCCTCCCAAGCATCTCTCTTGCCCTCATCTCCAGGGAGACCCAGATAAAGCAGCCAGTCACTTACCCTCTTCAGCCACGCAAAATGCTTGTAAACATCAATGTCCCCATCCATGCTGGGCACCCATGTCAGCAGTTAGATTCCTTGGTTGAAAAAGCCCTTTTTCTGGCCAGAGACCAAATTCTCTCCTCTTCCTTGTTTCTGCCCCCTCCCCCTGGGGACGTCAAGCTGTGTTCAAGTTTCCCCACTTCCCTGGCCTGCGTCCTTCAGCCTTTCCCTAAACAGTTTCAGATATACAACGGCTCCGACCGGACCGTGCCGCTCCGGTATCCTCCCCCTCCGCCCCCAGACACACACAGGCACCAGCTCTGGGATCCGGAGCCTGCAAAGCAATCAAACCTAGCAAAAAG
This sequence comes from Leopardus geoffroyi, assembly GCF_018350155.1. Classification (NCBI taxonomy): domain Eukaryota; kingdom Metazoa; phylum Chordata; class Mammalia; order Carnivora; family Felidae; genus Leopardus; species Leopardus geoffroyi. The sequence continues at coordinate 64,752,994 of NC_059329.1, read as the reverse complement.
GTAGGGAAAAAAGACAGAATTGGACAGGAGTTGTAAACACACACACACACACACACAGGAACATTCTTTTTGGTGATAATACCAGAGCCTGCCAGAGGGAAACAGTCCTGAAGAAAATTCCTCGTCTGGCTTCCCCTTTCTGCAGTGGCTGGAACTCATTACCGAGAGACCCCGATTTCCTGTCTCTGCTCCACTCTGCATTTACCCACAGGCTCCCAGCTGCTCTCAGTTTATTTGGGACTGGGGAGAAGACTAAAAATAAGTGCTGCTCTTGGAGGAGCTGCTGGTTCCCACACACAGCCTGACCCCCACCCTGAAGCCCACGCCTACCCCTTTTCCAGGCGGGCGTCGGGCTGGGCCCTGAAGAAAGCCTGTCATTTCCAAAAAAGAACACATTCAGAACCAGCTCCGCTCTGGGTTCCTGGCCCCACCGGGTGTCTGCTGTCCTTGGCGCTGGTGGCACCATCTGCCAGGGGCGAACCTCTGCTCCCCAGGAGACATCTGCCATCGGAGGAGCCTGGCCCGGTGCTGCTGTTGGCCACCACGACCAGGGCTCCCTGGGGCATGTTTAGCACCAGGATGGGTACAGTTCCCGTTAAGTCCCAGGCCTTGCTGGCTGTCCCCCACTCCAGACTAGCTGCCTCAGAAGCCAGAGAGGGGGGAAGGTGAGGCCACCGCATGTGTGTGCCCGTGAGATTTAGGGAGAGCTCTGGGTAGGAGCCCTGGGAAGGCAGTGGCTGACAGAGATGGGGAGCTGTCAGTCTTCCTTTGCTGGCCTTCCAGGCTGGCCTCCCCAGCACCACTCCCCACCCCACCCCCTGGGCTGCCCTCCACCTTCACACCCCACCCCCACACTCCTTTAAGAGCTCCCCTAAACACAGCTTCTCTCCCTTGCCTGGCCCTTAACATGCGGCCTCTGGCTAGGCCGATTATGAAAGCGGTCCTTGATGTGGGTGCAGTGGGAATGTGGTTACACGCAAGGCCCCTGAGCACTGCTGCCATAAACGACTTGCAGATGTACATCTTGTGATTGTGTGGGCCTTGCCGGTGCCCTCGCAGGTCACCAGGGGGGGTTCCTGGAACTGCCGGCCTGAAGAGAAGTCTCTGCTGGGGGTGGGCATGCCCCCTAGCATGGCCTCGGCACCCACCACTGCCCCCAAAAAGAACAGAAACTGGCCTGGCAGAGCAGTCCCCAGCAGGCTGGCCCAGTCACAGCAATCAGAGGCGGCGGGAGGGCTCTGGCCAGCAGCTGGCACGAGGGGAGGAGTAAATTCCTGGAGACACACCCAGATCAGAGGCTAGAAAGGAAAAGCAGGCTCTGCTGTCCACACACTGGGCTCTGGGCCCTCCTCGCCTCTGGCCCCACCTGGTTGAATTTCCCTGACCAGAACCAGGATAGGATGTGTTGGTGAAACACCTCTCTATGGTTTCAGGGGTAGGTGAGCTTCCCCCCACCCCACCAAAAGCCTCGGGAAGCTGAAGGAAGAATTCATTTGGTCAACACACATTTAACCAGCATCCAAGGTGAATGAAACCACCTTCCTGCCCTGAGTAAATACAGAATTACCACATGTATGTGGTTAAGGGGTTTCTGGGGCTCTAGGGAAACAGAGGCAAGAGTGGGTTTGGGGGGCTGGATGGGGAATGGTAGGGCACAGTCCCAGCCCCTGCTCCCCTTGGAGGGGGCTCAGGACCCTTCAGTAGATTCTGATGTGAGGAGGCAAGAAAGGACAAGGGAGCAAGGTGGTGGCCCCTTTCAACCTTGCTAGCTCCCACCTGCCCATGGGGGTTGGCTCGGGTCACACCCTTTCTCCACTTCACCACCTGCTCTCTTCTACTGTTGACAGGTCTGCGCACTGCACTGGACTGGAGAACGTGTGTCTGAGGCCTGACATGCTGCTGCTCTGACCTCCATGCCTGGGGCAGTTCTTGGCACACAGGAAGAACTTAAACATTCTTTGAGTGAAAGAGTGAGGCTCACACGGGAAGACTGGCACGATAAACCTAAAATTCTACTTGGAGAACATAAGTCTTGAAGGTGTGTTTCCCAAGGGTAAAGATGCTCCACTGAGAGGAAAAATAGGGCAGATTTCCATCTATTAGATCATCTCATGTGATGAATGTGGGGAGGGAGGGTAGAGAAAGGGAGAGAAGAGAAGGGAGGAATCCAAATCACAGCTAAATTCTTGACATATTTTTATGGTATCCTCAAGTAGTAATTCCTACCTCAGCCTTTAAAAATAAAGGTGTGTTTTATAAATCAATGCAAAATTCACAAAATAACACTCCAAAAGACCTAGGAGCAGGGCATGTGTTTGGCTGATGGGCTGAGTGAGACAGGACAGCAGAGCCATACGCACCTTTTTGCTCACTGACCGCAGGTGGCAGTTGGCCCAGGCATGGCCCGGTCATCCCGCTGGCAAGACAAACCCATGGCTGCAACACCCCCCTCAGAAGGCCATCCCGGCCAGGGGAATCTCACAGTGGTCCACAGGCAGGCTTAGGGGGGTTAGATAGGCCCCTGGAGAAGTTCGTAAAATGCATATGAAGTGCTATTTGGATGTTTAAGTCACTATTTTTCTGAAAACCTTATTTTCAGATTATCAAAATGATCTGTGACTCCCAAAGGGTTTCATCTGGCCTATGCAGTTACTCTGAAAGGTTTAGTCTTCCCTTAAAGGGGCATGTTTGTGTCGGGGGGGGGGGGGTGGGGTGGGGTGGGTAGGTCCTCCTTCCAGGATACCTCCTTAGACCCACTGCTGGAGAGTGCTCAGGACCCACAGGGGAGACACAAACAGGGGTCATTACAGCAACCCTAAAAGCCTTTGGGGCCTCCCAAAAGCAAGTCACCCACCAGCAGCCACACTCAGCTCATCATCGTGTAGAACATGAGGCAGCCAGCTGAGGGCAAAGAGCAGGACACGTGAGAGACTGACCATTTGGGGACTAAAAAGGCAGCTAAGAGGACACAGTGGTCAGGTTTGGACAGGGAAACTCACACAGCTTGTCCTCTTCCTCATCCCAGGGCCTCGAAGGGGACCCCACGAATGTCCCCTACATGCTAGAATCCCACATAGGCATGGGAATGACTGGGGATGGGTCCTGCGGTGTTGCTCCTCCTGGCCAGCTGCCTGGAGTCGGCAGCATCTGATCGGGCAGAACTGTGGATGGAGAGGGGTCTCGTGGGTCACCTGCATCCTGAACTCTAGCTCAGCCCTGAGCCTCAGGCTCTGGGCCATGGTAACAAGCGTCAGGATGCCCCTGGTATGCCAGACACAGGTTTGTGTTCCACAGGTACGTTGCACATGGAGCCTGCCACTGCGGAGTGGAGGTGGAGGAGCCCAGCCCGAGGACACCGCCTGTAAAGCAAGTCCTGCTTGTAAAACAGCATCGTGATCACCGCAGCCCAAGTCCCCATGGTTCACAGGCCTGGGAACCTACCTCCACAAGGAGTTAGGACCAGGATCGGCAGACTTTTCCTATAAAGGGCCAGATGGCAAATGTTCTAGGCTTTGTGGGCCATCTGGTCTCTGTTACACCCAAACTCAGCCTTTTGTAAGTGCAAGAGCAGTCACGGCTAACACATAAACCAAAGAGCGGGGCTATGTGGATGCTATTCATGGACACAGAAATTAGGATTTTAGGCCATTTTCGCATAAAAATATTCTTATGATTTCTCAATCATTGAAAAACATAAAAAATCATTCTTAGCTCATGGGGCATAAGAAATAGGCAGTGAGCCAAATGCACACCATCAGTTGCTGACCCCTGGCTAGGGCACTACCTCCCCGTCTGTAATGAATCACCTGGGTTGGAGGCTATTTCTTGTAAAAATGCAGATTCTGACCCAGGAGGTTGGAAACGGGACCTGAAACTGTGCATTATTAAGCAGCTCCCAGGGGATGCTCATATATGAGGAGCTCAGCACCATATTTGAATAGTCAGAGGTTAGGAAACCACTTTCAGAAGCACAAGGTATGTTTTTCTTAAAGCACAAGGTATTGAGCAAGTTTCCCCGGAAGTGTGAAGCCTCCAGAGCCTGTCTGCCTACCAGTGGTGCCTAAAAGGGCAGAAGGTTGCTGGTGGGTGTTTGCATGCTCAGACCCCAAGTCATGCTAACCTGGCAACATGGGCCACCACATCCCCTAGGTCTGAAGCAGGAAACTTGTAGGGAAGGATTTATGTGCTTTTTCACCAGTGTTTACACATTCATGGCCATTTATAAACATTGGTTCTTAGAGACTGAAATAGTTTCTTCAAGTCAGGTCTGCAAGGAGCCAGACATCTAGAATTTAGTAGGGTACAATTTACTTGGGGGAGGTCAGGGGTGGGGAGCCAAAACCCCAGGAAAGTTAAAACTGCTAAGTTTATAGTAGCTGAAAGATCCCCTCTCTGAGAAGCTATGCCAGGAAAAATGTATTAAAAAAAAAAAAATCCAAGGTACAGGTGGTTTCTCCAGGGCAGGGCCTGGCAACACAGGGCCAGGAAATGCCTCCTGGAATGGAGGGAGCCATCCTAATAACGCCCCAGCAAGAAGCGCTGCCCTTAAGGGGTCTGGAGGGTCTTCTTTTTGACAATGGAAGGCCAGGTCTATGCTCCCAGGACCAGCCCTCAGCCCTCCCATTTCCTCTCCCCCAACACAAAAAGCAGAGGCCTCTCTGGCTTGCCCTTTGTCTAGCAGGTTCCAAGGAAAATGGGAAAGAACTCCGCCAACTGATCCAGGTACACTGCCCACCAGTTTCATTAATGAAAGGAGCTTAGGCCATCTCTCTAATTGAAACAAAGCCATTTTTCCTTGTATAAAGCCTGTACCTTCTTCCTTGGGACTTGGGATTCAGACTTTCTAGCATTTATCCCTGACTCCCACCTAGTGGCTTTATCCAGTACTGCATAGGAACAAAGAACCAGACAGGCACTCGGGCCCTGCTCAGGGAAGGAGCCTCTTGGGAGGGAAGCACATGGGGGGGTGGGGCAGAGTGGTGCCGACAGCTAGGACTTTCAGCTCTCACTCAAAGGAAAGGCAAGAGACACACTGGGAACTGGTTCACATAAGCCATTCTTCCCACCACCACCACCCCCCACCCCCCGCCCACCTTGAAATACAAGCACAAAGTTTCCCCTTCACTCAAGATTCAGAGAAAAAGATTTCCCTATAAGACCCCTGAAACTTTCCAAAATGAAGAGGTCCAACACACATTTATCCTGATCCATCTTAGTTCTAGGCCCCCGGGTGGAGAATAAAGATCCAGAGACAAATCACCTGGCATAAGAAACAAGCTCACAGTTCGTAATTCAGAGAACAGCCTTTTCTCCCTACCTTTTCTTGTAACTCCTCTGGCTTTTCAGTATGGTAAACAGATTTGCCTCTTTGGCCAGAATGAAAGACTGCACACTGAATCTGGCAGGAATGACAGGGCTTTGTTTGAGGAGCTGGGAGCTGAGGAAGCCACCATCTGTGACAAGGCAGTGGAACGAGGAGGGGGGCAGCCATGTGCCCTCCTGGGCCCAGGCCACTTTGTTTCTTGAGAGACTAGTGAAGAAGGGACTTGAGGGCACCCAAAGCTACTGCAGGCTGTCAGAGGTGAGCACATGTCCTGGATTTCCCCTCATTTCCCTGCCATGACATTCCACTGCTTCTGGGAGGTCAGCTTCTACCAAGCCCAGACTGTGGGGCAGCTGCCCCTAGAGAAGCTCCCTAATCTGTTTCCACTTTGGAGACCACAAGGCCTAGGCTGTGAAGGCAATGACTGGTGCCTACCAAAAAGCCAGCGCTGGAATGCTTGGCCAGATCTTGCAGGCAGATTGTCAAAGCAGCGGTCACTTCCAGTAGGGAAAGAGTCCCAGAGGAGGGGAAAAGATTCATTCAAAGCCACATGCAAGTGGCAGAGTGCTGGCCTCTTGACTCATTCCTGCCTCCCATGACGTCTCACCCAAGTTCAGTGTTGCCCAAGCACGCTGACCAGGACACCTGTAACGTTGGGGAGAAAAGTCTGGGCTCCTGCTGGATGGCCAAGCCACTCTGTGAACCCTGCTTCCTTAGTGGGGCCTGGAGAACAATTCTGCTGTGGGTTCTCTGTCCACCTCCTCCCCTCACCCTGACCTGCCCTCACTCTACTGCTGCTGGGTTTGCCAGCCTTTCCTTAGACTTCACCCTGAGCCCCTAAAGCTCAGGTCTTTACCCTGGATTCCCATGACCCACATCCAAAGCCATTAAACAGCAGGACAGACCTAGCACTTTGTGAGAGGAGAAGAGGGGTAGGTACTGACCGGTTAGAGAAGTACCCAGAGCTGCTCCATCTGGAGACTCTGCTGGCTCTGATAGCTCTTGGGCCTTACCCAGGGACCAGAGTCACCACCTCGCTAGCTGGCTGTCCCCACTGGAAGTTGGAAGACTGGACCCTCTATGGGCTCCACCCTGCCAGTCCAGCCCTGGATCTACCCAACCAGCCTCTGCCCAACCAAGGCAAGCAGGTATAGAAGATTAGGGATACCCCTTCTAGACCATGGAAGAGCCTCACTCAAGGTATAGCCAGATTCCTGGAAGTGCCCATGGTGGCACCAGCTCCTGTGGTCAGGTCAGGGCCACTGATGAGCACTGGTCTCCTTTCTGGCCTTCAGGACCATCTGGTAGGAATGAGGAGCTCTTGACCAGAAATGGCCATGCTCTCCCTGAGGGCATCATCAGCACTTCACCACAGGCCTAGGAGGTGGCTGCAGGGAAATGAAGGAGTCAGCCCCTTGGTAGAACTCAGTTCCATTCCCAGCACAGGAGAGATGCCTCAGCCCTCCAGCCAGAGTCTCAGCTTCATCCTCTGCTAGTACGGACCCTGAGGTTGGCCCTATCTACCCAATGTGAGAGATGACATTTCATCTCCTAAGGTCATATCGTTCTGTTGTACCACAGCACAGGACAGCCCCGCAGAAGCTTCCCTGCCGGTCAGGCCCCAGTTTACCCTGAACCCCAGGACACTATCCCTACAAGAGGGCCTTACCAGAAGCTCTCAGGTACCCTACCAACTTTCTAGTGATAGGCCCCAAATTGAGACACAGATACTGCTTCCAGGGCAAGGGAATCTGGGCCCTTTGTTCCTTTCCTTATATTGAAGCCCCAGAGGGGGGCCCCAGCTTAGAGAGCCCCACATATACTCTTCTAGGCCTGGAGCCCACTTTTCCTCAATTTACTGCCTGCCAAGGAAGGGAAGACCCTGTTTTAGGCCCTAAATCTCTGGAAACTCACTCATAACCCAGCACTACTGAATCCTGGTCTTTAGGAGTCTGGCCTGTTTATAACTATCACTAGGCAGAGTCTGCTGCCAATCATTCTCTGTCCAGCCCACCAGCACCGGCAGGGGGAGGACCAGCCCCACTGTAAAGAAACACAGCTGCCTGTGATGCACTAGGACCAGGGGCACCTTCTCCACCTGAGACAAAGGCAGGGCCCAGACTCCTGTTATTTGCTTCTATTCTAACCACCAACCATTCTCCCACATCCACCTCTGCCTCTTCAGCGCCTGTTTTCCCTATGCACAGATGCCAACGTTGGTGTCTGAAGGTCCACAGTACAGAGGAGAGCATTTTTTTTTTCAACGTTTATTTATTTTTGGGACAGAGAGAGACAGAGCATGAATGGGGGAGGGGCAGAGAGAGAGGGAGACACAGAATCGGAAACAGGCTCCAGGCTCTGAGCCATCAGCCCAGAGCCTGACACGGGGCTCGAACTCACGGACCGCGAGATCGTGACCTGGCTGAAGTTGGACGCTTAACCGACTGTGCCACCCAGGCGCCCCGAGCATTTTTTTTTTTCTTTTTAATCGCATGGTCCTCTCACCACAGCTAACTGGCCCTTGGTGTGACCCAAGGGCAGCTAATCCACAGCTGTGCATAAATGAAAGGTCTTTAATTTCCATTTCTTTTGCACTTAACATCTCTTTGTAGGCCTGGGGAACTTAGCTCAAAAATTAGGAGCAGCCCAGGGCACCTGGGTGACTCAGTCAGTTAAGCATCCAACTCTGGACTTTGGCTCACATCATGATGTCACTGTTGGTGAGTTTGAGCCCCACATCGGGCTCTGTGCTGACAACACGGAGCCTGCTTGGGATTCTCTCTCTCCCTGCCCCTCCCCTGCTCACATTCTCACTCTCTCAATATAAAATAAACAAACTTAAAAATTAGGAGCAGACCAATTAGATTCTCTCTTCCAGGAAATGGAGTTCACACACACACACACACACACACACACACACACACACACAGCAGGATAGAGTGGGAAAGAAAGAAGGGGAGGTAATGAATGCAGGAGAGAAAACATGAAAAGAATTTGTCAACAAGAATAAAAATCAAATCTAAAGGCCATGTGGCAGTTGCTCTGGGCTGTCTTTCTAAGAGCCATTCATTCCCCCTCCTTCCTAGTATAGTTCCTTTCGGACAAAGGCTACCTACCACTACGGTGAATGAATGTGCCAATACTGATTTCCCAGCCTCCCTTGCAGCTAGGGCTTACACATGTGAACAGATCCAAACTTTGGGACTATATGGGAAGTCTGCTGCAGGGCTTCAGAGAAGATTTTCCTTCCTAATTGGCGGGGCAGGGGGTGGGGAGGGCGGGGAGTGGAAAAAAGGAAAGGACACGTCCTACCTCTGGACATGTGGCCTGGAGCTGCACTAGCCATCTTGTAACTGTTAGGTGATAGCCCTGAGGAAAAACCAACCCCCTAAGGATGTTGGGGCAGAAAGATGGAAAGAGCCAGGGCCCTTGAGGTCATCCCAGAACCACTGATTTGATCCTGGAACCACCCGTCTTCTGCCCATCTTGTTAGTGACATATAAACCTCCTTACTGTTTATGCCACTTCTCTGGAGAAGCAACACCAACTGCCAGAGAGGTCACGAGGCAGAACTGGACTATGCCAGGACAACATATGACAAAGCAGTAATGGAGGCATATGGCAAAGCCAGTTGACTAAAGAAGAGAATAGCACAAACACGAAGGGACACAGATATCCTGGATGACAAGGCATAAGCACTGCCTGCCTGACCCTTCAAGCTGCCTTATTAGTTCCAATTCTAAGCCACACATACTTTTCAATAATTTAAGTCCCTGTGGTTTATGGCAGTGTTTCTCAAACTGTAACGTGACTAGGAATCACTGGGAGATAGTTTGATGGGTATAGGTGCGGGGCTTCTGCCCTTTTATAAAAACACAAAGCAGCGAGCAAACGATCAGAGAGGGTGGCAAGGTTGCTGGTCCACAGACCACAGTTTAAATGGCAAAGTCTTCTGACTAATGGTACCCATCTAGAACCAATCCAAAATGTACCATTGAGTTTGTTCACTACTTTGGACTCTATTTCCACACAGGGAAGACCTACTATAGAATGTGTGTGTCCCCAGATTATAAAAGGACTTTAGGTCTGCAACATCTAATATACAGACAGGCGGTCTCTGCCCAGAATCAAAACTTAACATCCTGTGCTGGTATCCTGGAATGTTTATATGAACTTCTGACCTGCCGTGAAAGTACACCGTTCATAAGCTGCTGATGGGCCATAATTACTGTAGAAGACTGAACACAACAACTTTCAGGAAAACTCTCTTCAAAGGCAGGCATTCCCCCAACCACAATAACCCCAAAACAGATCTATAGATCTTAATATAAGTGGTTTTCAGCAACACATCTTGAAAAACTGATAACCATGTCGACTGTCTTTGGATCAGAAATATTTAAGAATCCTTTTTAGTAAGTTATCGAAGTTAGAATCCTATTTCACACCACACATTAAGAAATATTGCAGGTGAATTCAAGTGAACTCTAAGACACAAATCAAACCATGAACTTACTGGAGGAGGATACAGGTGAGTATTATTTGATCCAAGGTTAAAAAAGGCCTTTCCAGGGATAAAAGAAAAACAAGAAACCCAAACAGGAAAGATTGATAATTACAACCCTTTTAAAGTTTTGTCTCAAAAAGCACCACAAACAGCATTTAAAAAAAAAAAGTAAGAAAAATGCCACAAAGTGACCGCTCTTAAAAAGGTTAATATATAAGAAAAGCACTAAAATCCTCAAGGGGAGAGGGGAGAAGAACATAGAATATGAATAGATGAGGGTAGGGTAGGGAGATCCAAGGTGAACTCCGGGGTGTTGGCAAGAAAATATTAGAACTATTTTTCAACCTGTCCTTTAAAAATCTTTATATGGGGCTATGTTTTATAATTTACATACATTAGGAAAATACTGTGTATATAAATATGCATAAATGGAAAATGAATTTTTCCAGATAGGGGTAGGAGATCAAAACTTTGGATACCATATAAAAGAATACTAATAAATATAAAATGTTTAGCCTTCCACTAAGCAAAGAAATGCAAAGTGGTAAAAAGACACTTTTTCCTAAGAAATTAGTTCAGTTGATTTTTAAATCTTAGTGATTGTTGTTGATCAGGATGTACCTCAAGCCCTGCCAGTGAAAATATAAATGAGCAAAATCTTTCTGAAAAGTGGTTTGGGAAAAATGTGTCAAAGGCTTAAAGATATTAATACCCTTGGATTAGAGTTGCCAGATTTAGCAAACTGCATAGGACATACTTATTAAGAATTATCCATTGCTTATCTACAATTCAAGTTTAATGGAGTATCTTGTGTCTGTTTACTTTAGTTCCACCTTTAGGACTCTATCTTAAGGAAATATCTAGAGGTAAAAATTGTTCCTGGACATTCTCTGCAGCAGAGCTATATATTAGTGAAAGATTAAAAATAACCTAAATGTTAATATTAGAGAAATGGCCACATAAATTCAGGCACATCCATACAAAATACATAATCATTGTAAACTATACAGTGAAGAAAAGAACCAAGAGCTATTTTCTGTACTCTGGGAAGACTGGACTTTCCTGGGGAAGACACTCCAATGAATCTCTTGGTTATGTGATGGTAAGGTCCTGGGCAAGCTGAGAAGGGGCATTTAAAACAAGATGCTAAACTACCCTGCAGCCTGATGCAAGCAAGGGTTCAGGAAACCGTGGAGAAGGCTGTTTGGGAGTTTCCAAGGGGCCCCAGGCACATGCTGACAGGACAGCCCAGGGACAGAAAGAGTCAACAGGGACTTTAGGAGAATTGTGGCAGTGATATCCAACAACCAACATTTGGTTTTAAGTTTTGCTTTCAACACTGAAACATTCCACGTAGAAGCTCACCATCCCTTACCTACAATTCTGAAACCCCAACAGCTCTGAAAACCAAAAGGTTTGTTTTTAAAAAGATAATGTTGGTGCCATTATTTGGCAGTCTAACTGAAACTGAACTAGCAAAATATTTACAGTCTTTCTTTATCCCACTTCATGTGGACATTCAGGAGTTTCGCTGAAGAAATGTTAATGTGTTCCTGCTCCATATCTGCTAGAGATAGAATAGATTATACAGCAGATATACACCGTCTTACCCTTCTAAAGTTTAATAAGTCCTGACTTCTAAAATGCATCTGGGCCCAAGGGTTTCAGATGGAGGGGCTAAGGACCAGTAACTCTCTTGAGGCGTTATAAAGTTCCCCTTAAACATGGCAGCTAGAGTCAGTCAGGCTAGTGGGAACGGAGGGAGAGATGGGTGACCAAACCCGGGGAAAAATAGGCAAAAGACAGTCAGAGGGGATTGGAGAGAAGCCAGGCACAACCTCTAAGGCCAGAAGTTCAGGAACATCCAGAATTCCTGGTGGAACTTGAGGGAGGCAGAGACCCTTCTGCCCTGGGACAGGAGAGAGGAACCAAACTCCCAAAGCCCCCTGCAACTCCTGACTGACCACGGGCTGGAAAGGGTGAGTGGAGGAGCAGGTGTGGCCTTCTGTCCGGTAGTGGCACAAGTCTGAGAGCCCACCAAGGACTATCTTCCTTTGGGGACAACACGAGGCAATCTGCAAAGCTAGATGGTAACAGGCCCACCCCCAAGCCATCGCACAGCGTTTCTCACCCTCTTCCAGGCAGCACCTGGCTGTAGTTTCTATTGCTGCCTTAACAAATTACTACAAACCTTGTGGCTTCTACCAAGACAAACATACTGCCTTACATTTCTTAAGGTCAGAAGTCCCAAGTGGGGCTCACTGGGCTAAAGCAAGGTGCTGGTGGGAATGCTTTCTGTGTGGAGGCTCTAGGGGAGAGGCCACCTTGCCAGCCCCCAGCCCCTACCTGCGTCCCTTGGCTCCTGACGCTGCTCCCACCTAGAAAGGTCGGCTCACACCGCTCCCACACAGACTCTTCTGCTGCCTCCTTCCACTTATAAGGACGCCAGTGACTACATTGGGCCCACCTGTACAATCCACACTGCTTGCTCTTTGTTAAACTGTTAAACTCTGCTGATTAACCACATTAATTCCATCTGCTACCTTCTCCTTTGTCATGGAAGGTAATATTCACCGGTTCTGGCAATTAGCACAAAGATGTCTTTGGGAGGCCACTACTCTTCCTACCATACTGGTGTAGGTATGATACAGGACACCAGGCAGGCAGCCTACGTAATGAAAATCTTGAGTAACACATATGAATATAACAAATTCTTCAGTGTTCAGAGGAAGGCACGTGTATGAGACTGTATCAACAATGTGCCCACCGCCACTGTGTGTTTTCACCACCAATAATGGCGGCCACCACCAAAGAGACGAATTCCCCCGCAGAAACGTACCGTCCAGCGAACTGCACATCTACACTTGTATGGATGCAACTTTGAAAGAACCGACTAATTTAGTAGAGGTCTACCCAGAAGCTAGAAAGGAGGGCACACACTTCAGTTTTGCAATTGTTTTTACAGATCCTAAAATAGCCTGGCTATCAAGGAAAGCAGACTGGCAGCACCATGTCTGGGAGGAAGGGGACTGATGACTCCATGACACTGCAGTCGCATAAATTCCAAATAGGAGACTATCTGGACATAGCAACCACCCCTCCGAATCGGGCACCGCTTCCTTCAGGGCACACGAGACCGTATTAAACTTTATTTACTATTTCATGAATCATTTTCCATTCAGTTATGTAAAACTAACTTTTTCCTCCTCTCAAAAAAAAGAAGAAAAAATGTCAGCTAGGACATCTGGGATGCAACCTGTCTAATGGCAAGTGACTTAGCCTCTGGACAAGGATATCTCAACCTCCTGCATTTCCAACATCAACCTCCCCCTCCCAGTAAAGTGGTCCCATTCCTGCCTTCCCCCTTCTGTGCATATTTTCCCATTTTGGATCAGTCTGCAGGACTCCAGCTTTAGAAGACTGCATTTTGGCTTCAGCTTCAGCTTAGGCAATCACATGCTCCCTCAAGCTTCCATTTCCTCCTTTCTGCCCCGGAATGGTTGCAGTTTCCACACCTCTTCAGCAGGCAAGCTCCTCACCTTACCCATTCCCAAATATCATCAGCTCTTAAGGTAGACCAGCTGGTCTCCATGGGGAAGGAGATAGGTAACCAAAGTCATATATTTACAGCTTTGGTTACTCGTCTCCTTCCCTCAGAGACTAGCAGGTGTACAGCCTTGATCCAGAGAGAGCAGAAGGGGAGTTAGGAAACCTGCACCCCACTCGGGACAGAATGCACCAGGGGAAAGAGGTCTGAAGAGCAAGGGCAGCAGTGAAGGAGTGGGTGAGGTGACAAGGTTCTATTGCAAGAAACAAGGAGTGGGGGGCACGACCAAGTATAGAGACCCCAACTGGGGATTATAACTCGGCATGTTGTACATGTAATCCTGCCTGGAAAAACGCTCATGCTTGCTCTCCTTCGACCCCAGATTTCCCCCTTCTCAGGGAGCATGACGGGAGCACACAGGCAGCCTGACTGTGTGGCTTAAGCTGCTTGCCTGGGCCTTTCCTGCTGGAAAGGACCACCCAGTGGGGGCTGGCCAAAGCTGGATGGGAAGCAGGAAGAGGCTGCAAAGTGCACAGATGAGGCAATAGTCCCAGGCAGTGTGGCATGCTGTAGGCCTCGTGGTTGTGTGGTTACGTCTCCCAGTGGTTTCCCAAACAGGCCAGGGGCCCACTCACCAAGCTCTCCTTTATGTAGGCAGCTGTGGGGCCCGGGATCTGGCTCAGGAGGGCTGCTCTCTCCTGAGGATGCTCCAGCATCTCCAGTGCCAGTCTCAAGTCCTCAACGAGATGGAGCACTGGGAAAGGGTTCGTGTGGGAGGCTGGAGAGGCCAGTGCAGGCTCGCAGCTACTGTCACCGATATCTGCACCTGTTTTAGTGCCTGGAACGAAAGAGAGTCAGGAACTTTGGTAAGAAGGGTGGATGCCATGGGCAAGGAACTGGTAAAGAGCAAAGAGAGAAGAGATAGGGGAAAGAAGATTGGATAAGAAGATCACTAGAAAATCACTTCTGCCTCAGCAGAATCATTCTCAAAGTAAACTCGGCAGTAACCATCTTCGATCCTGGGCACGGCATGGCAGGAAGAGACCGGACTGAGGTGAACAACTTGCCCAAGGAGAATGATGTACAGAAGCTCACACCCCTAGACAACTGGGAGAACACAGCCGGCCATTCCCAGTGACCTGAAACACACTGGCTAAAACAATGAGCTGCTATTCGTCAGCTTTTAGATCCATCAGTTTAAGTTAATGTGGTAGGGCTGTCTGCACAGATGGCACCAAAAATTCCTTTCCTCCCTGTATATGTATTCCTCTCCTCTCCTCTCCTCTCCTCTCCTCTCCATTCCTCCCACAGTGATTCCTGACTCTAGCCTGGCCCAGTGACACGCTCTGTGCAATACAATGCCGTAGGCTGCCAGTCTCAGCTCTGATGAGGTTTAGTGAATCGGAATCTTTCTGGATTTTCCCACTTGGAGGACCTCAACATCCCCTAACGTACTCACACTTTAAAGCTGCACTAGTTACGGTGAATCCACATCTCATCCTCCCTATTATGGACCATGAAACTCTGACGGCAGGGTCCCTGCCACAGTTGGCCGACTTCCTGCCATCACGGCCCCTGCCCTGCAGATGTCGAAGGGGCATCTGACTACATGCACGCATGCTTGGAGGAACAGCTAAGAGGAAGAGAGCTCAGACTGGGTCAGCTCTTTCTAATTTCAAGTTTCCTAAACAGGGGCTGTTTTTGCCTTTGTAAACCTCACCATTTAAACAAACAAACAAACAAAAAGTCCTCTTTGCATAAACACAGTGGTCTATTTTTCAAACCAAAGACTGGGGTGACACAGTCTGACAAAGGGTTTCTGTGCTTTTTTCAGCAATAAAAAACACTTTAGAAAATGTGGTGTCGATAGTGGAATTTCTAGGACATTTGGATTGTTTGTAAGGCCAACAGGATAAAATACTTGGAATGCAGGGCTCTGCTGGAAAATATGGGCAATAGGGCCACCACATCCACAGTTACGGGCAGGCCTGACGTCTAAATCTAGGTCCCTCCACCCCGCTAAGAGCCAGCTTCCTAGTTGCCACGGCAGTTTTTGCAAGGAAAAATCCACACAGAAGGAAACAATTACTATTTGATTGCTGGTTTGCTTTCTGAAAGCACAGGATAGAGGGAATTGTGGGTCACAATCCACAAACAAGTTCATGGCTCTGGGGAGCTGGGAAACTGCGGATTACCCACACTCTAGTGTATGATCAGCAGTTTCTAGGCCCTACAAATCTGATGGAGAGTTGACTATGAAGGGCCACAGCCAACCTCAGGGAAGAAAATGGACCGAGCAGAGGAAGATCCCCCAGTCTCCAATTCACTGAGTAATCCCTGACCATCCCAGACATGCTCCAACACAGATACCTTTATAAACAGAGGATAAGTCAGGCCAGTCAGGCCATGGGTAGGTGAAGAGACCAAGATTTTCATTAACTTTAGGTCACTCTGTGGTCTTGGACAAGTCTCTTCCTTTCTCTGGGCCCCCTCTCTGCCCTAAAGCCTTGGGATTCTTCCCTACCATTCAAGGGGTGTGTGTGTGGGTGTGTGTATCTGTGACTATTTTTGGATGTGGTATATGTATACATAAAAGACTTAAATCCCTGTATTTTTTTTTTTTTTTGCAATTTATATCAACATACAGGCTCACAAAATGGCCCAGAATGGTGAAACTCCTAAGGCCTAGCATTAACAAAGGCAACAATTGTCTAGAAGACTCAATTCCATACTCCATGCATTCCCTTCAGATAATTAGCTCCTATGGAAAAATTACAACCACAGGGGGAAACAAATCAGAATAGAACTACCAGCTACAACAAAGAAGAAAATATATGCCTTCATACTTGAGGGTAACAGAGCAATATAAAAGAGACAATAACATAACATATAACACAACATAGAAAAGAGACAAGGTGTTATTCCCCAAATTACTTCTCAGAAAAGAGCAATTCACCTTATACTCAAACCCTAATAAAGCTTCTCTTTAGGGGCACTTACTTTATTTTGAACAACAAAGCACTCTTTGGGGAAGATAGATTAGCACAAAGGTTTTCAATTTTATATGCAGAGTGAGTTTTACAAACTATAGATGCCTGGGTCCTACCTCCAGAAGTTCTAATTGGTCTAAGATGTGATTTGGAATAATAAAAAGCTCCTTAGGTGATTTTAATGTGAAGCCTAAGTTCTAAGAAACCTGAAACCTACACAAATCACCACAATGAATACTAAATTTTGATGTTTAGGGAGATCACTTGGTAATTCTTCATTTAAGGAGGCAAAACTAAAGCTTAATACAGATTTAGTAATTATTAGAGGAAATAAGACCATATAAAATGCAAGCATAGGATTTTATTGAAAGCCTTTTAATGATCACTTCCAAAAGCAAGTAAGAAGGTATGTGGTAATAATTAGGGTTATTTATAGATGTTTTGGTTCTCCTCTACTTGGGCTCACAGCGGGATTACATGTCTGCGCTTTGTTTACTTATGGCCACATGACTTCCCTTGGCCAATAAACATGAAAGTTTTTAAGGACCAGTACATAATTCCCCATATCTCTTCCACTTGCTCTGGCCTCCGGTAATGGTAGAGAGTGAATCAGCCCATGTCCAAGAAGGATGATGACATGGACCAGAGCCCTCAGCAGATCTGGAGGGAACTTAAAGTATCAACAAGAAACAAACTTTGCTGTTTCAAGCTACTGATCTTTTAGCCTGTTCGGCTGCAGTAACAATCAGTCCTACTTCACTTATACAAAGTATGTATGTCACACAGTTCAGAAATACATATGTGAAAGATCAAATTTTTAAAAATGATCTTTTAATGGGTTCAAATGTAAGCAGCCACCAACTTAATGTAGACTGTTATATGTGTAAAATGTTAACCACAAACCAAAAACTGGTAACAGGTATGCTAAAAAATAGAGAAAGCAATTCAAGTATATCAGTAAAAAAAGCCAGCAAACCTTGGAAGAAAAGAGCAAGAAAGGAACACAGAAGAAATATAAAAACATCCATAAAACGAGTAACAAAATGGCATAAGTACATACCTATCAATAATTATTTTGAATGTAAATGGGCTAACCGCCCCAAACAAATGACATAAGGTGACAGAATGGATAAAAAACAAAACAAAACAAGAACCATCTATATGCTGCCTATAAGAGACTCATTTCAGACCTAAAGACATATGCAGATTGAAAATGAAGGAATACAAAAAGCATTTATCATGCAAATGGAGGTGAAAAGAAAGTCTTAGTAGCAATACTTATATTGGAGAAAATAGACTAAAACAAAGAGTGTAACAAGAGAAAAAGGACACTATATAATCATAAAGGGAATAATCCAACAAGATATAACAGCTATAAATATTGATGTGCTTAACATGGGAGCACCAAAATACATAAAGCATCTAGTAAAAAAACATAAAAGGACTAATTGATAACAATACAATAATAGTAGGGAACTTTAACATCTCACTTACATCAATGGATAAATCATCCAAGCAGAAAATTAACAAGAAAACAGTGGCTTTGAATGACATTTTGGACCAGATGGAGCTAGCAGATATATTCAGAACATCCCATCTTAAAACAGTAGAATGCACATTCTTTTTAAGTGCACATGGAATATTCTCCAGAATAGGTCACGTATTAGGCCAAAAGACAAGTCTCAACAAATTCAAAAACACTAAAGTCACACAGTGCATCTTTTCCAACCATAACACCATGAAACTAGAAATGAGCCACAAGAAAAAGTCTGAGAAGAACACAAATACATGGAAGTTAAATAACATGCTACTAAACAATTAATGGGTCAACCAGGAAATCAAGAGGAAATAAAATAAGACATAGAGACAAATTAAAATGAAAATACAGTGGTCCAAAATCTTTGGGATGTAGTAAAAGCTGTTCTAACAAGGAAGTTTATAGCAATACAGGACACATCAAGACAGAAGAAAAATCCCAAATAAACAACCTAACCTTTACCTAGAGGAGTTAGAAAAAGAACAAAACCCAAAGCCAGTAGAAGGAAGGAAATAATAAGATTAAAGGAGAAATAAACAAAATAGAGACTAAAAAAACAATAGAATAGATCAATGAAACCAGAAGCTGGTTCTTTGAAAAAAATCAACAATACTAATAAACCTTTAGCCAGACTGAGAAAAAAAAAAAAAAAAAAGAAAAGAAAGAAAGAAAAAAATAGATACAGGGCTCAAACAAACAAAATCATAAATGAAAGAGGAAAAATAACAACCAACACAAAAGAAATATAATGGATTATAAGAGCATAGTATGAAAAATTATATGCCAACAAACTGGACAATATAGAAGAAATGGATAAATTCTTAAGGGTGTACCACCAAAAACTGAATCAGGAATAAATAGAAAATTTGAACAGACTGATTACCAGCAATGAAATTGAATCAACAGCCAAAGAAACTCCCAACAACAACAAAATTCCCAACAAAGAAAAATCCAGGACCAAACAGCTTCACAAGTAAATTCTACCAAACACTTACAGAAGAATTAATACCTATTCTTAAGCTATTTCAAAAAACAGAAGAGGAAGGAAAACTTCCAAATTCATTCTATGAGACCAGCATTACTCTGATACCAAAACAAGATAAAGCCACTACAAAAAAAGAGAACTACAGGCCAATATTTCTGATGAACACAGATGCAAAAATCCTCAATAAAATATTAGCAAACTGAACCCAACAATACATTAAAAAAAATCATTCACCACGATTAAGGGGGATTTATTCCTAGGATACAAAGGTGGTTCAATGTTCACAAATTAAGTAACATGATGCATGACATCAATAAGAGAAAGGATAAAAACCACATGATCATCTCATAAAAAGCATTTTCCAAAGTACAACATTCCTTCATGATAAAAACCCTCAACAAAGTAGTTTTAAAGAGAATAGATCTCAACACAATAAAGGCCATATATGAAAAACCGACAGCTAATATCATACCTAATAGTGAAAAACTGAGAGCTTTACCCTGAAGATCAGCAGCAAGACAGGAATGTCCCCTCTCACCACTTTTATTCAACATACTACTGGAAGTCCTAGCAATAGTGATCAGACAACAAAAAGAAACAAAGGAATCCAAATTGGTAACTAAGAAGTAAAACTATCTTATTTGCAGGTGGCATGAAACTATATATAAAATACCTGAAAAACTCCACCAAAAACTACTAGAACTGATAAGTGAATTCAATAAGGTTGTAGGATACAAAATCAATATACAGAAATCTGTTGCATTTCTACATACAAAAAATGAAGCAGCAGAAAGAAATTAAGAAAAGAATCCTATTTACAATTGGACCAAAAATAAAATACTTAGGAATAAACTCAACCAAGGAGGTGAAAGACCTGTATTCTGAAAACTATAGAACACTGATGAAAAAAATTGAGGAAACCACAAACAAATGGAAAGATATTCCATGCTCATTGATTGGAAGAACAAGTATTGTTAAAATATCCATACTACCCAAAGCAATCTACAGATTTAATGCAATCCCTATCAAAATACCAATAGCATTTTTCACAAAACTAGAATAATCCCTAGATTTGTGTGGAACCACAAAAGACCCCAAATAGCCAAAGTGATCTTGAAAAAGAACAAAACTGGAGGTATTACAATCCCAGATTTCAAGTTATACTACAAAGCTGCAATACTCAAAACAGTATGGTACTGGCACTAAAATAGACACATTGATCAATAGAACAGAATGGAAAGCCCAGAAATAAACCCATGATGATATGGCCAATTAGTCTATGACAAAGGAGACAAGAATATACAATGGGAAAAAGACAGTCTCTTTAACAAATGGTGCTGAGAAAATTGGACAGCTACATGCAAAACAATGAAACTGGACCACTTTCTTATACCACAAAAATAAACTCAAAATTGGATTAAGGACCTAAATGTGAGACCTGAAACCATAAAATTCCTAGAGGAGAACACTGGCAGTAACCTCTTTGACATAAGCCATAGACACAGTTTTCTAGATATGTCTCCAGATGCAAGGAAACAAAAGCAAAAATAAACTATTGGGACTTCATCAAAATAAAAAGCCTCTAGGGCGCCTGGGTAGCTCAGTTGGTTAAGTATCCAAAACTTGGTTTCGGCTCAGGTCATGGTCTCGCAGTTCTTGAGTTTGAGCCCCACATCAGGCTCTGCGCTGTCAGCATGAAGCCTGCTTGGGATTCTCTTTCACCCCACTCTCTCTACCCCTCCCCCACTTGCTCTCTTAAATAAACAAACAAACAAATAAATAAACAGCTTCCACGCAGCAAAGGAAACAATCAACAGAACTAAAAGACAACCTTTTGAATGGGAGAAGATGTTTGCACACAACTTAACACCAAAAGATCCCCAAATAATCCAATTAAAGAATGGGCAGAAGACGTAAACAGACCTTCAAAGACATCCAGATGGCCAACAGACACATGAAAAGATGCTGAACATTGCTCATCATTAGGGAAATGTAAATCAAAACCACACTGAGATACCACCTCACACTGGTCAGAATGGCTAAAATGAAAAACATAAGAACCAACAGGTGTTGGTGAGGATGTGAAGAAAAAGGAACTCTCATGCAATGTTGATAGGATTGCAAACTGGTATAGCCACTATGGAAAAACAGTATGGAGGCATTTCAAAAAATTAAAAATAGAATTACCATATGGCTCAGTAATTCCACTACTGGGTATTTACCCAAAGACTATGAAAACACTAATTCAAAAAGACATATGCAGTCCTATGTTTTTTGCAATATTATTTGCAATAGCCAAATTAGGGAATCAGCCCAAGTATCCCTCAATAGATGAAAGGATAAAGAAGATGTGAGATATATACACATATATATGTATATACATGTGTGTGTGTGTATATATATATATATATACACACACACACATATATATACATGTGTGTATATATATATGTATATATATACATGTGTGTATATATATATACGTGTGTGTATATATATATACACACACGTATATATTTATTCACATGTATATATTTACAACTTAGAAAAATTATAATTTCAGTATAGTTAACATACTTCACTGAATGACTTATTTCACTTAGCATTATACTCCTTAGATACATCCATGTTGTTGCAAATGGCAAAATTTCATTCTTTTTATGGCTGAGTAATATTCCATTATATATATGACCAATGACCATAAAATATCATCCACAACTTCTTTTTTTTAATGCTTATTTATTTTTGAGAGAGAGAGACAGATAGAGTGTGAGCAGGGGAGGGGCAGATAGAGAGGGAGACACAGAATCCGAAGCAGGCTCCAAGCTCCAAGCTGTCAGCACAGAGCCCAACACAGGGCTCAAACTCAAAACCCAGGAGATCATGATCTGAACTGAAGTCAGACATTTAACCGAAGTCAGACACTTAACTGACTGAGCCACCCAGGCGCCCCTCATCTACAACTTCTAGAAAACCTGTCACTCAAGATTAAGAATAAAATAAGGATGGGCTCTGCGCTGACAGCACATAGCCTGCTTGCGATTCTCTCCCTCTCTCTCTGCCCCTCCCCTGCTAGTGCACACACGCGCCTGCTCTTTCTCTCTCTTTCTCAAAATAAATAAACTTTTAAAAGAGAATAAAAAAAGTACATTTTTCAGATGATGACTCATGCAATTTATTACTGAATTAATTTTAAAGGATCTAATTCATGAAGAAAGAAACTATGGCAAGCAAAAAGGTGTGGGATGAAAGAACCAACTGTGTTAAAATTATTTGTTAAACAAAATAAACACTGCCAATTAAAAAACATAATAATTTGGAGGATATGGATTAAGATGACATTAGAACTCTGCACAAAAATAATGTGGACAATGGGGCACTGATAGAAATCAAAGCGTTCTAAGAGTCATGTATTAATGATGAAGCATTACTCTTCTTTTTTTTTTTTTTTTTTATTTTTTTATTTTTTTTCAACGTTTATTTATTTTTGGGACAGAGAGAGACAGAGCATGAACGGGGGAGGGGCAGAGAGAGAGGGAGACACAGAATCGGAAACAGGCTCCAGGCTCTGAGCCATCAGCCCAGAGCCCGATGCGGGGCTCGAACTCACGGACCGCGAGACCGCGACCTGGCTGAAGTCGGACGCTCAACCGACTGCGCCACCCAGGCGCCCGCATTACTCTTCTTTAAAGATATTTATCTTTAGCCTTCATGGTAAGGAGGCATGTTAAATATATAAGTATGAGCCTTAAAAGAATAGTAATAGACATTTAACTTTCTAGCAGAGATTAAAAACAACAACAAAGGCCAGCAAGACAAAACCAAAAACAAATTTAACACACACACACACACACACACACACACACACACACACACACATTAACTGGATAAAATGATAAAAACAAATAAAAAATCATCTGAATAGTCCTGTAAAACAAATAATTTAAACTATAATTTGAAGCATTTGAACCATTATTTAAATTTCTTTTCCAAAGAACATTTCAGGCCGAGTGTTTTTACAAGTAAGTTCTATCAAACCTTCGAGAAGTGAAAAATTCTGCTCTATTTTGTTTGAGTGTTGGAAGGGACTGCTCCCAGCTTATGTAATACAGAGAACTTGCCAGGACAACCTGTAGTCCAGAGTGTACATGGCACCCCCGGAACCATACAGCTCAGCAGTCCTGAGCACGATGTAGGGGATTCCAGGCCTTCTCACTGAGGAACTTGGACACACGAATCTCAAACACAAATTTTAAAAACCAAATCCCATGGTGTGTAAAAAAGAGAGCATGTTGTGACCATCCAACCTAGGAAATGACAGATCCAGCAGAGCTAAACAGGAAATAAAAAATGAAGTGATACAACAGAACAACAAAGGACAAAGAACTCTGTCCCAAACAATGAGAGATGGCACACCGTGTTCAAGCACATATGAAATATTTTTTCCCCCAAACTGACCACATACTTATTAGAATGACTAAAATAAAAAAGACAAGAAATAATAAGTATTGGCGAAGATGTGGAGAAAAAGGAACCCTCGTATACTGTTGGTGGGAATGTAAACTGCTGCAGCCATTGTGGAAAACAGTATGGAGTTTCCTCAAAAAATTAAAAATAGAATTACCATATGATTCAGGAATTCCACTACTGGGTATTTACCCAAAGAAACAAAAACACTAATTCAAAAAGGTACACATACCCGTGTTTATTACAGCATTATTCACAATAACCAAAATACGGAAGCAACCTATGTGTCCATGGATAGATGAATGGATAAGGAAAATGTGATGTGTATAAAGGAATATTACACAGCCATAAAAAGGGGTGAGATCATGCCATTTGCGACAACATGGATGGACCTAGAGGGCATTATCCTAAGTGAAATAAGTCAGACTGAGAAAGACTAATAACACCATATGATTTCACTCATATGTGAAATCTAAAAATAAACCACACAAATGAATAAACAAAAAGCAGAATCAGACCTACAAATACAGAGAACTGATGGTTGCTACAGATAAGGGGGTTTGGAGACTGGGCAAAATGGGTGAAAGGGAGGGGGAGATACAGGTTTCCAGTTAAATAAGAAGAGGGACACAGATGACTGGGTCAGAGGGACATGACCTGAGGACTCGACCTGTCACCACTCACTCTGAAGATGGAGGAAGGGGATGGTGAGCCCAAAAGGACAGCATTACAGCAGCCAAGGGGCCGTCAGTGGCAGACTAATTGTATAGAGAAAACCCTCGAAGGACACCCCAAAATTCAAAACCCCATGTGCACACACCTATTTAAGCAGCTAAACTGAAGGAAATCTTCAGAGCTCAGAACCTCAAGGGGAAGAGAGCATTTGAACTGGTGTTCATCCATATGCCACTGCCGGTTCCCTGACAGTCTAACACCTGGGCCACAGACCACTTGAGGGGGGCAGGAGACAAAGTTTAGGCCTGATCCAAGGGAGAGGTCAGATGGGAGACCTCTGCAAGAAGCCAGGATACAAAAGGGCAACACCTTCAGTAAAGTAGAGAAGCCTACCCTACAGAAGGAAACTGGGCCTGGAATCTGGAATAAGAACACATACAAATAATTTGATGTTTAAAAAAAAAAAAAGAGGGGGGTGAGTGAAGCCCAGAAAGTGTGAGACAAGTAGAAATCAGACAATAAGATTGTTGAAAAATGGTCAGATGAATTAATCATCAAAATAAATGTATACAGACGACACCCGATGGTTGAAAGACAGGTATTGTTAAACTGGTTAAAAAGTAAAAGGGTACCTATATCCCATTGGCAAAAGATACATCTAAAACAAAAGCACACTGAAAGCTTGATACTGAAAAAGGATGGAAGAAGGTCAATACCAATATAATACCAAGAAAAACCAAAACAAAGTTGGAATGGACAGATTAACACGAGAAAAAATACTCTTCAAGACAAAAAACATTGCTAGAGATGAAGAGTGTTACTCTATGCTGATAAAAGTGTTCACCAGGAAGGTAGAACTCTAAAAGTGTATTCATATAATACAAAACACAGCTTCAAAATATAAGGCAAAATACTCAGAAGTATAGGGAGACAAAATCCACCATCTAGCAGAATTTTAATATGTATTTCTAAGAAACTGATGAGATCCAGCAGACCAAAACAATCTGTAATGATAGCAAAGATTTAAACAAAGTGGATGTAATGAACAAATACAGAACATTGCACCTGACAATTGGGAGAATGTACACACCTTTCCAGCACACATGGGACATTAATGAAAGCTGACAGTGCTCTAATCAAGGCCACAAAGCAAGTATCAATAAATTCCAAAGAATAAGTATTAGAGACCACTTAACCACAACACATGGAAGTTAGCAGTGAATTGAAAACATATTATTATTGATTGGTTTTTTAATTCGGTTAAAATTTTTTTTAATGTTTTATTTCTTTTTGAGAGAGAGAGCGCGGGGGAGGGGCAGAGAGAGAGGGAGACACAGAATCTGAAGCAGGTTCCAGGCTCTGAGCTGTCAGCACAGAGCCCGATGCAGGGCTCAAACGCAAGAACCACCAGATCATGACCTGAGCCAAAGTTGGACGCTTAACCAACTAAGCCACCCAGATGCTCCTTAATTTGGTTTCTAAAAGAGAATAGATACATTTAGGTAAGCAGAGAAGAAAATGACAAAAACCACTCAAGTAAGTTAAATATGAATATATATTAAGTATAGATACAGAATGCATATTTATTCACATATACTGTGGTGGTTAATTTCATGTGTCAACTTGGCTAGGCCAGAGTACCCCGGTATTTGGCCAAACCTTAGTCTAGATGTTTGTGAAGGTATTTTTTAGACAAGATTAACATTGAAACTAGTAGGTTGTATCTAATGCAGATTGCTCTCCATAACATCAAATTGGTGAAAGGTCATAACGGAAAAGGACAGATCTCCCTGGAAGAAGAAGGAATTCTGCCAGCAGCTGGCCTGCAGACTGGAACTGCAACACTGGCTCTTCCCTGGGTCTCCGGCCTGCTGGCCTATCCTGGAGAGACTGAACTTGCTAGCTCTCATAATGACGTGAGTCAATTCCTTAAAATCAATAGTCAAGCAACCTTTCTCTCAGAGATCTCTTTCTCTAAACACACATGGACAGGCACACATACACACAGACATGCATGCACGTGCGCGCGCACACACACACACACACACACACACACACACACACACTATTGATTTTGTTTCTCTGGACAACCTGGACTAATACATACACATATTTATGTATTTACAGAATAAATAATAAACATGCCACACACATACGATGGAAAGTCATCAGCAAAGTCAGTTCTTTGAAAATAATAATAATAAAGATAACCCTGGTAAGACTGATCAAAAAATAGAGGGCATAATTAAGCACTGTTAGGAACACAACAGGTATAGCAGATCTTTAAAAAATATGATAGCCATGCTTATGCTAACAAAATTAAAGATCTTAGTAAAATGCACAAATTTTTAGAAAAATGCAACTTGCCAAAACTCAACTAAGAAGTTAAAACCTGTTTCTAACCATTAAAAACAGGAAATCTTTCAAGGAGAAAATACCAGGCCACGTGGTTTTGTATGTCAGTTCCGATACCTACAACTAGAGGAGGTATTTAAGGAACAAGTGAGAATTCCAGTTTTACTCAGACTCTTTCGGAGAACAGAAAATGAGGCTGTGCAGACCTGAAGGAGGGGAGGAGTGCTCTGTAGCAAGGGGAAAAATCAAAACGATGGCTGTTGAACAGTGCTTGCTACCATGGGCCATTCCGACCTCTTTACACAAAGGATAGATAGTCTTGATAGCTCAGGCCCCTGGTCACCTCCAAACTTCCACTCTGACCGTGTCCAGGTCAGAATCAGAGCACAGTGCTCTCCACCTGAATCCTGAGTGGGAAGCAGGCAAGGTTAGGTTCTCCCACCCCCTTACTCATGACTGCTATATGCCGACCTACCTCAGAGGGGACCTGGACTAGACCAGTTAACTGACCATGTGCAGAGCATGGACTGATCAGCAGCCTTTAATGCCACAGCCATTCATCAGTCAAAGTGAATAATCTCAGTCTTGACCAGAACTTACTCTACCCCAAATCTAAATCTCAAAAGAAAGAAAGAAAGAAAGAAAGAAAGAAAGAAAGAAAGAAAGAAAGAAAGAAAGAAAGAAAGAAAGAAACACCAGACTCTAATCAGAGTTCACAGCAAGGCCCAGAGCAACCTCTTCTTAAAAACTGTCACAAAACCGGCCCCTTTTAACTCTTCCTCATCGATGGGTACAGCTTGCAGATGACTGCATGAACGACCCCCTGCTACGGTGAAGAGGAATAAGTGGCCATCTGTGTTCTGACCATGGGCTTCTCTGTACTACTGCAGAAATGGCCTCCCAGAGCAGCCACTGAACCTGTCAGCCCACAAATTAAGCCAGATGCAAAATGAGCATGTGGCAGTTGCCCTGGGTCATGCAGAGCAATGTACTTAAGCAATACGTGGTTCAATTTCAACGGTCAACAGTGTAATTCAATTACAGTATTATTTGTGGGCCGAATCACAGGGATTAATCAGGAGCAAGAGCAAAGGTTAACATTGTACCGGAAGCTACAACAGTGGTCTTTTGTACTAGAAACATCATTTTTAACAAGGGTTCTGGGGTCTTTCAGTCACCTCCTTCCAACTTTCTGGCACAGAATTTTAGGGCTCCAATCAAGCATAGTCATACCCAGGAAACACCCATTCGGGTTTCAAAAATTCCACCATATAAGGAGTTTCATTTAATGGTCCTGTTTCTGCTGGCAAGGGATTTCTTTTCCTCACACCTCCAGAGCCACCAAGTGCCCTGAGATAAGGGTCACCACACCACGGCTCGGAGACAAGTAAATTTGACACTTGTGCATCAGGATGTCCTCTCAGGGTATTTCTGGCCTGGTTGTTTACAGGAGTGATAATCTCCTGTAGTGTTTGCATTGTTTACATCGATTTGGAGGAAGGAGAATAGTCTTTTTTCCCCATTAAAGACCTACTTACATAAATACTGAGATCACATGCCCTAAGTGTACTCTTCTAGGAAGGAGTTTTGGAAAGTGAACCTGAGCCTAGCATACTACAGAGTAATTAATAAAGGGAAATCTCTTGTCATATAGTGTTGTGCCTAAGAATCATCATTGTTGAAGGAACTGTCCTTTTAGGAGGAATCCATGTTGTTTTTGCATGAATGCTTGCGATATGGGATGTGCAGGAAGCCTACAAAAGTTTCTTCCATTGAAATAAAGTGGTAATTGTGTTTTCAGAAAGTGAGAGAACACAGTCCTTGGGTGCTCATTGGAGCACCTCAATGGATGCAAAAGCAATTGTGTTTTGGTAGTGTTGGCATCCCTTGACGCCATTCGACTTCAAATTAATAGGTGAATAGAAATACAGAAAGGACGATTTAAATGTTCACAGACAGGGGCGCCTGGGTGGTGCAGTCGGTTAAGCGTCCGACTTCAGCCAGGTCACGATCTCGCGGTCCGATCTCGCGGTCCGTGAGTTCGAGCCCCGCGTCGGGCTCTGGGCTGATGGCTCAGAGCCTGGAGCCTGTTTCCGATTCTGTGTCTCCCTCTCTCTCTGCCCCTCCCCCGTTCATGCTCTGTCTCTCTCTGTCCCAAAAATAAATAAACGTTGAAAAAAAATAAATGTTCACAGACAAATGTCATTTCTGCAGGATTTGTGGCGTCATGATGTGATACCACGGTTTTCAAACTTTCTCTTAGCTGCCACCCTTTCAGCAGAGGAACCCTCACTTGGAAGTCTCCTGCGTCTGAGAGAGAAGAGAGCAAAGTCACTCTGGCTAGGGGACCAGGAGCAAGCACGGAACTGGACCCCGTTCCCAGGTAACTTTTCTCTCAAATGGCTTCACAGAGCCCCCAGAACTCCACTGCACAGCATCATAAAACCAGTGCAGGCATGAAAGCAGCCCAGAAGAAACTCAGATGGCCCTAGACTGGAAATCCAGCACTGCGACCCTACGTGGTAAAAATCATAATGTCAGTGCTAACCTCAACAAAACAAACTAACTTATACCAACTGAGCACTAAGTGCCTTACCCCATTAATTTAATCCTCCCAATAATATGAGATAGGTACAATTATCACTATTTTATATATGAGGAAACTGAGCTCAGAGGGATTAAACAATCTGCCTAAAGATCCCACGGCCAGTCCTAAGTGACTGAGCTGGAATTCAAACTTCAATGGTCTAACCCCCTATTCCACACTAACAAGCATAAAATCTCTTTTTAAAAAAATTTTTTAAAAACGTTTATTTACTTTTGAGAGAGAGAGAGAGAGAGACAGAGTGCAAGCCAGGGAGGAGCAGAGAGAGAGGGAGACACAGAATCCAAAGCAGGCTCCAGGCTCTGAGCTGTCAGCACAGAGCCTGATGAGGGGCTCGAAGTCACGAGCCGAGAGATCATGACCTGAGCTGAAGTCCGACGCTTAACTGAATGAGGCACCCAGGTGCCCCACAACCACAAAAACTCTTAAGCCCTTAGGTCCAGTTTGGGCCAACCACCTTGAATATGAGGAGGGTATTAATAATCTTGCAGAAGAGTATCCTGCACAAAGGTATTCAATAATTATCATTCTTTTCATCACAAATGGCATAGAATATATACCCACCAGACATGTACTAACTACTTCAATGTTCAATTATCTGCCAAATAGCTCCTGTCAAATGTCTGTGTGAGCCAATTATTACTTGAGAGATGGTTCACAGAACATGCCAATCACTGAATCTTCAAAAAAAAAAAAAAAAAAAAATTAGCGCTTTGTTATTCCAGAATAATCAGTGAAAGGTACCAAGAAAAGAATAAATGAAGTTCAGTACACAGTCAGGTGAAAGGATATATATATATACACACATATATATACACACATATATATACACACATATATATACACACATATATATACACACATATATGGAAGGATACACACATATACACACATATACACACATATATGAAAGGATATATATATATATACACACATATATATACACACATATATATACACACATATATATACTAATAACTGCGCCCTGAAAAGGAGAGCCTATTCACAAAAGTCAATAAAACGTGTATGTGACAAATACTTATTAAACACCTAGACAACAACTAGAAGGAAGCAGCCAGTGTGGATGATGAAGGAAAGGGAAGGAGGGAGCAGTTTGTGCTGGAAATGCAGGGGGATGGGCCTCCTGGGTTCTGTACCACCCAGTCCCAGGGCCCTTCCTCTTTGTCCATCCCAGATCCTCACCAGCAGATCCTGGGTTAAGGCAAAGCCCTGAGGGTCACATGCTGCTCTCTCAGAGACAGGGTATTTTGCTAGAGGCTTCATCATTTTAGGAATGCCAATGTGGAGAAATTAGGAGGCAGGAAGCAGGACTGGCCCCACACCAGCTGTCTTCTTTAGAAGGTGTCCATTCAGCTTTCACAGCCATCCAAGAGCTTTGAGGTCGGAGGGCCTGACCCTGTGGCTCTGATCCCACTGCACATGAGCCCCTGATGGCTTCCAGATGAGACTCTACAAGGACTGCGAGGAAATCCGCACTCTTGACTGTTTCCTTTCAAGTGGGTTTTGGAGGCCCTAACCTAGAACAGGACATCCCAATCTGTAGAGCCTTGGAGAAGCAGAACATTATCAGGCCTCTCAAGAGCTCTTATGTTCACTGAGAAATGAGGAGCCTGACAGATGACAGCTAGGACATGTTACAGTGCCACCAAGAACATGAAGAAGCTTCAGCACACAGCCTCTCCCACCCAGGTGCCAACACCCACAACCCTCGGTGAATCAGACTGTCCTCGCAGGGTGGAAGGAAAAGCAATTGCCTGGCAAGGGGCGGTGTCCAGTGCCCATGCACATTAGCCACACTCAGCCCAAGCCCTCGTCCCCGAACTCCTCCAGCCGCAGCTCTGCACAGAGAGGAGCAAAGTCCCAAAGAAGCATGGCCAGTCAGCAAATAAGGCCCCTGACTTGTCATCTGGTCAGGGCAGAAAGAGGACCTTGGAGCCTTCCAGAAAGATTTTCAATGAGAGGTTTATTGTAATCAGTACGGGCTTGGGTTCCCCCCACCCCCACCACCATCAAAGAGTTAATCAGCCCAAACAGCCCACTGGTGCTCCTTTCCAATTAATCAGTTTCACCGGATCTTTTCTGGGGACTATTCTTACTGGCTAATGTGGACCTGAAGTCAAACAGTGGCCAAACAGGTAAGAAACAATATGGCATAAGGAACGTTCTTTAGGTGAGGAGGTGAATCCATACCAAACTGCCTCCTGATTCCCAAGCACACTGGAGACCAGCTGGGGAAGGGAGCGGACACCCGCATGAGGCACCAAGGTCCCCAGACTTTGAGTTTTGTCTCAGCTAACCTGTGATAGGCCATGCTGTACTCTGACAAATTTACAGTAAAACCTCGGACAAATTTACAGTAAAAACAATCTTAATGCACCCAAACTGCCTCTCGGCCAGGAGCCAAAGTGTGCTAACATATGGCACACCCACACTGCCTGGGCAGAGACCTAACCTCACGCCAGGGATCAAGGTGTTCCACAAGTCTGAACTCAAAAAAAGAGACGGCATGCACAATAAAATAAAATAAATCGACCGAGGGGCTTCTCGCTGTGCCAGAAAGAAAGGTGGAATGAGAGAAAACAGTCTTTGAGGTGTAGAGGACGAGCCATCAGTTGTTGGGACCCCCTGACCCCCTGACCGTACCTGCAATGATCCCGTCCATTTGCTCCAGGGCAGCTTCTAGCACGTGACTGGCATCCGAAGCCATGGCTCCTCTCCCCTCAGTCTTCTTCTTGTCTTACTGAAAGTTCAAGCACAGGACAAAGGAAAAGTTGCAGAGAGGCCCACATTATGCAGGCAAGACCGCAAACCCTCCTCTTTCAACACCACGTGGGCCGCTCTAGCAAGAATCCGAGCCGGCCACCTCCCGGGTTCTGCCGTCTCTAGAGCCTCTCCCTCCTGGCGCGAGTGATCTGTCTCCAGCGGCTTTAGCACACTATCCCATTCACATCTGAGATTAAGAGCCGCCATTATAGTCCCAGGTTCCAGAAGCTGCAGCCAGCACGGGGGAATCTCCCCTATGAGTCGGAGAAAGGGACTCAGTGAGGACGTGCCCTGCAGCAAGCGGGGGTCAGGAGTCTCAGGAGGCACGTTTGTCTTAGAGCCTCATCTGTCCAGCACCTGCAACGCCTTCATCAGGTAGGTGTGATCCAGGTGGAGAGTCCTCGGCTGCCACTTTCCTGGATAGTCAAAAGTGCCTGGCCTAGAGGACACACTGTTGTGGGGAGAGCTCTGTCCCAGGAACCTGGAAAATTCCTCTCACCATCTTAGTTCTAGACTACCCAACACCACGCAAAGTGCAGCATCCCACCTCCTCAGGACTGAAGAGCTTCTCCCAGGACACAAAGGCCACCCTCCCCTCAGGCTGAGTCTCCCGTCTAACGGAGATGGCAATTGGTTCTATCTCTGGACAACGCTGCCTCTACGAACGGTCTTTCAGCTAAACTGTCTTCCTGCAGCCTCTTCTCGTTTTATTGCTTCCCACCCACTCCCTGGTGGCAGGGAGTGACAACTGTATTTGTAATCCCTAGTTCACACCTATAAATGGCAGGCAGGAGCTGTTGTTTGCTCCTTCAGCAAAGCCTGTGCATGTGTCCAACGGGCATAAGTGCTGTGGAGAACCGGCCTGGCTCCTCTACCCAAGGATGGCCCGGGTCAGGAAACAGAGGGTCCTGGGGGTCTCGGCTCCTGTTCCCTGTTGATGTTGGACTTTCAAAGGGAGAAAGGAAAGTGAGCAGCCACAGAGAAGTGGCTTTGGAGACGGTATGGATAAAGATTTTAGGACCACAAAGAACCACATTGGACTATACCAGGCAGTAGCTGTTAAAATAGACTGGGTTCAAACCCTGCTCTACCATTTACTATGTGATCTCTGAGCCTCAGTATCCTCATCTGTAAAATGTGGATAATACCAGCACTTAACACACCAGGTTGATGTCATGATGAAATGAGGAATTAATATTTCATAGAAAGTACTCAGTACATTTCCTTACAGATAGTGAGTGCTCAACATATGTTAGCTGTTTCTGTTTTTGTTTTTGAAGTGAGGCAACGATCTCAGGATGTATTTGTGCCAGGACGGTGCACTGGATGAGAGGCTTTAAACTAAATGAGGTAGGCTCAGGAACAGAGAACCCAGGTAAGTCCAAGAGGCTGGTTCCCCTGGAGGAGGTAGGCATGGCAAAGAGAGATAAGCAACTATTTGTGTGGAGAGGGAGGGCAGTGATTCATAGGAGCAAAGGCCAAGGAAGGTCTGGGAACAGGCACTGAGCCTCAGCAGTCCAAGGGCCATTGCACAATCAACGCAGGGGCATGAGAACGGGAGCCTGCAGAGGGGGTGGGAGCCTCATCAGCACCTCAAGGCTGTGGCAGGAGCTACTACAGGAGGCTGCAGCAAGGGACAGAGCTGCCACTGCTGAGAAGAGCAGCCCAGGCCACTAGAGACCCCAAACATGTGCAGATCTCATGGGCTGAATAGAAGCAAGCTTGGGGGTTTGGGGGATGAGAGTAGAGGTAGCAGGAAAAGCTCAAACAATCACACACAATTATTGCAGGTCAATAATCCACACATTCCCACCTGTTCAGAGATATTAAAGGTCTGAAATAGTTCCCTCTGAGGACTTCTCACTACTCCTAAGGAAAAGTCCACACTGCTCACTCACTGGGACCTTCAAAAGAGGCAGTGTAGGATCGGCCAGGCCAACTCCATATTGCTCTCTCCATTGGTCATGTTCCAGCAGCATTGGCCTCCTGTCTGTGCGCACCACCACCACCACCCCCCCACCCCCACCCCCGCCGATACTCCAAGACCATGTCTTCTTCTGAAACTTCACACCTGCTATCCACTCAGCCCTGAGCTCGCTTTCCCAGCTCTCTGCATGGCTCATTTATTCTCATCTTCCGGGTGTCAGCTCCCATGTGTCATCTGAGACAGGCCTTCCCTGCACACCTCCGTCTATAGCAGCCCCTTCCAAGTGCAGCAGTTCCAAAGTATCTCGTCCGTATACTTGTGTGCTTGCCAACTGGCCTTGCTCACCCTCTCCATGGAGGCAGTGGGGCCCTGTCTGCCTTGTTCACCCCTATATGCCCAGTGCCCAGCACAGTGCCTGGCGCAAGGAAGCTTATGAGTGAATACTTGTGAATAAATTGATAGATCCCTTTCACCCACATTCCCTGAACCCTGCTGTGCTGGGTACTGGGGAGATATTGACAAATCAGACCTAGTCTCTGTCCCCGCGGAGCATGCAGTCTAGTGAAGACAAAAGTATAAACAAATTAACGATGACACAGTATGGGGTAAGCTGATAGAGGCCGGTATGCAGTTTCTCTGGGTCTTGAAGGATGAGTAGAAGTTTTCCCAGAAGATAAGGGGGAGAATGCTATTCCAGGCAGAGGGGATGGAAGGGTGGAGAAGCATGTAAGGGCAGGATGTAATTGGCAAATATCAAAGTGGTTGATGAGATTACACCAGAGCATCCAGCTGCTCATGATGAGTCAAAACCTTTCACAGAATTCACATAAGTGTAACGAGGGCAATTAATAAGAGGAGCTTGGGAATCACACCCACTGCCAGTGCACAACAAACCAAGTGGCCTCAGATGTAAACATATCAGATCTTTAAGAAGATCTCGTATTTTAATAGGCAGGCCGCATTTGGGGCCTTACTACCAGGGTAGAAGGGAGAGGACAGTTAGAAGGTGCCAAGCCTGGAGGGTCCAGGCTACAACCCCCTGCAACAGAAGGGCCATAAGAGGAGGCCCACAGGCCTTCTGCCCAGGGATGAGTTTGTACTTGGCAAAGAGCAGGTTGGGTGGACCCATGGGAGGTGGTGTGAAGTGACACATGAGTCAAAGGTGTATCATATTTAAAACCCAGGAGCCCGAGGCCGGTAAGGTTGTGAGTGCTCAGAAGCCAGACCTGCTTAGGGCAGCTGACGAGCTCAGTTCCAGACCTGCTGGGTCTCAGGTGATGGCAGGACACCTGTAAGAAGGGGCCCTGCCAGCTTCTGTCACAGGGCAGCTGTGAGCTGTCAGTGGCATGGGGTACAGAGAGACTTTTGAAGGGCCAAACATGCCATCAATGTGAGGCCTCAGGCCCCCATCTGTGAGCACAGACACTCTCAGAACAGGGAAGCCACAAGGTCACCAACCATTCCTACTCTGGCAGCTAGTAGGCATTTTCTCCTCTGACCACAGTTGAGGTTACAGCTCCTGTCATTAACAAACGATGGGACAATCACTGCCCTCAGGGAGGTTGGAGCCTCCGAGGCACACATGTCACACACCACATTCAGTGTCTGTTCATCCCTGCAGGGGCACAGCACCTCCACTGGGAGCCTGGGTTCATCAGGGATGTGGAGCTTACGTGCACGAAGCTCCAGAAGTTGAATGCCTGGAGGCCTCCTGGAGAGAAGCTAGGTGAAGAGGCAATGACCCAAAGGGGCCGGGAGAGAGTCGGATTCCAGAAGCACCCCAAAGGCACAAGTGAAAAGCAGGGCAACTTTTAAGCAGGTGGTGGGGAGTGGAAGTGAAATCATGTTCTCTACCAACGAGAGGGGAGCTATAGCAGCCAGCCAGGGGCCTGTCACAGCGTGGATGCTGGGGCAAGAGATAGTGTGCCTGGGGGACTCCCTGGGGGCGGGGGGAGGTGCCCCCAGCCCAGGAAGGAGAGGAGCAGGCAGAGGATCACATGGCTCTTAAGGAGCTTTAGTACAGTGACAGCTGTTGTGGCCCCAACCAGTTTTCATTCTCTCTGGACACCTGGACTATTAACAGAGCCCTGCATTTGATGGTGAAGGAACTGGAGGGCTTCTCTTCTTACCAAGTGACTAGCTCACGCTTAGCTACAAAAAGAAACCGGGAATGTTAAGAAAAAGTGTAGCCCATTCACCATTCACCCTTCCCTTCACCTGCAGGCCTCTCTAGATGCTGTCATCCTCCTATCTGAGATGATGTCCCACCAACATAGGGCTTTACCCTCTTTGCCACCAACCAGACAGAAAATGACCCTGTAGCTATAGAGAGGAACTGTCTTGTTTCAGAATGACAGCATCTGGTGACAGACGTCATAGCCACATGAATTGCACCACGCAAAGGTCAGTTTGGCACCTCGAAGTTGATAAGGGTGTAGGATTAGGGTTCTGAAATTTAGAAAGTGAGCCTCAATTAGCCACCTGTTATCTGATGCACTCTCAGGCCGTGATTTAGATAGTGCATTAAGCTTTCATGTTCAGCAAAGTAGAATCAGAAGTAGGCAGGAACTGTTGATTCAGATAAGTCTTGGGCAAGTAGCCTTGACTTATCCCACCCATACTGAATTGCCAGCTTCCATTCCATTTTATAAAGTACTTTTCCTTTAGTAAAAGTGGTTAGAGCTGCAAGTGTTTCGGGCAGGCTGGCACTGGCCAGGACCAAAGAAGGAATCAGGAACAGATCCAGAGTCCCTGGTACCCCTGCTCCTTCAGGGTCTCCTGTGTCATGGACACAACTGAGCCAGATCTGGGATCGGACTCCTTGGCGGCTCCGTCCAGATGAAGGGATGGGGGTGGGGTAGGGTGGGGACAGTGTCCCCAACTAGAAGGCAAGGCCTGAAGAATGAGCCCTCAGCCAAGAACCCACCACCACCAAACTTTGGACTCATCACACACCTCCTCCTTCTGCAAATGGCCATCTGGTGGTAAAGAAGTGTTGTGTTATCACAACCAACCAAAGCCTTTTCCCCATAATTTACAGATTGCCCATAAACCAGAACACTCTTAAACAGTCATTTTAAGAAATCCCTCTTGCTATGCCTCTGCTTGGGAGACAGCTTCTTAGAAGGATATAGGAAATTTATCTCTTTGGGATAAGAGAGCAAGAAGCCATTTTCAGTATTAAGAAAAAATGAAGATGGAAGAAGACACAAGGGAAACTGATGGCGGTGCCTAAATTTTCAATCACATCCCATATCAGTCAAGAACACCTTTCTTTTCAAAGGACAAAGGAAAAAAGAACATAGTCTGGAGTTAAAACATGCACTCTGCTGCATAATGACTGTGGATCTTTAGACAAGTTATTTAACCCCTCTCAGACTCAACAGTCTCATCTGTATCAGGATAAAACCAATCTCATTGCTACCAATGAAAGTAAACAAGATAGACCTCAGGTAAATACAGCAGATTGAACCCAAACATCTAAATTAGCTACCCACTGAAACAACAGTAGGGAAATTTATTTTGAAAGACATAAACCCACAGGGACACTGAGAATATGCTAGCAGAGATAAGGGAGATGCCAGGGCAACAGCTCTGCAGCAAACATAAAAGGACAGCTGGTCCAAGTTGGAGAGCTTCCGAAAGCTCTGGGAGAGATTTCTCCAGCAACACGAAATTAACAGGACACCTCATGCTTCAGAACACCCAAAGAGATTTATGTATGGGGAGGAATTTGTTTAATTCAATGACAAGAAAGTTGAAACTCAAGCCAATGACAAAAGAACTGCATGGAAACCAAAAAGTAGAAGTAACCATGAACCTTACAGTGAAACACCTCGTAGCAATCTAACCGGAACTGCAGGGGCAGCATGGGGTCGGGGGAGAGATGAAAAGTGGTTGTGCTCAGTGGAGGTGGGACTGGAAAGGGAGCAGATTCCTCACCTCCTGGAGTGGGCACTCAGAAGTCACTAGATAATGACAACTGAAAACAATTAATAAAGCAGCAGAACAAGCATTTTTTTCCCCCAGCAATACGGATAAAAATACTAAGAAATGTAAAGTGGCTGCTTCTGAGGAAGAGCAACGGGGTTGGGTAGGCAGGGAGACAACAGCTGTTTTAACAAATCGTATACAATTATTTCGCTGTTTAAATTGTGTAGATGCATAGTAGTGATCAAAATCAAAACACTTAAAAAGTAATATGTGCAGTGTGCCTGGCAGAGAGTAGAGACTCCATGCTCCTTCCTCCTCTCGGGCAGGTGTCTGTTAGCTACTTGCTGGGAGTTTCTCCAACACTGTCTCACGTAATCCCCACGTGCCACTTAGGAATCCTCTCACTTTGCTGATGAGCAAAAAATTAGGCAGCTTGCCTGAGGATGCACACCGTTCTTCCACTTTGCCTCTGAAACGGGAACCCACTGGAGGGTTTTGAGCACAGGAGGATCTAACATACCTTGTTAAAAAGGAACACTATGGCTGAAAATGAACAGGGGTGGTGGGGGTGCAGTGCATCAGTGAACACAGGAAAACCAGGCATGAGATGAAGGTAGCTTGGACCAGAATAATGGTGGTAAATGTTCTCATTCTTGATATATGTTGAAGGCAAAGCCGGTAAGCTATACTGATGGAGTGGACATGGGAGAGAGGAATCAGAATTACTATAAGGTTTTTGCCCTGAGTCTCTGGGAGAGTTGGAGGGACTGCAGAAGACACAATTGAGGCAGGGGAAGGGGTCATCAGGAGACTGGTTTTGGAAATGTTCAGTTTAAGATGCCTAAGGACACCTAGGAAGATACACTGAGTAACACATCTGGAAATATGGGTCTGATGTTGGGAGGGAAGTTTGGCTGGAGAGAATTTAGGAGCCATTTGTACGGATATGGAATTTAAAACAACTGCATGAAGTAACCTAAGTAGTGCAGAGAAAGAGAGACAGAGACAGAGAGAGGAAGGAAAGGAAAGGAAAGGAAAGGAAAGGAAAGCAAAGGAAAGGAAAGCAAAGGAAAAAGGGAAAAGAAAAGCAAGAGGCCCCAGAACTCTTTGGAACACTACAACGCAGCCATCAGGAAGAAGAACCAACAAAGGGGACTAAGGGGGAGCAGCCAGGAGAATTGAGAAAGTGCTGCCCTAGAAGCCAAACAGAGGGTTCAGGATGGAGAAGGAAGCAATCAGGGGAGCCAAGTGCTGCTGAGTCAGACCAGAAACCATCTTCTTGCCCAGTGCTCACTGCTGGTGATCTCATCTGCTCCCACAGCCTCACCTGTCCCCGCATTACCTCACCCTAGACTCTTACAAGAGCCTCCTAACTGGCTGCCTGCCTCCAGGCACCCCTGTCCACCCACCTTGCACTGAAGATTCACCTAACTCAGTGGTCCTCAAACACTGGTGTTCATCAGAGTCACCTGGAGAGCCAGTCAAGCACAGAGGCCTGACCTTTGTAACCTGACCTAGCTCCTCTGGTGATTCTGATACTGAAAAAATCTGAGGGGCACCTGGGTCGCTCAGTCAGTTGAGCATCCAACTCTTGGTTTCGACTCAGATCATGATCTGGCGATTTATGGGTTTGAGTCCTGCATCAGGCTTTGTGCTGACCAAAGCCTGCTTGGGATTCTCTCTCTCTGCCCCACCCCTGCTCATTCTCTCCGTCTCTCCCAAAAATAAATAAATAAACTCAAAAGGAGAAAAAAGCTGAGGAGCCAATGAGAGAATGCAAACACAGCTCAGGCACTTTTCTGCTTAGAAAAGTCTCGGAGGCTCACCATCAATCGGCCGCTACACTTCATGCCCTTTACCACGTGGACTCAACCTACGGGGTTGCAACTTTAACTTCCATCCTAGCCCTCAGGCAAACCTCCACCCATCCCAACCAAATGTCTTGTCCTCAGTGGACGGATTCTAATTGTTCGTTAATTGACTGCACCAGTTGCTTTCCTGCTTTATACCCAACCCAGCAGCTTTCTTTGCTAAATTCCTATCTTCTCTTCAAGATAATTCCTCCAGGAAACCAAACTTGATCCTGCCCACCTAAAGGTGGTCTCCTCATCTCTTTATTTTTTTAGGAAAGGGAGGAAAACAGCAGCGCACAGCCATCTCCCCTGCAACTCTTCCCTGTGTCTCAGCCCCTGAGGGCACCCCCGTTCAGTAAACCCTGAGGACACTCCCACAGATTCACAACTATTCATTGTCAGTAGGAAACTAAAGCCAGGTGCAGTGCCCCCCCCCCACATAGTTGATGCCCACCTCCCTCTCCACGCCCTCACACTTGGTGGGCCCCAAAAGATGGTCTTCCCCAGTATGCTCCCCCACCCACTTTGGTGATGCCACCACAGTTGCCAAGCCAGAAACCTGGGAGTTTCCCGGGGCCTTCTGGCCTCTCACCCACAACCAGCAAAGTCTCCCTCATCACCTGCTCTCACATCTGTCCCCTCATCTTCCACCCTGCTTCAGGCCACATATCATCTCCCGTCTGAACGACCACAATGGCTTTCTGACTGCCTTGCCTGCCTACAGCCTCACCCCCACACAGCCCTCATGCTCCACCCTGCTGCCAAGAGCATGGGTCTATTTCACAAACCTAACCAAGGCACTCCAGCACCTGTACAACCGTTCACCAGCTCGTACCCCAGAGACAAAGTGAAGGACCCATGAGGTAGTCAAGAGCATTCACTCTCTAGTCAGGCTGCATTTGGGCCCACGTTCTTCTTGTCATGGGCTAGGTCCTTGGACAAGTTCCTCAACATCACTGAGCTTTGTTTTCCCTATTTACAAAGGGCAGGCGAAAATATACATATCGTGAGGTTACGGAGAGTCAGGGAGATAATGTGTGTAGAAGTCCTTTGCATAAAGCTGGGTGGGAGTTCACAACCACAGCAACAATAATTGTCTCAGCTGCACTTGGCCCCATTGGCCCCGAGCACTAACCATTTCACCCCACCTGCTTTTGCTGTTAGCTCCCCCCACCCCCGCCAACATGCAACGTTTTAGCCCAAGACCTCCCTTCCCCCTGGTCAGTTCCTACTCCTCATTCAAGGTCCAGCTCCAACATCATCATTCTAGGGAGCCCTTCCCATCCCCCCCATGAAATGACTGCTCCAACTTAGTCCCCCTCTTCATGCCCATGACAGACTTCCTGGACAGCGCCTGGAACTCTCTAGAGCACTGGCTATTCATATGTGCAACTACTTCGTCTGAATGTTAAGTTTTTTGCGGGAAGGGCCAGTCTCCAAAGCCCAGAGTTCAGCCCTGGACCTGGCTCAGAGCATGTGTGGATAGACATTCCCATTCCAAAAAGGAGAAAATGGAAAAAATGAAGGTCACTGGTCTAAACCGGAAGTTGAGAGGCTCCTGTGGGTGACAGGGGCCCCGGGAGGCCCTGAGGCCTCAGGTCCTGTCCAGTCTGGAGGACTTTGTCCCCAGAGGGAAGGGCTTGCCGATGCAGTAAAGCAGCATGCATGGCCTCAGGGCAACGGCAGGGCCCTGCAGACACTGGCTTTGTATCAGGACTGAAGGACAAGGCCACAGGCATTGACTTTCCATCAGGAGAGATCAGGGGACACAGAAACGTCCTGTCACAGGAGAGGGGTTGGAGCAGGACAGAGGGGCCAGGATGCCGAGGAAGCTGCCATCAGAATTACGGAATGCCATCAGTGAATATCGGAGTCTAATAAAAGCGAAGAGGCGGGGCCTTGATTTCTTTTGTCAATGAATAGAAGCTGAAGTAGCCTAAGAAAAACTGCACAGGAGAAATAGAAGAAAGCCTTTGAAGGTAGAAAAAGCCACTTAACTTGCACTGGTCTAATCACAGTATCAGTCATGTCTGATAGCAAACATTTTTTGACGCTTTCAGCTTCAAACATATTTTTCACACACAGGCTTCTCATTCCCACCTAAATATCCCAGATCAGGCTGCTGTGTTTAGTCAGCCAGTTAAGCTGAGGCCGGGGGGCTGAGGTGTGCCAGAACCGCTCACGGGGCGCTAAGCTGAGGCACAGGCTGGCAGTGCCGGGGCCAGCGGGGGACGAAGGCAGTATTTCTTGCTAAGCGTCTCTTTCCCGCTGTGCCAGGTTAGTGAGCTGTGTGCACTGGGCATTCCCAGCCACTCCCTGCGGGGCCAGTTCCAAAAGATCCCTAAGAACATTTGTGCTGGAGTCCAGCTCCACCGAACCTGCTGGAAGGAGTCCTTTTTCTTTCTGGCCCTTCCATTGAAAACCCGGCCCAACTCCTGTCACATGTCACTGCTCCTCCAGCAGCCTCCTTTGGCACATCCAAACCCAGATGCTTCCACTTAAGCTCTTACCCAAAGAGCTCAAGCCCTTCTCATCAAACCACAGCCCGTCAAGCAAG
Source organism: Leopardus geoffroyi (assembly GCF_018350155.1). Taxonomy (NCBI): domain Eukaryota; kingdom Metazoa; phylum Chordata; class Mammalia; order Carnivora; family Felidae; genus Leopardus; species Leopardus geoffroyi. Next base: position 64,710,952 of record NC_059329.1, on the reverse strand, counting down.
GCTCCGTGACCCCAAGAAGCTCTCCCACCAACACGCAATCGTAGCAAGGGAATAGGCCACAGAGCTCAACTCCCTCCTCAGAAGAATGCAGTGAGTAGCATCAGGTGCAGACGCCTCACCTCCAGGGACTTCCTCCCAGCTCAGGTGTCCCCGGGACTCAGGAGCAGGGCCGACATCCTCCCTCTTGCTGGGAATGGCAAGCTTTTTAAGAGAAGCAGCACCCTCAAAGATATGAGCATGAGACACAGGAGCCCAGCCCAGGAGGAGGAGCACAGGGTCTGGCCAGGAAACGGGTATGAGAGAGCGTGAGGGTGTCGTGGCTCACACCCAAGCAGCACATCTGACCTTCTGGGCTTCGGGAACACTGAAGAGCTGATGTTGGGTTTCCTTCCAGGTCTTTGCTTAAGATTTTTAAACACTTGCTTCACCTTCCTCTGGCTGTTCTCACCACCCATTTCTGCTCTTAACATTCTGCCCCCAAGCTGGTCCTTTTCCCCAACCAAGGGCTTGTTGTGGTGAAGAGCCCACAGCAATCTCAGTGACCAGGGCCATGGGCCTCAACCCAGGCCTGAGGAGGAGAGTCCGGGCAGATCTCCGAAGACAAGCAATGCAGACACTCCAAGTAGGAGAGGGATCGAGGGGCAGGCAGCCAGGCCCGAACCTCTGCCTTTGGGAAGAAGGAGCTGGGGAGCCAGACGGTGTCCAGGGGACAGAGTATCACCAAGCCCCCATCAACGTGCCTCTTAACACTGTGTTTACAACAAGTACGTCTGTGTCTTCACTACAGTGGGGCTCACTGTAGCCACTTAGAGAACTCGGGCGGAAGGTTCTCTCGCTTCCTTCTGAGAGTCTCGGAAACATCAAGTCTGGGGAGTAGACACCAACGAGCATCCCCTTCCAGGCTGGGATGTGAAGGACTACGCCACAGCCACAACGCCTCACATGATCAAAGATCTCTCTACCTGCCCTGCCACTACCACCATCCACAGGACATCAGATGATGGCACGCTACCTCCTGCCCATGCGGTTTCCACCTGTGTGCAAAAAGCTGCCTGCGCCAGAAGCAGCAGCCCCTGTGAAAAGACTCCATCCTCATTTCCTCATTTAATCTTCCTGGCCATCCTGTGCGGGATGTATTATAATTATCAGCCCCGTTTTACAAAAGAGGCAACTAAGACATAAAGATGTTAAGACACTGCCTGAGGTCACACGGTTGCTGAAAGTCCTTCCGTGGAGTCCAGTGTGTCTGTCACCTAAGTCCCTGCTTGCTGTCCCCACCATACTGCCTTGTCCTGCAGACTTGCTCGGAGCAGTGAAGGGTGGGAGACAGGAAGCTGGCTTCCATGTCCAAACAAACAGGGCTCAAAACACCGGGGGCCAAGACACTGCTAACTTCTCCCCTTCATACAGTGTCTTCATGGGGATTCTGTGCACTGCCCTGACCCCCTTCAACTGTTACAAGATCATATTTTACTTGAAAAAAGAAAACATGGGACAGGAAACTGTCATAAACGATGCATGACTCCTAAAAATCAATGTATATATTTTTATCTATTTATCTAAATTTATCTATTTAACAAACACTATTTGCCCCGCATCATCTGTAAAACCCTGGAGTCGATGCTAAGAGGAAATGAATGAATGCCACTTCTTTATCTTCCAAGGGTCAAAACGCTTTCATCGCTCATCCACGTCAATTAGAATGTGAAGGGTCCATGTAGAACTGGGCCTCTATCTGGGATCTATAAGGCAGAGCCAACAAACTTTGGCTTTACCAACTTCGACTTCAGAAATGGATACGCTAATGGTCTAATGTTAAATTCATCAAGGTATTCCTTTGTGAGAAGAAAAGCATCGTTTCCCTGAAATTCCCATCATCCCTAAAATTAAGTTCAGATAGCAATTCAGTGCTAATGGCAATATTACAATGTCACTAGCTCAGTAAGCAAGCAACATGTAAAATATCACACAGAAGTTACTTTCAAAGAGAAGCTGAGTTTTGAAAATTGACCGTTTGCTCATCATTTTATGGATAATAAGGCTCAGTGTGTCACCCATTCATATAAGTGGGGATCAGTCGAGGGAAAGCTGGTAGGTGCCGGGCACCATAGACTGCCCTGTGATTCCAGAAAGACACGTATGCAACAATACGGCACCCGGTATACTCCCGGGAGAGGGAAACTGAGCATGTTCAGGGTGAGGCAGCAGGAGGAAGGAGTGACCAGTGCAAGTATGGGCAATCCCAGAAAGTTTCAGGGAGCAAGTGTAGTATCTCTGATGGGCAGCATGCAGAAATGTGAACGCACTGCAAACGGAGTAAGGAGGGTACATATCCTAAAGTATGGTGGGGGACAGGTGTGTGTACGTGCATGTGCATGCATGCTCGTGAAAGCATACAGCTTGGTGTGACCAGAGGACTGGGAAAGAATGACAGCAAATGAGGCCAGGACCAGCTTATGAGTGGTCTCTCTAGAACTTGGCTTTTACCCATCAGGCAATGGGAGTCACTGAAGGAATCTACCTGGAAGCTGCCTGTCCTTTACCAGCAATAATGCAGCAGGATGCTAGGACCTTCTCAGGGAAGCTCACTCAGAATTCCCCCTCCCCGAGGACCGGGCCATGGCAGGCTGTCCCTTCCACTGCCCACCTTAGGAACCTTCCCACACTCTCCTCTGACTCCATTTCCCCTTTCAGCACCCCTGGACAGCAGGGATGGGCCCCCTACTGCAGGGGCCTGATGTATGTCAGCAGTCAGCACACAAGATCATTCCCTGAAACCTGCCCACCTCCCTCCAGCCACCTCCACAGCTCATGCCACTGGGTCACTGCTCACCCCATCTCCCCCTGCCTGAGAAGGCATGTTCAGGAGCTTCAGCTCCACCAGATCTTCCTGCACCTAGATCTTTAATCTGGTGCATCCTTCCTACCAGACTCGCCTCGGCAAACTACCACACATCTTTCTTTGGTGAGAAACCTAATCCCTCAACTCCCCTTCTGGCCTCCTAAGACCTCCCCCAATCTAGTACCACTGTGGCCCAGGCTCTCAGTGGTGTCCTCTCTACACTGACTGTGCCTCTGTCCCCTCTCCTACTCCTTCCTCTGGACCACACGAATATCAAAGCCTCTGCTCTCCTAAAACCCTTCCTTCAGCCACCACCTCATGTTTCTCCTTGGCTTCACTACCAAAGCTCTCACCTCCTCCTGTTCTCTCCAGGCCTGCTGCCATTAGATCTCCATTTTTGTGCCTTGATGCTACTGCCCCCCACCCCCCAAGCTATATCCATTCTTACTCCTGTGAGAGGCAGCAAAGGGTGGGCTTAAAGCACAAGCTGAGCTGTAGAGCCGGACTGTGGTCAGACCCCGTCTCTAATGCTCCCTGGCCAGGGGTCTCCTGTGCCTCTGCTTCCTCATCTGTCAGATGAGGATAACTTAAGCACCTGTCTCAAAGGTGGTTGTGAAGGTTACAGGAGTTCATACAAGTAAAGCACTTAGACGGGCAATCAGTCAGTGTTGGCTAGGATTGCTTTCCTTGGCATCTCATCCACACAAAACCCCATGAGATGCTCTCCTCCTTTGGCATCTGGGACAAAAAGCTCTCTGGGTTCTTCCAGATCCTCTTCCTTCACTAAATTTCCTATGTCTCAGCTTCCACTCACCGTCCCTGTGCTCAGCTCTCTTCCTGTTTCTTCTACAGTCTCTCCCTGGACAATCCATACTTCACCTCCATATTCACAACTCGTAACACTAGACTACTTTTGTAAGCTCCAGACCAAAGCATTCAAATGCTCTTCAGCTTTCTGGCTATTTCTTAGCAGCCCCAGAGATTGAGCATGATCAGAAACTCTCTCAGCATGGTCCTGCTCTCTCTTGGTAGCTCCTGGCCTGCTTGACCTGCACACTATGCGTTCCCCCGTGACCTGCCCTTGCCTTCAAACAGCAGACAGGCCCCTGTGGATTGCTCTGGGCAGGGAGGCGCTGCTCCATATCATCCCTCCCACGGCAGGCCCAGCTGTGTTCAGGTGTCTGAACCTAGGCCTTGGAGGGCCTCCTCTCACCTGGCCTCTCCCACAGCAATCCAAGCTCATGAGTCTGGCATCTAAGCATCTGTTAGCTTACCCCAAATTGTCCTGGACACATGATGGTAATACTAACGGCTGCCATTTCTTAAACATTCATTCTGCACCGAGCTAAATATTTATGTGTGTCTCATACCTCAATATTTATAAACTATTGTTATCCAAATTTTACAGACAAGGAAACTGAAACTTGTAGAGGTTAAACGACTGCTCAAATCACACATCCTGGAAGCAGTGGAGATGGGATTGAACCCGGGCAGTACAACTCCAAGGTCATATTCTTAACCACTCTGCAGCACTTCCTCGCCAAGCCTGGCCACTTCCAACTGTACCCTTCTGATTTCTTGATACTCCAGCCATAGGAAGGCATTCTCATTTTGCAGTGTCTTTCTCATGCCGTCCCCTCAAACTAATGGTCCCTTCTCTAGTCTATCCATCGGAACTAATTCTTCAAGGTGATTCTCCTTCCTTTATGACAGCATCCCTACCCCTACTTGTCTAAGAGCATCTCTGCTGACCCACAACTTGCTCACACCTCCGTTTTGGTTGTTTCATGTTGCCATGGGGATATCCAACAGGGGCTGACATCCTCTTTCTTGGACCGCTAAGTATCTGATTGAGGGAATGGGGGAAGGAACCCCCACCCTTCCCTCTCTTTTTCCAGAGCTGCCTTGTTCCAGATCTCTGGCCTAGGTAGATATGCCAGGTAAGGAAAGGGATGCACTGGGAGTCCTACTGGCCATTCTCAACATCTTTATTAGCCCCAGAGCTGATACGTTAGTCTCCATCTGTCTGATTCTTGGTCTTATTTTTCAGTTGGCGCTAAAACCAGACAGCGCTTACGCAGTACAAATAATTATCAAACGTGCACCAACCTGGGTCACTCAGTGAAGGATGAAGTGGCAGTGGCCATAGAAGGACTGGTCTGTGTTGGTCTGTATGGCACACTGGTGACCAGTACACCATCTCTGGAGGTATGAGTACTCGTCACTAGCAAGGAGGCCCCACAGCAGCTTGGGTGACCCCTATCATCCACACAGTGCCCTCCATCAGGGAGGCTGGATCCCCAGCAACCTGCAGATGACCCTGTAATCCACCTGTGGGAAATGCCAGGAGGGCAGTCTAGGAGGACAGGTGTTTGTGCTGTGGCCACTGGGCAATGCCCGCCAGAGTGAATTAGTTCATTGCTATTTAGTTTATAGATTAGTCTTGTCAATTTTCTCAGCAGAGACCAGGCTCTCAGGCCACAGGCATCCTTCAGTGAGTGGATATTGAGGGTGTCCAACCCTGAAAACTGCCCCCCGAAGGCCATCCATGCCTCCACTCTCTCCCATGTCCACACCTCACCTGCCCCCTGGCAACAGAACATTACCCGCTGATGGGCACTGCTAGAAGTGTCTTTCCTCAGCCCCAGAACACAAAGAAGGCTGCCCTCACTGCCCTTCTCACAGCGGAGAACACACATATGCACAATCTCACCTCCAAGGAGGAACAAACAGACATCAAGTCATTTCAGTGCCTCAACCTGATGATAGACAGACTCAGAGAAATGCTTTAAATGTAGCCTCAACATGAATACTTTCAAGAAGCTTCATCACAAAAAATATCCCCTAAAAATATAACCAGCAAGGGCTTATGGTTCAAGCTAGTTGATAAGTAAATTGATTCATTATATGATTTCTTCTACTTTTGTGTGTGTTTGAATTTTTTTATAACAAAGGTTTCCTTGGGTTTGTTTGTTTGTTTTTTTGTTTGTTTGTTTGTTTTTTAAATCCAGCACTTAGGGATCTGAGCTTTTCCAGAGGGGGGCACAGGATTCCACCTTTCCTTGCTGGGGATCAAGAGAACCAGAACTGGGGTTTGAACCTCAATTCCTAGTGACACAAATGGCGCTTCTTGTACAGTGCCATTCAGGCTCTCTGTAGATCCTAACACCCAACCAAATGACCAAAGGCTCAGCTCACTCTCCTTCAGACCCTTATCATCTCTCCACCCTGCCTCCACCCTCTCCCTGATTGCCAAAGCTGCCTCCTCTAGGCTTCCTACTTCTGGATGACTCTCCTCCAACCCACCTTTCCCAAGGCATTACTCCTCTGCTCCCAAACCCTCCATGGTTCCCCATTGCTTCAGGAACAAAGCTGTATTCCTTAGCTCAGCCATCTAAGCCCTCTTATAAGATCCACCTTCCCAGCTGTACTTCTCACCACACTCTTAGTTCAACCCCACTGAGCCAGTTCCTACTCCCTGAATAACTGAAGGATTTCCCTATTCCTCTGTTTGGGGTGCTTTTCTCCAGCTATACTTTTAAATCTCACCCATTCTAAGACCTTATCCAAATGTACCGACCCAAGGAAGCCTTTCCTGACACCATCATCCCCCAGTGCCTGAAGGTGCTGGCTGGCTCTTCCTCTCTGCTTCTGCCATACTTGGTACTCACCTGCATCAACTTGCTTATGGCTCTGGTTGTCCAAGTCCTCGATATGTCTGTCTCCTCTTCTAAATTAAAATGCTTGAGAGCAAGGAGTATGTTCTATTCACCTTCCCATCCTCAGAGCCCAGCCGTGAACCCGACACACAGGTAGACACTCAGTATATGCTAGCTGATGAAAGATGTTAGGTGTGTGCACTGAGTGGAGGGCAAAAGGAGGAGGGGCATGTGAGAAAGAGCACGAGCGAGCTTGGCCACCTTTCTGAATAAAGGTGGGGAGTCGTCCATGGCAGCCTCTCCCCTCTCATTTTCTCTGTACACAAGACCCCCTCTTCGTGGACTAATCCTCAGAGGTGAAGGAGCTCTGCTGTAAGAATGACTTGACCGTGCTTGGCCCTGGCACAACCTAGGAACAAGTGGTGAATGCAGGTAGATTTCCACAGGACTGACGGGAGAAGAGAACGTAACTTCCCCTAACAGATGATAAAACCAGGCATTTCCACTTATTCTATTATTTTACAATGCTAAGCAACAAGAAAAAAAAAAAAACAGATTTGAATTGGCGAGTTTTCTCTATCATCTAGAATGTTCAGGGGCCTCATACATAACTGTAGCCTGTAGCTGGCTACCTCCTATGTGCCTCCCAAGCTGGCTCGGGGGGAGCACAGACCCCAGAATTTGGCAGGCTTTAGTAAATACTAACTGGATTAATCAAAGTTTATTCTGTCTTTTGAGGCTTCATTTCAACACTTGTCAAACAGATTAATTTTGAATCGATGCAACAGTTTTCTTTTTGCACTGGGGGGGAAAACGTTTAGACCAGTAAGAGACCAGGGAATTTCCCTAAAGGTAGGCTGTGTGCACTGGCAAGGACAGCCTGGCTCCTGCCTCTGTCAGGAGAAAGGGGCTTCCTCTGTAGGCCTGGGCTGGAGGGTTTTCATTAGTAGGGTATTAGCAGCTCTGTCTTCACTGGAGGCCTGAGGACCACATGGGAGGCAGATGAAGACAGCACACAGAACCCACGGCTGCTAGAGAGCCTAGACTACAAGGGAACTGCCCAGCCTGGACTTTTCAGGGCTGAGCCTTTGGACAAGGCCAATCAAACCTCCTGCACTGACTGCGTTGGGCCTACCTTCCTCTCCTGGTGCCTCGGCAGGACCGGCAGTGACTGCCTCTCTTACCTCACCAGGACACGGAGGCTTGTTCACTGAGGATTTGGGAAACATCCTGTCATAGGCCAAAGCATATCCCCCTCCCCAAATTCATATGTTGAAGTCCCAACACCCAGTACCTTAGAAGGTGACTATCTTTAGAAGCATACTCTTTAAAGAGATAATTAAGTTAAAACGAGGTCATGGGGGTGGACCCTAATCCAACATGACTGGTGTTCTCATAAGGACACAGATGGGTACAGAGAGAAGACCATGTGAGGACACAGGGAGATGACCATTTACAAGTCAAAGACAGAGGCCTCAGAGGAAACCAAGCCCGCGACACCTTGATCTTGGACTTCCAGCCTCCCGCCTGAGAGACAACACATTTCTGTCATTTAGTCCAGCTAATCTGTGTGTGTTGTTACGGCAGGGCTAACAAGCTAGGACCCGCCCCAGTCTGATCCCGGACACACTAACCTGCGGACACACGGCCTCCTCTCCAGAGATGTGGGGCCCTGTTCCCCATCCCTGTCAGTCTAAGGAAGACTTAAACAACATCCAGGTAGGGACAGTTCCTCATAGTCCTTTATCTATCTTTGCAAGTCAGCTCCAAATGAGACATGACCAGGGATCAAGGCCAGACTTTGTTGGGCTTCAAGGAGGAAACTCTGAGACGTGGCAGCTGACCGGCTCTTAAGCTGAATTCAAGGATCTAAGTGCCCTGGGCCCAGCTGTCTCCTCTTCAACCCAATTCAACAACTCCAGCGTGTGATGGGGGGAAGGAGGGCAAGGCCCAGGGCACTAATCTCAGCTCACCTATCACAAGACATTTGCCCCTGACAGCACTTAGGCCAGAGTGATGTGGGGGTTTTCCCGAGAAAAGTGATCCAGGAATCTGCCATTGCACACATACTCCTGCAGACCAAAGACAAGCCAGTTAGAGAATTCCCTTCTCCGGGTGCCCAAGAGGTCTCGCTCCTGGAAGTCAGTCGGTCTGATCCCCGGGTGGTGGGAGCATCTGCAATTGCTCCTGGGGGCCTCTCTCCATATTTCTCACTTCTTGTCCATACAGCAGGGCTATTTCCCATGGGAGATCCCCCAGCAGTTTCTCAGATTCATAGCGAAAGGGTAGAAAGGACCCACAGCAGGGGAAGGAAGTACCAACAGGAGATCCCTCCTGCCCCCTGCCACCCCTGTTCCGAACTCCGAGCTCCTGCACTCCTTCCCATGCCCCTGAGGAAGGAGAGGAGCAGGGGGAGGCAGTAGAATGAGTCCAAGCTTTGCAGTCAGACTTGCGTTTAAATCCTGGCTTTGCTCCTTAGAGCTGGGTTAGTTTTTGATCTTGGGTAATAGATATTAACCTCTCAGGTTACTATGTAATGGAGATAATAATACCTGCCTCACACAGGGCTGGCCGGAGGGTTACGAGAGAGGACAGAGTAAACCACCCCACTCAGTGCCCGGCCCAGTAGATTTGCAACACGTTGCCTCTCTCCTCTCAGAGAACATGTCCCTAAGTGCACTATTCCAGAAGATGGACTTGGCCAAGACCTCTTATCAGGCCCTAACTGCTGGGGTTAGGGGAAAAAATACATGACACTGACTCCCTTTGAGAAGTTACCAAATCCCCTGGAGCCAGCTCCCAGTTAGGCAGACCCTGGGGCTACAAACACAGCACGCGTGCTCCAAACTTTCTGTGATTCTCTAGCAGTATTGGACAGAAAGGTCCAGGCCACCAAATCTTCCAGAGCAGAAAGTGTCCCATTGATCTTGTGCTTACTCTTAGAGCCCCTTGGCAGCTTTCTCAGCCATTTCACCAGGGTCTCTCAGGCACCTCACTTTGGGACAGTGAGCAGGCAGGGTTTATGTTGTTCACCGGCCAGGCAGGCACCTGGCAGAGAAGTCACAGCCAGGAGATGGATTTGGGAGACCCCAAACATGGAGGCTGAAGCTGAAGCTGGGCTCCTGGGGTTGGGGGCAGGAAGGGCCATGTCCTGACCACATTCATGGAGCAGGAGGTCCCTGGCCCTGGGCACTGGTGTCAGGAAAGCCCATTTAATTCAGAGGTGGCTTTAACAGAAGATGGTCAAGTTGTCCTGGTGGCCCAGAGAGGCCCCACAATTGCTCCCTGTGGACATCACACTGTCACAGAACACCTACCTATGGCCAAACGGGCAATTGCTCCCGGGATTACTTAGGAAAGGTTGCCATACGTGGTGTGTGACAGTGATGCAACAAGACGTGGGTCTCATGTAGCCTGTGGAAGCCTTCTCATGCCATCCCTCATTCAACTGTCGCTAGATTTATTTAAAATTCTCTTTCAGGGGCACCTGGGTGGCCTAGTCAGTTAAGTGGCTCCAGCGCAGGTCATGATCTCACAGCTCGTGAGTTCAAGCCCCGCGTTGGGCTCTGTGCTGACACCTCACAGCCTGGAGCCTGCTTCAGAGTCTGTGGGTCTCTCTCTTTCTCTGCCCCTCCCCTCTCTTGCTCTCTGTTGAAAGTTATGTGGTTTTTACAATAAATTTCATATTTAAAAAAATAAAACGTTAAAAAAAGTAAAAAATAAAATAAAATAAAATTCTCTCTCAAATACAAATAACCATGACATTTGAGGACTAGATTCATGACCCTGGAGCAGCCCTTAACAGTTTTCAAAGTGCTCCTGATTAGTAGGCAGGACACAGAGGGAGGGCACTGTCCCACCTGAAGTCTCCTGTTAACATCCCGAGTCTCTGCAGCCCAGATATTACCCAATCTGCACCCAGCCTCCCTAAGGTCGTCTTCTCAGGCTTTCTCTCCAGGCTGAGGGGAAGCGTCCCATTGGGCAGCCCGAAGGACCCGGGTCCACCCTAAAGAAGAGGCTGTGGCTGGATCTGGGTTCTGAGCTCCGGCTGTATGGACAAGCTGAACAGAGAGGATGGGGCCCTGGGTAGACACAGGCACAATCAGCAATAAGGACTGGATGGCTCTATAGCATACAAGATAAGGAAGGAGCCCACCTTCAGCAGGCAGCCACCACCAGCACTCACCTGCTCAGAGCCTGAACATGCTTGGTGGAAACGGTGCTCTCCTTTCACACAGGCACCCCAGCCAGTTTATTGAACAGTGTTGGCCTCTCTCCACCCCCACACCCCTACCTGGGTCACTGCCAAGGTTTCTCCGACTCTAGTCCCTCACCCCACCTTCCAACCCAATCCAGAGCGACATCTTGCATATCCCTTTACGGCTGACACCCTGGGGTCTCCAACAGATGAGGTGGGTTGTAGGCAACTTGTCACTAATGATAAAGTAGCTAAGCCAAGAGGCTTTTTGTAGAAATTGGATTAGATTCCAGGTTATCTTGCCCCATTCTCATGTACTTTATAGAGTGGGAGGAATCCAGCCAGGAAATCAGCAATTGCCTATGGTGCTCAGGAAATAACAGTTTCTATGGCACCACGGAACTATGCAACTTCCTACTATTTTAGAGACTTACTTCCAAATAGGCCTTTGTGTGTGTACATATATACTTATTGGGGCTGGCTGTGTATCCTTAACAATCTGGTCACGTCCACCAAGTGCTTCTCACAGGTTAATGTCATCCGACACGTGCAGACTGACCATCTTCCCACCTCAACATGAAGAGGTGCCTCTTGCCAGTTAGGGAACCTTAGGAAAGTCACTTTTCCTGCTGGGTGAAAGCCCTGAGAGGCCCCTGTGAGATGTACATCAGCACAGATGGCTCTGTGCTCGGTCCCTGACACCCAGCAGGGACTTAATAAATGATGATTTCCAATCCCAGTTACCCATATAACCCCATTCCTCAGTTGTAGCCAAAGCAAAACCCTGGCTGTTGTCTGCAACCGCCCCTTAATTCACCATCCCCACACCTTCCTTTGTGCATTGCTGTTCCCTGAGCCAGAAATGCCCTTCACCCAGAGGAAGGGGAGTCTCTGTTCCCCATCTTTCCTTCCAGACACATCTCAAATGCCACTTCCTCAGCAAGCCAGGTACCCCAAACGCTTCTTTCTCTGAATGTTCTCTCTGTGGTTTGGTCATTATTGCCTGTTTTGAGAAAGGAGTACACTCCTTAAGTGCTATCCAAGCAGAGAACATGTCTCACTCCTCTCATGTTCCCATCATCCCAGTCCTCAGCATAGAGGATGGTCAAAAATCATTCAGTGCCTGAAATAATAAATGAGGTCACAAGTTTATTGCCTCCAGAGTACTTAGAATTATGCTCTACCTCTGCTCCTGAAAGGGGGACTTTCCTTAGATCCAGTGGGCCAGTTCTGACTTTAGGGCGTCCCTGGCCTCCCTCCCTGCCAACCAGGCCAGGATAGCGTGCCCCACAGGCATCCACGTTGCTTAACCACAACACTCTCCATCCTCCGCCCATACACCCCACCCAAAACCTCAGCCTACTTGAATAAGGCCCTGCTGCCCACAGCCCTTCCCCGGCTCCTTTTAGGGCTGGAAGCTCGCTCTGCAGCCCAGGCTGCAGACAGACAGTCAGACTTCCCAGTGTCGTGCCCAGTGCCTTCCTGGATGTCTCCTTCCTATACCTGCCATCCCCTCTTGGATGCTGTGAGCCAGTGCCTCAGACCACATGGCCCAGGTTCTTCAGATGCCAGGATGCTGTGTTCTCAAAATCTTCAAGGGGTGACCATGAGTCTGTAAGAGACTTTGAGCCCCGGATAGGTGGCTGAGCCAAGGTAGGCATGAACAGAGAATGCACAGAGTCTAATCACTTCTTTGGGGTCACAGCTTCAGAGTTTCAGGCCACAAAGCTTCTCTCCCAAACCCTGTTACGGGGTAGGACTTTGGCCTGTGGCTTGGGACAGAGAAAGTCCTGCAGAGTTTGCAGCCACCCCCTCCCGGCCTCCCGCCTTCATCCCACCCTGCGTTTGCTGCAACTCATCCCTGCTCAGAAGCCAACTATCCCCCACAGTCCTGCCATTCTCTTAGTTAGGCCTCCCAGCAAATCTGCCTCCCCTACTATTTTGCAAACTTCTCTCTAACCAATACCGCTTGGACAACGCCCTCTTTACATAGACCACAACACAGGCTGTAAGACTGCTGCCTCCCCCTAAAGATCAGCGTGAATTCTGTGGAATTTCTTACATCAGTGCGAACTGAAATCTGCCTCTTCTCTAATTCTCTCTCCCATCACCACCATGGACTCCCAACTCTGCCCTCTGAGCAACACACAACAAGATAGGTCCGACCTGAAAATCAGTCATGGCCCTGGTGTCTTCCTGTCAGTTCTCAAGTCCTTTCAAACCTTGCAGAGCACAGACTCCAGCTTTGCAGCAGAGAGCACCCCTCCTCCACCTACTCCCAGAGTGTGGTGTGTCCAGCCTTGGCCAGTGCAGGAAAAAGTGGGAAGATCTTCTAGCAAGGTCTAAAGCCAGGACTTCTATTAATGCAACCAGGCTAAGGCAACGTATATGGGCTTTTCCACATGGTCAGGTAGGAAACTCACACCATTGATTTTTGGAGTCTGCGGGCAGGACTCTGCATCTCCCTGCCACATGCCACATCTCACAGAGCTGGTTTGGGTGCTCAGCTCCCTCTGCTGCCTTCATCCTATACATGGGTGACCAGCCATCTGAAACCAGGCTGCCATGTACTTCTGCCTTATGGACTCCCTGCTCACCTTCACCAGGGCTGCCCCTTCCGTGTCACACCTAGAGGCCCAGAGAACGCTACTTGCCCCGAAATTTCAGAATAAGCCCGCTAGATGATGTAAATCACTCTTCTTGACAACGTAGTTTTTTCCGGGCTTCCTGAGAAGAGGATAACATGGGATGAGCCAAGTACCACAGGCAACACGGTATGTGCATCCTCTCATTTCATCATCACAAGAACCAAACGAAATAGGCTTATTATTGTTCCCATTTAACAGATGAGGAACTTAAAGCTCAAAGCAGTGACAGAAAATCCGTGTACAGGGGGATTTAAGGGGGATTTAAAGGGAGGCCTGTCTGGTTCAAAGTCCATACTCTAGAGCTAGCAGGGACCTCGGAGATCAGGGAGGCCAGGTCCTCATGGTGGAGAACACCTGCCGCCCGCCATGCTGGAAGGAGGGGGATAGGCAGGAGTCGGTTTTCTCATCTCCAGAAGCAGGACAATAATCCCCGCCCGAGGCACTGTGCAGTTCCAGTGAGCTGGCGCGGCGAAAACCTAGACGGACGCACAGGGTGGTTGTTGTTGTTACCGGGTGAGCGGCACTGCATAGAAGAACCAGATGTCTTGGCTGGTCACAGGAAGAGCTTATGTAATAAAACTTTTTCATGACATCCAGTCAAGGTCAGGTGTCAGAGCCAAGAACTATTCCTTTGCTTTGGTAAAATGTTGAATTAAGAAGAATCTTCCTTTCCCGTCCAAATTCAAGTTCTAACGTCTCCCCTCCCCCTACTGCAATCCTCTCTCCCCAGTCCCCCAGCCACCACCAACCCCCCCCCCCCTTTACCTGACCTGGTTGCTTACTGAATCTGGAGTTCGACACCACATCCCTGGTACACCCAAGATAGTCCTGTCACCCCAGGACCCCACCCAGCATTTGTCTGCCTCCTTTCTCTCTCAAGAGTGTCCCAATTTGGACAATAAATTAAATCTAAAACCCTGGGTCTTTTTTAAAAAATCACTTCTCTGGCACGTATTTGCCTCCTGTGAAATGGGAATAATATCACCCACCTCATTGAGACAAGCCCTTTGTAAACCCCGTCAAAGCCGGAAGCCCCCCATATCCTTCCTCTGGAGGCAGCTTTCCGTGGGGCCAGTCTGCCGACACCTCTTTTGCCTTGGTGAAGCCACGCAGTGTCCAGCTAGCTATTCCTGCAAAAACCTCTTTGATTCAGGGGAAACAAGGCCCTGTGTTGGGAGAAGGACTGTTGCCCCTGAAGAGAGTGGAGTTGCCACGAGTGCATGTAAGAAACAAAGGTAACCGAGGGGCGCCTGGGTGGCGCAGTCGGTTAAGCGTCCGACTTCAGCCAGGTCACGATCTCGCGGTCCGTGAGTTCGAGCCCCGCGTCAGGCTCTGGGCTGATGGCTCTGAGCCTGGAGCCTGTTTCCGATTCTGTGTCTCCCTCTCTCTCTGCCCCTCCCCCGTTCATGCTCTGTCTCTCTCTCTGTCCCAAAAATAAATAAACGTTGAAAGAAACAAAGGTAACCGATTCTTGGTGTTCCTGGCCTCAGCTGTGGCTCTGCCCTCCTCTCTTCCCTAATCCCTACAACAGACCTTTGGCTCCTATACAATTACCTCTTTCTCTCTCTTTCCCTTCCTTCCTTTCTTTCCTCCTTCCCACCCTTCCTTCCTTCCTTCCTTCCTCTCTCTCTCTCTCTCTCTCTCTCTCACACACACACGCACACGCACACACACACGCACACACATACACACATGGTTTATCAACCTTAGGAGTTCCTTTTGGCAGAGATTTCTGGGCTTTTCTGCCAGAAGCAGGTTGGAGAAGCTTGCTAAGACTTCTTGGGATAGCAGTGCAGTCACAAGGGTGGCCCTCCCAGTTAGAGTGGTCCCTGCCCAGCTGAGAGGCCCAGCTACATGTGACTGGTACATTCCAACATGCACACAACTCACTGTGGATTTACGTTTTCACCCGGGAGTCTGGGCAGGAGTTCTGACTATGCCCACTGAGCACACTCCCAGCAACCAGCAAGCAGTGGCTATCCCTGAGCAGACAGAGATCAACCCTAGGATTTTGGGTGAACCCTTCCTTATGCCTGTCCTCATCACCAGGAAGAAACAGATATACCCAAAGCAGAGCTGCCTGAGACCGGCTCAGCAGCTATAGGCCTGAGGAGAGGCCAGGCTGCCATCAATTCCTCTGAACAGCCTCACCTGGGTTAAGAATCTGTTCTTGGAGATTTGTCAGAAGGCCCTCCACCCACTCACCTCTGCATAAGTCATTCCTGAGTCATTCCTGGACAACCCAAGTCCCAAGTCTGCAATCCATGGCTATCCTTGATTCTTTACCATGGATGAGAAGGCCCTGCACCCATTTTAGTATCAGTAAAAATTAATTAATTAATTAATTAATTAATAGCGCAAAAACAAAAAATCAAAACAAGATAAGGTAGAAACTTCCCAGAGATCCAGCTGCATAATTCAAAAGAGTCAGGAGGCTTGACAAGTTTTCCCTCGAAGTTGAACCCCAGGCTCCCTTGTCTTTGTTTTCACTTGGCAATTACCACATACCAGGCAATAATCTAAGTGTTTGACATGCATTAGCCCAGCTCTGTCTTAGCAAACTAAGGTGACTGCTGTGCCATGGCAAAGGCAGAACCTGTCCTTGGGAGGCTGGAGAGTGAGGGACCTGGCCAGACAGAAAGGTGTGGAAGGGAGAGATGAGGAGGAGAGGAAATCCAGCCTCAGGGTCACTGAGTCTCCAGGCATCAGTCAGATTCTAGATAAGGTCTTCTCCCCTCCCCTGACAGCTATGGCCCTCCCCCATCCATCTGGCCCCCTGACACTGGCCCTACTCACAGGCCTCTGCTTGGAGGAACGAGGTCCCTAAAGCTGGATGCCTTCCCCGGATGGGTGCCACCCACCACCCCCCACTCCAACACTGCACAGGCCACTTCTCGGGACTGATTGGATGCGTCCCTAAACTTTGTCGGGGGGGGTGGGCAAAAGTGTGTGGGTTTTGGAATACATCTTTCCACAGAACTGACAGATTGGTGGTTGTATTCCCAGAAAAACCATTCGATACACATGTACCAACATGGAGCACTAACAAGTATGAGTGTCCATACCATAAAACACTCCCTACTTTCCATCAGCCCACATATAGTAGGCCATAGGACAGAAAGGAGGACGCCTGAGCCTTCAAACCCCCATTGGCAATGGCTACCAACAGACTCCCTTCTGAATTCTTGACCTCTAAGATTCCAGCTTTAGCTGCTCTGCAGACTGAATTCACCCTAAACCTGGTCTTTTTCCCATTTTTCACTGCCTAATGGAATCTCCATCTGGACCTCTGGCAGCTCTTCTCTGGCCAACTCACAGTGCTACAAAGAGGCCCAGGCCAAAGGGCCAGGAGGCCTGGCTTCTGCCACCAGCAGCAGGTGACCCTGCATAGGTTCCTTTGGGTAGCTTCACCATTCGTGTGTGTGTGTGTGTGTGTGTGTGTGTGTGTGTGTGTAACATGAGAAACTACTCAAGACTCTCTTCTGATTCCAAAAGGAATCAACCATCCTCATTTCCCTTCCCCCTTCCAAGAATCTCCTCCTTGCTCTCATGCTACTAACAATGCCTCGTTCTTCTCCCAGCACATTAGCACAAAGTGTCAGTGTCCAATTTGATGCCTTCCCCTCTCCCTCAAATCCAGTCAGTCACCAACTCCTGCAGGATTTCTGGACAAGATCACTCACTCTCCATCTCTATTGCCATTGCCTTGATTTACACCCTAAGCTACCTCTATGGGTTATTCCAAGAGCATATTCTCACAGGAAGTTGCTCCTTGGCCCTGCAACCGGCCCTTTTCAGCCCTGAATTCTCCTGAAAGCAGAGAGTTCACCACGAGTTTTCCACACCAAAAGGCCTTCAATATCATGAGAAGAAAATGTCAATTCCTTAGCTTCAATGCTCAAGGCCTTCCCTGACCTCTCCCCAGCCTAAGACTGCAGTCTCACCTCTCCCAGTGTCCCCTCCCCACTCCACCCTCTGACTCTAGCCATGTGGGCCACTCCTCACTGGGCTTGTCCCAGTCTTTCAGGTTCTGTTCTTGTTTCTTCCCTCATCACCTGTGCAGAATAGCCTACTCTTTTCCCCTTTTACTGAAGCAAACGTTGCAAAATCAGCCAGCTCCAGACCCATGTTTATCACAAACTCTTCCTGGACATCTGCTAGATGTAGGGCTGCACACAAGAGTCTGGAGTGCGTGTGGACAGAGACACGCCAATAAGGTGCCTCAGGACCATAGCACAGTTCTCCAGTTGATGCTACATGTATGTACTAGAGAGAAGAGTAAAAGTGACTTGGAGGCGGGGGGAGGAGAGGTGCTTCAAGAGTTTGATCTGCATCCTGAAGTTAATAAGAGTCCGTTCAGCTCACGGGGCAGACAAAAAGCTTTCCATGAAGAGCAAATAGTGCGTGCAAAGACAGAGAGGCACAAAAGATAGGATCTCTTGAGCTACTCGGTTTGGGGAACAGTGGAGATACAGCTGGCGAGCTAAATTATTGCCAGCCTTTGCAGAGCCTGGAAGGCCAAAGAAGGATGTTATACTTTATCCTATCAGGGAGGCAACCCTATCCCATCTTGTGCAGACCTTCCATCCACAGATACGTTACAGGGCCAAATGACTACATGACATGGAACACGGTGATTAAGAGCATGGTGCACAGTGAAAAGACAGTTCTCTGTGTGCATAAGGGCATACATGACAGACAGAGGAAATGAAAGCAAGAATTATAGAGGAGCACCAAAGTAAGAACTACCTAGGAGCACTAAGTAAAAATCCTAAATTTCCTAAATTTCCTGCCCCCTAACAGGGGCAGCTGTGTTAGCAGCCCCCTGGAAAATCGCAAGGCCTTGAGGAGATCTGGGTTTGAAGCTAAACAGATTGCATCTCCCAGATTATTTACTGAGTGTGTCAGAGATAAGAATGGGTGTCTTGAAGCTCTGCAAGGGCTAAGGAGACCTGGCTCTCAGAGTCTATAAGGGATACAGCCCACCTTTCTGAAACCACCTGTGGGCTCTTTGAAAACCGAGACACCTAGATGCCAGCAAGTGTTGAAACCAAAGACTGATGCCAGGAAACATAAAGTGGAACCACTGTAAAGAGGAAGCAGGAAAAATAGTGACTCCAGAAAAAACAAAGCTGCCAAAAGCTTCAGCCTAGTTGTGCCCACACCAAGTGGTGACAATGTCACATCTCCCCCCACCCAAGTGTCGCCTCTCAAATGGGGGTGCACAGTCTGGGAACTTAATAAATGTCTAGATACCTCATTAGTTGCATTCATATTAGCTTTTCCCCCTTATATTTTGCAAGAGGGGATCAGCCAGAGGATTTTAAGCAGGCAAGTCATGAACAGGTTTGTATTTCGGAAAAAAAAAAAAAATTCTGACATCCACGTTAAAACCAACTTCCAAATGTTATTATGTCAAATGGTAGAGCCTAAAGGGCATGCCATTCTTCTCCAAAGCTGAAGTGTCTCAGAATCATTCCCCTATCCTCACTGCTGGAAGCAGTCCGCTCAGTCTGAAGACAGATACCACATACTTCCTGGCCCCCTGGCCCACAGATTCTATCTTTCCAAAGTCTCTCCCACCTGTCCCCCTCAGGCCCAATAGAAGGCCTCACCGCTTCTACGCTGGTGGATTTTCAATGTCCTAACTGGTCCCTCCATCCCAGGTTCTTTCCCCTCTGCTCACTCCTTGCCACAGCCACAGTGGGCTAGAGCAGGCTCCACCTTGGCCTTCATCCAGAATCACCCCTGGGGGAACTTGGGAAGACCATCCCGGACCCACTTCATCCAAACAGTTTAAAAGCTCCCCAGGTTTGCAAACCAAGGTCCTTAATCCTTGCCATAGATAGTGAAGAGCACCACCCTGGAATGTGTTAGAAAGGCAGATCAGGTTCCACCCCTGACCTAGGTAGGAATCAGAATCTGCATTTGAATTAAGACCCCCCTCGTGATTCTTAAGCTTGTTAAAGGTTGAGAAGCTCAGCTCCAAAGGGTTGCTTGACCATTCATTCCACAAATATTTACTGGATTTTCTCCCTGTCTGGCTAGGGGTTGGGAGGGTCAAGGTCCTGGACTTTGAGAAGCTCACAGTCAATCCCTTGATTAAAACCTGTCACTGGCTCCATGCTTTCTAAGTCCAGACTTCTGCACCTGGCTTTCACGGCCCACTGGGGCCATGTTTCATCCTTGTCACCAGCTTTATTGTCTAGCACTTGCTCTGGGAGTCCAGTTAGACCACTTGCCACTTCTCATGACTAGCTGGTGCTTGCCCTGCCTACACAGATCTCAGCCCAGGTCATGCTCTACCCACCTCTGCCTGGAGACGCCCAGGAGAAATCCTCCGAGATGGATCACACACATCACCCCTTTCTTGAAATTATCCCAGATCTTCCCTGCTCAGGTGAAAGACAGGAATTCCCCCAACTCTTTGCTCTTCCCTCCTTCAGGGCATTTGTCATTGTACTTAAAACCCGTGCATGGTCTTAAAACCAGTGCACCTGCCATAGCTACCCCAGTAAAGAAGAGACCATGATTCTCAGTTTGTCCCCCCCAGTAGCAATAAGCTAATAACTGGCACATCATCTAATTTCTAAGTAAGAATAATAATAATAAATGTATGAATAAAATCATGTATGAATGCAGTGAGAAATGCACTAATCTCTCTCATCTCCCACTTCATAGTTGTTTAAATATGAATTTAAGCAGAATACTAATGGGCTGCCTTCCAACCCCAAGAGAGAAATAATCTCGAAATCAAATAATATTTTGTTTTCCAGATACAAACAATAATCAAAGACTGAACATCTTGAAGATGAATTTTGTGCACAGCCAACTACCTTCCTGTAGTTGGGCATTTAACTTCACAAAATGCAACATACAATTTGGAAACACTTCCGATTTGTATTATAATCAATTAAGGAACTGGGAAAGGAAAGAGACAAATGAAGAGAAAGATAGGAAGTAGACCAAAATATGCAAAGGGGGATCCACCGATACCAAATATCCAGCTGCTCTGAAAGCAAACTACAACACTCTGGGTTTGTTTTCTAAGAGGATTAAACACTAGTTAGAATACCTGTTTCAATCCTACACAAACTTTGGAAATTCTAGCTTTTAAATACATAATCTTATTTTCATTTGAAGAAAACTGCAAAACTGGAGTTGGGATGTCATGAGGGAGAGGAGGAGCCCACTTTTAAGTAGGACCATCCCCATCTGGCAGTCTCCTGGGACTGCAGTGGCTTGAGACTTTGATGGCATGTTGCATTTTTGCAATTAGAGTATAGAGTTGGTCTCAGTCGAGGCGTTGCATCTGACCACACTGAACAGATATGCTTGGGCAGAGACCCTAAGCTGCCTGACCCCCCCCCCCCACCCAACCCTTGTGCTCTCTAGTTACTCTGATGCTTCGGTGACATGCCGCACAAAACTGAAGTGAATGACCATCCAGCGCATCTCCAGGGCTATGCTGGCACCTGCAGGGTCACGGATTGTCCATGGATCCCAGGCAGGGTTGGGTGAAAATTCGAAGCAAATCCTCCTCGGGAGTTATACCCTCTTCCCAGTCTTCTGGCCAGAGAAGAGGAAGAGGGTTCCTGCCCTCGCATCTGGGACCCACTCTGGGGCCCTAACTGGCACTGACCCCCACTCCTCGAGTGGTTCTTGAATCTGGGGGCTTTCGGTTACCTAGGCAATGTACCCGCGGGGGGGCTCCCGGTCCGGAACGCGCAGGGGACCTGGGGCGTGGGGACAGCCCACTGACCTGGGTGCTGGGCTCCTCTCCGGGCGGCTCAGGTGTGAGGGCCGCTCCCGTGTCCCTCCCACCTCCGAACATGAGAGCCGAGAACCGAGCTGCAGGCCACTGACCCACCGACCAACTGACCGACCAACCAGCGGACCGAGCGGCAGCGGCCGGGTCTGGAGCCCACGTGACGGGGGCGGGACCCACAGGAGGCTCGTCCCGGAGCCCCCGCTTCTCCCCGCCCTCCTTCCCCTGGGACGGCCCCTCCACTCCCCTTCCTTCTCGGGCTCCGCGGCGGTTCGCAGGGACCGGTCCGCCACCGGTTCCCTGTCCTCGGGGACCGGCCTCGTCAACTCCGCCCTTTCGAACCTGCCTTTGCCTAGTCAGCCCAGCCGTGGCCCCGCCCCCTGGACAGTGCTACAAGCCCCGCCTCCCGCAGACCACGCCCCCGTGAGCCCCGCCCCGCTCCTGTTGCCTCCCCGCCCTGCACCCTTCCGGTCCCGGAGACACCGACGGGCGGTTCCTGGCTCTGGTGCTGCCTGTCCCCTGGGCTTCTTCAGCCCTTCAGCACCATTCATTCCCCGGCCGTAGGAAATGAAAACGAGGAAGCAGAAAAGCAATTTGTATCTAGAGTTGCAAAGAGAGAAGCCACGGAAAAACCGATTGGAGGCAACACTTTGGGTGTCCGGACTTCCCGGACCCGTAGGATCCAGTCCAAGTTGAGGTTGGCCTGAAGGCAGCCTCATTCCGTCTCTGATCAACCCGTCTGGAAGGCTCTGCGTCCCACTGGAGTCCGGCTGCACTCGAACCCCGCGACCTGGCGTGGAGGTCCCCCTAGTGGTCAGCCCCGACTAAAGACACTTTGCGCCTTGTCCTGTGAACAGCTAAGGACAAGAAGCACTTCTCTGTGCTCAGCACCAAGGTGGGGTTCCATAGGGCCAAGAGCTTTGGCGACTTCTGACCACAGAAATGAATTCTGGAATCAAGGCGGGACTGGGCCCTGGGGACTTAGTTCAACACCTTCCCCTAGTGTATGGCCTGAATCCCTTTTGGTTGTGCTGCTAGGTTGTTGCCTTGCCTGGGCCTCCCAGGACCAGTTGCTCAGTTCAGCTGATTAAAATCCCTTTGGGCCGCAGATGGCATCTACACTGCACACTCTGGCATAGTCCCGAGCTCTGGCAGGTGTCACTGCAGCCCTGGCCTCAGTTTTTATCTACATTTCTACAGGCTGGACAAACTCCGTAAGACACATCTTTTTTTTCAAATTACCCTGGTGGTCTGAAATTACCAGTGTGCCCAGAAAGCTTTTACATGTGAACAGAACTTAAGCCACCCTGCAAATATGAGACTCTGGTCACTGCCGGAACCTGGCCAGAAGCAGACTAAAGGCAAAGCCAGCAGAGGAAGGCTGGGGCCCACAAGAGTTGTGTTACAGCAGGACACCCTTCAGTTCTCTTTCACTTCCTTAAAATAGCAGCAGAGGCTTTTGTAGACCTAGGCGCTATAGTTCACATGAGTTCATGGGTGTTTCCAAATCCCACATGTTATTGCCCCAGTGGACACACTGCCCTAGCCTCAGTCTCTAGAAAATACTAATCTGCTCTCTGAATTATACAATTACTTTTTTAAAATTACCTTTAAAAATGGTGTAAGTCACTGGTTCTCAAGCTTATTCACGCTCTAGAACCATGTTGCGGGAGGGGGCTTACAAAAGTACAGCCTGGGTCCTACCTTCAGAGGTTCTGGCTTAATTGTCTGGGAGTATGGCCTGGTATTAGGAGTTTTAAAAGCCCCTCAGGCGATTCTTACATGCACTCGAGTTTAACTACTGCTATAGGCCATAGGGACTTTCATCCTGACTAAACTCCAACAAGAGACCTCAGAGCTGAACAATTCACCCAAAAGAAGCCCAAGATAGTATCCGTGGGCCTGAATGCTTTGCTGCCCTGGCTCCCAGGAAGCAAAGTGGCACATTGACAAGGAGAAAATGTCTTGACCTAAAAGAGTGATTCTAGCTGTAGGAATTTAAAGCACCTGGGAGTGTTGTTAGTGGCAGGTGCGCTCTGCAGAGTCGACAAGTTAAAGTATATCACAGATGAAGGGCAACCTTCCTCTGTGCCTCCAGAGGAATTATGTGTGCAGGACTCACACATAATTCCATTCACTGATAATCCCACTCTACCCTCCTCCCGAGGCAGTCCATGTTCCTTATCCCCATGAAATAGGTAATGTCATTTTACCCACGGAGTAGGTAATGTCCACAAACCCATGGAGTGGGGAACATTGCCATGTTTATTTATTCATACCTGCCTCATTCCACAACAGATTGGGGCTCTGTATCTATCAGAACTGTGGATAATTGTGCTGTATGCATGGGGTGAGTGATTCCATTCTGCCAGAGATCTACTTAGATGCTATGGGGGGCGGGGGGGGGGAACATCTCTTCATTGCCTACAGTCCCGCCCTGAGCTTGGCAGAGTTGGCAAAACAGCTGCAGGCACACAAAGCCAACCCTCTCATGTGACCAACCTGGAAAGACAGAGGCCTCAGCACATGACACAGACCGGCACCACAGCCTGAGCTTGTGACCCACACTAGGCTGAATTGGACAAACGCGTGGGAAAGATTTGAAGAAGCCCCTCTGGACAGGCACAGCTGCCCTCTGTCACCTGTGCCACTTGGCATGCCTGCTGTGAGAGGGAACCGCTTGCCTGCTACCTGGCTTCCATCCAGATTCCAGAATCTTTACCAAGGGCCTCAGTGTGCTGGGGAGCTTCACAGGGAATCCCAGCAGACAGCACTTCCTGAGAGTTTGTATGCTGAGGGCACGTAGGCAAATATAACCTGATGAGGGTTATTTGCTTCGTGTCAGTTTTATTGTGTTTCTAGCAAGAAAAGAGACACAGGGGAAGGCAAAACAAGAAGAGGCTACAGCGGGGGTCCTCACACTTAGGCTGGTTTTCTGGGGGAAGTAGCTTTTGAAGGGCTTATAGGAATGTCTTGTGCAGACATGAAAAATGGCCAAAGGGGGCTGACCATTATTTTTAGGATGAAATGATGAACGTATTGCTTACAAAAGGTTGGGTGAACAAACACACATATTCGATGCTTCCTTGGCCAATGGAAAGACTATGGGATTTGCAGTATCTTCTAGCCCTATTTTCATTTTGTGGCTGTGTTACTTTGGCTCACCTCAACTTTTCTCATCTCTAAGCTGGCAATTATAAAGACTTCTGTATGTCTCAGAAGAAGACATGGGATGGGGATTAAACGACGTACATAGGTGCAAACACTTTGTAACCAGCAAGTGGTATTCACATGTGAATGGTTTTGCTTCACTATTTTATCTACTTAGCTTGGTGGTGGGGCAGAGCTAGGGGAAGTGGAGATTCAACATCAGGAAAAGACTGTACTTTAGTGGGGCACTGACAGATGAAAGAATATTGACAGGTATTTATGAAAGAGGAAAGAGCTTCAGGAAAGGCCAGGAAGGAAGCCAGGAGTACTAGGCAGTGGCCTTCATTTCTAATTGCTGGCTGAGGGGAGCAAAGAAAAGGATGGTCGTAAGCTGGATCAGAATGTGGAAGGCCTAGAGAGCCCGGAGGTTTGGACGGGTGATGGAAGTAGAAAATGTCTGAATGACAGACTCTCGTCTAAGGTCTTGGAAAACACCTCAGGCCATAACATCCGGGGAAGGATGCATATGCAAGCCTGCTTCTACACCCTATGCCTGTCTGTGATCAGAGGGACATGATAGTATAAAGGGGCTGTGGCCTCAATGTCCTGGAGAGCAGTGTCCACAGCCACAGTGCCTTTCCTCCTTGTTGTAACGCGTTATTCCAGAGGTTGCTTTCTCTTTGTCTGGAGTTTGTAAATGATCTGGTTTCCATCATTCCAGGCATAGAGCTGCTTATCTCTGGGGTTGTAATGGATCACAGAATGACTTCTCGGCCTCCTGGGGAAGAACAGTTTGGGCAGATCCTCCTCACCGATAGTGCCCAGCGGATCATAGACACAGGTGACACGATGGGGGCCATGGCCACCAGAACTATAGACCACATAGAGAACCCCACACAAAAGGAATGCAGCTTCGGCATCCTGGCTTCTGCATGGGGTGTCCCATGAGTGTTCCACTCCCAATGTGCCAGGTTCAATTTTTGTGAGAACCAAATGGCCAGAGATGCCTGGCCCTGCGTGGATGGCCCAGAGCCCATGCTCATCCACAGCCAGGTCAATGTATGTTGACGGGGAGTGCTGGTAGACCAGCGCTCGGCCTGCCCCTCCCGGGAGCAGCATTCGATCTTCCACAGTCCTCTTCTGCAGATTATATTTGATTATCTCATTGAGAGTCCCTTGGTTGTGAAAAAACAGAAAACCTTTGTGGATCACTTGGCCTGTTCCCTGCCAGGAATGCGTTAAGATGAGCTTCCGTGGGGCTGGCTTGGTGCTATCCTCCATGAATGCCCGCATGTTTGCAAATTCCCACAGAGTTTTGTTTCTGGATCCGATTAGGAAATAAACCTTTTGGGAACTGCTGGCAGCATCTTTCATCCAAGAGCCATGTGTATCCATAGTCTTCTTCACTATTTTCAGAGACTTTATGCCCATCAACATGTTGTCACAGCCTGGCAAAACAGGAGAAAAAGGAGAGAGACTTTGTAAACATGAGAGGTCTGCTTTTCTCACAGATTTCTTTTTTTTCCCTGCTTATTGTTGCATAGTTTACACACAATGTTACATTAGTTTCACGTGTACAACATTATGATTAAACTTGTCTATATGTTATGCTTGCTTACAGCAAGTGTAGCTGCCATCTGTCACCATACAACCCTATGACAATACCATTGACTATATTCCCTATGCTGTCTATGCCTTTTATCCTCATGACATTAATTTCTTTTTTTTTTATTTTTTTATTCTTTCTTTATTTTGAGAGACAGACAGAGCATGAGTGGGGGGGGGGGGGGGGGACAGAAAGAGACACAGAATCCGAAGCAGGCTCCAGACTCTGAGCTGTCAGCACAGAGGCCGATGTGGGGCTTAAACTCACAAACCATGAGATCATGACCTGAGCTGAAGTCAGACGCTTAATGGACTGAGCCACCCAGGCGCCCCATGATGCCTGGTCATTAATTTCTTAACTGGATGCCTGTACCTCCCACTCCCCTTCACCCATTTTGCCCTCTCCCCCCGCACCCCAAATACTAGTTTGTTCTCTGTATTTATGGGTCTGTTTCTGCTTTTTTTATTTTTAAGATTTCATATATAAATGAAATCATATGGTATTTGTTTTTCTCTGATTTAGTTCACTTCGCATAATACCTTCTAGGTCCATCCATGTTGTCCCAAATGGCAATATTCCTTTCTTTCTTATGGCAGAATAATATTTCATTGTCTATATACCGTATCTTCTTTACCCACTTCTCTGTTGGTGGACACTTAAGTGCTTCTGTGTTCTGGCAATTGTAAATAATGATGCAGTAAACACAGGGATGCACATATCTTTTCAAATTTAGTGCATTTTGGTATTTTTGGGTAAAAACCCAGTAGTGGAATTACTGGATTATATGTATCTCTATTTTGAGGAACCTCCCTACTGTTTTCCACAGTGGCTACAACAATTTCCATTCCCACTAATAGCACACGAGGGT
The DNA here is from genome assembly GCF_018350155.1 of Leopardus geoffroyi. Classification (NCBI taxonomy): domain Eukaryota; kingdom Metazoa; phylum Chordata; class Mammalia; order Carnivora; family Felidae; genus Leopardus; species Leopardus geoffroyi. The sequence continues at coordinate 64,684,213 of NC_059329.1, read as the reverse complement.
TCCTTTTAACTCCACATCCTTGTTATTTGTCTTTTTTTGATACTAGCCATTCTGACAGA